>NC_085140.1:124402412-124760488 GCF_024139115.2 Armigeres subalbatus
TTTGAATGAAGATTTTTGTTTTACAACAACCTACTTCGAGTACTAGAGCAATAAATCAACAAATTAATCTAAGAGCTTCCCTTATTTCTTGCAGTTAAGGAACAAATGTCAAGTTAATACAGTCGACTCTCTACATCTCGATGTTCTATATCTCGATATCTCTCCTTATGTCGATGGTTTACTCGGTCCCTTCAATCTACATACATTCGGGCATTCTACATCTCGATAACCTCCCTATCTCGATATCTCTTTATCTCGATGTGTTCTGGAGGATATTTTGTTCTGAATTCACTCTCGTTATGTCGATATGTTTAATTTTTTAGGCTACTAGACCATCTCTGGAATAACAACAAACACATCAACAATAAGAAATGGCATTTGTTTGGTTGTCGTTTTCTCATAGCAACAAGCTTTTTGGACTTGGTACCCATTTAAATTTTCCTTCCATTCCTCGATCTCTCCTATCTCGATGGTCCCTCCAATATCGAGATGTGGGAGAGGCGATCGTAGTATCCTATAAGTTTGTTACTATCATGTTCAAAAACAATGTCCATCAATGTTCACGAAATCTCTGTCCAGTTGTCTGCAATTTCGATTGTTATGGGTCAAGTTCTCTTCAATTTTCATGGTATCCAATATTCCTTGGGTGATTGGTTATTAGTCCTATAAAGAATAATGCGGCCGGGAGTCGGCTATTGTGATCTAAACGATATATTTCCTTCCCAAAGTCAGTCAGCTTTTTTCACAGTCAGTCAGTTATAAACCTAACCAATAATGGAAGCTCCGCACGTACATAGATATTTTCCATATAAAGCTGAATTGCGTTTTTTGTAGCCGACATTCAATACATATTAAGCAGTCGATGTTGACAACGGGTGGCACTGATGCCATGTCCAAGTAACACTTTTGAATGAAGATGTTTGTTCGACAATAAATTAATTCATGTACTGATGCAATAAATCAATATATAATCATCTGGAGAGTTTCCCTTATTTTGATGTAGCGAACGGATGTTTTTTCAATATGTCGTTCAGTTATTAGTATCCTATAATTTGCAATCATACCATTAGTCCAAATAATGTTCACGAAATTTCTGTTCAGGTGTTTGTAATTTCTATTATTATAGTCAAGTTCTATCTCCACTTCAATTTTCAAATAGGTATTAGTTTTTTGGGTATCCTGCTGGAGCTTAAATTGGGTCAAGACTGGATCTGAACAGGAAGTATTATCCTCGCTAAGATCAATACTTAGAAGAACTAGTCTATGTTGACCAAGTTTTCTTGAACATTATTTGTTTAAGATTTCCTGTTTCCTCCAGTCTATTAATTTTATCGTCAACCTGTCAATAATTTCACCAACAAATAACGGAGGCTCTGAAGACACAAGAAATTTGTAGAGAATTTTAAATACAAAATCAGGTTTAGAGATGCTTTGAGTCGACATTCAATATCCACTCGCAGTCTATGTTGACAACTGGGTGATACTATTGCCACCTCCAAGTAACACTCAATTGGGGGATATTATTCTGCATGAAGTTTATACAAGTTATGTTATATCGAATCGAAAAATTAATCTACATTTTCCTTTTCTTTGATGCAGCAAAGAAGAAGTTGAATTGTACTACTATCGTAAGCGCGTCTTCACTATCAATTGCAGTGGTGTCTGGCACACCTGGTTCTTTTTTTTACACGGGTGGATTTTAGCCGATTACAACCTTGTGTTGATGAAACTATGAGTTAACCTCCTTACGAAAATTCACAAAAAATCAAAGAAAATTCAGGTAGCATTTAAAAGCTGCGAAAAATTAGGTTAACCGGAAATTAAAGAATCACCAACTGTAGTAAAAAAATATTGGGTGTAGTACAAATTTTAATAGTCAAACAGTAAGTTTACTTCTAAATTTGTCTCAATATTTCCGTTAGATGTTACTTTTGTTTTAACTTGTTTAATTCACCTATCAGCATAGACTTCTTAGTGTTTTGTGTCTCTCTACGCAATTCTGAAGTTTAAGTCGATACTCAATGAAGATTATGTTGCGTCGTTCTTTCACGTATTTGTTCTGTCACTGATCTCACAGGGTCATTTCCGCATAAATGTAAAACCCACTCTGGGTAAGTTTGAAAGCCTCATTAAAAAGTTAAGCGAAGATAATGAAATTTGCCTCACCGTTTCTAATCGTCTTTTAAATCCTTGGCTAAGTGTAAAATAACTAATATTATATAAGTCGTATCAGCTTTTTATAGATTCACTTTTCGGTGGTAAATGTGCTTCCATCAACAGCCTATTCCCTCATCTGTTGCCAATAAAATTTATCGAGAATGAAGTTTTGCCATTACATATTAGATTGCTTGTATACCATAGCGTTGTCATGTCCATGTGTGGTATTTTATATTACATAGGATGGCCTTCTTTCAATTTGGAGACATAACAAAATCAAGAGGAGAAGCCATACCGCTCCTAGTTTCCTTTGAAAAAAACTTCTACTCAGTGAATTCTATTAATGTCGATAGTGTTGATTACATTTTCTCCATATATACCTATCTAGCTAGACGGAAGCGTAGCTACGACTCATCATCACCAAAGAACACATTAGAAAAAGTATTGCAAAAAGGTGGAAATCTTCTTCATTGTTACTGGAGGATAGAGTACCACTTTAACCGTGCATTACATTAGTCTCCAAGGCTCCAAGATTATCGATGTCTGTTGGTTCACATGCCCATCCGTTAGGTATTGAAATGTGCAAAAATAGTCAACATGTGATACCACCACGACAGGATATATCTTTGATTGTCATATCAGTTGGTGAATTGTTGATCGATCATGCTCGGAAGGCCAAACTGTTCCTCGAGCTGGAGCAAGATGTTGTGGTGTTCGGCAGGACTCTAAGTAACAGGCTGTGAATCACCGTTTTTCAAACAGCTTGATAACCCTGAGGGAGACTGATAAGGCGTTAACTTTTCGAAGAAGAAGGATCCTTTCCTGATGTTCAAGATTGTGCGAGTTGATGACGCGAGAAATGACGAATTTCGGCAACCTTCTGCAGGAGTTATCGGCGATCAAGCAATCCTTAGAGCGCATTGCTGCCTCAATGGGATCAAAGGTGGAATGGGCTGAGGCTTAGATTTTAGATTTTTTTCTCTTTTTTCAGGTTAGGTCTTTAGGGCAGCCCCTGGAAGAGCGTGATCTTATTGGAGAAATAACTATTCCCGAGGTACAACGCATTCTGGCCTCGATAATTTTGGTTAAGCGGTTGCAAGCCGTCTTAAGGGCGTGGCAGGTCCGGTACGCAGGTCTTCGCGTGACATTTCGGTGCAAAAACGGATCAAATCGTAACTCGTATGTATCAACAATGATTAGGGATTTGGTTAGCAGTCGAGCAGATGGCATCGCGTTGTCTACGGGCCTGGACAGCTCCTTTGATGGCGTGCAGCTCCTCTATCGATTTCTTTGGAGTGTTGTCTGATGTCGCCAGAAGTTGATGAATAACCACGCACCTTTGAACCGGCCCCAGTCGACTTGATAATAGTGTCTGGTACCCGGCTGCCGGTTGCGAGATATGGTCGTTCACGTTGGTGATGTATAAGTCAATTGTAGAATGCGGATGCCGTACTCGACTCTGCCGAGTGGGAGGAATCCGGGTCTCAGGATCGAGCAGTGACTTTCCTCCATGTCGTTGTCTGGGTATGGTTCCGGCTTGATTGCAGCGACTATTTCCCAGGCTTGATGCGCTTGCATTCGCTATGTCGCCGGTAATGATCTACTGACCTTGCCTCCGCGTTAGCCTGACGATGTCCCTCTGAAGGGCTGATGACATACTCAGGGGAAGCTCGGCGGTTCCAGGTCTCACAGAAGCTGATCAGTGTTGCCTGCGGCCTGTACTTGACTCGACGAGTCGAGTCAAGTACAAGACACTGAAGACATTTTACTGGTTGAGGTCGAAATACGTATCTGTCAGGATACACCATGGTATGCAGGAATTCAATGGGATTGTTTAAACTCGTCTAAGACAGGTGAAAACATTCCACTAAAAGCTCAAAATAATTTTCAACAGGGTGCTGTGCTGATGTTATAGCGAAGAGCGATGGCCACACCAATTCCCCTGGTCGGCCGGTCGAGTCGTGCACGGAAATCCTTCAGCTCGATCGTTTTGCTCTCGAGCGAGCGTTGCCCTGCCACCCCTTGCAGCCATTTTCAATGATGAATAACATGTCAAGAGGAAAACCTGGGTCGAACTGGGTTTTACAACCGCGCAGCCGAGTGGCGAGCTGCGCTGGAAAATCGGCAAATACAGTTGCTCCGCGGTGTAAAGCGGAGCAGATTTCAACCGTGGGATATTTAAATTCTCCGGTTGCCGACGGAGGTCCAGGAGAGCGGGGATCATTCGCCGCAGGATAGAGCCGGATTGTGCTGGAGCTCGATCGATCCTGGCAAGCGAATGATCCCCGCTTTCCTCCAGGGACCTGCCGTCGGCAATCCGGTTCGGAACCGACGTAGCTGCGGTCTGTGCGGTTGCAACGGTCGGAAGATTGGAATCGCCTGTCGGTGGTCACCAAAGCCGGATAGCGTTCACCTCGTTAAGCGCAGGAACACGGTTCTTCTTCAATAGGGTCTCTGGTGGAAGCCTTCGGCCTGCTTTGGGCAGCATTTTGTGGTGGCTCGACGATTGTCGCCACAGTTGGCGCATCGCGGGATCGGCCACCTCCAGGTCTTTGTCGCACTCGTTAGTCGGATGGGGTTTGCTGTTACACTTGTTTCAGCATCGGTTTTGTGCGGCAGTTCCTGGTGTCGTGCCCGAAATTGAAGCAGTTGGTGCACTGCGTGAGGTCTACGGTGCACTTGCCGATAAGCTCGCTCCCAGTCAACGACGGCAAGTATTTATAACGCCAACCAGCTTCAGGTCCTTCCAGAGATGGTGGAGCCGTGCGATATCTCCCTCGCCTTATCGTGACGAGCGATCTTGTGAACGGCCACTGGCTTTTAGGTCGCCACTTTTGAGCTTCAGCTTGGAGCTCCTCCTCCTTCATATGTCGTGGAGTTCCTCGCAGCAAAGCTCTTGCGGCTTCGTACCGAGGTGGTCATGAGTGTAGTACATCATAACTTGTGGACCTTGAGAAACTCCACGACGGATTGATGATGGTCCTGGTTCTGCCGGAATCATTTTCTTCGTGCTCTCGCTGCAGAGCCAAAAAGTACATTTCAGCTCCCTTAGCTGTCAAGGGGCTGGCGAATTTTAAGGCGCAAATCTGACAGATTGCCCTTTAAAAAAACCGGCTGGCACTTCTCTTTTCCGCTCTGGTTGCATCTGCGGCTGCTGCGATTACTGCTTCTTAAGTTTCTTCTCGGCGAATTGCCGATTGGCAACGACGAATATACGCGTTGCTTGCAAAAGCTGCTTGGAGTGAGTTGCCCGTGCCTCAAAAGTGCAGTGCGTTTCTGCACCTTTCCGTGCACCGAGTCGGCCACCAGTCTCCCATGTCGGAACTGGAAGAAAAATAACGCCAACGCGACGGGGAAGCGAAAACGTTAACACAGCGAAACGAACGAGAAAAAACACTTGGAAAACTGCGTGAGCACATCTGTAGTCAAGCTTCTGTCACAAACGTATAAGAATGATTCAGTTTGAATGTAAACATGTGACGTCATCGCTATCTTCGCAACAAGCTGGGAACCTGAGACGATGCTTCTCACGGTCGCAGCATGCTTACTTTTGTACTCCAACATGTGGCGATAAAATATGCGTTTACATTCTGAAGTGTCATTCTTCTAACGAGCCTACCTTTTGTTTTCTGTATACCGTCCTGACCAGTTAGTCATAACAAGATTTTATTAAAATTATATCAATTTGTGTTACACAATAACAAAACTTGCAAATAATTTTGTTTTTAAATTCTCTGTCAAAGATGGAGGAAAGAAATTTCATGATCGCCATAACATGATTATAACATAATGTGTTATGTGTTATTTTACCGAAAAAATTGCTCTACATTTTTGGTAGATAGGAATTGAAAAAACGAATAAGTGGTACCAATCTTCCGTATAACTTGAACCTACATTCAAAGTTGAAGCAGCTGGACAAAGTTAATTTTGCCTACATTAAGGATACATAATCATAATCTTTTCAATAATAACATAATTTGTTATAGTATAAGCTTTTTATTTTCACCGCTTTTTATGTAACACATCGAGTTATATTTTGTTCAATTTGATAACATATTTAGTGTAATATTTTTGTTAAAACTAGAAGAGATTATGTTACAATTTTTGTTATTTTAACTACTAATGGTACAAGTTTTATAGCCAACAACCTGCCGTTATAAAAAAACCAAGGCTGTAACAGAATGAACAATGTCTCTGATATAAATCTGTTACATTATCTACTGGTCGGGGTGAGTTAGAGATATTTCGCAAATTAATCGATTACTTCGATTAATCGTATCTTCGTTGTGATAACTCAATTAATTTTGAAATCGATTACTAACCAACGATTAATCGATTGAATAATCGACAAATAATCGAGGAGTAATCGGATTAATTGGGTTTCTTTACGACATCTCTATGAGCCCTACTTGCCATCAGCAAGCGTCAGCGATTATATTAAGGGACATATTTTGCATCCCAGCCTGAAATGATTTGAATTTTAAATTATTGATTGTTATTTGTATACAGGGTTAGTAAAATGGGATTAGAGATAGGCAAAATTTGGCCCAAATTCAAATCCTTATAACTTCTTTTTTTGAAAAATGATGAAATTGGGACAAAACCGGAAGCATTCGATTTGGCAAATTTAGTCAAGATTTAGGGAACATGCACGGTCACGGATACTGGCCACCGGATTAACCGGAGATGTTCCGGATTTTCGGTCAATCGGGTTATCAGTCTGGACATTCTTGCTGCTACATGCTCCGGCCCACTCGGTAACCGCCTAAAATTGTACCGGAGTGGTAGCTCTCCTAACAGTTACAACTCGTGGTTCATTGGCCTCCACTCACCACCTCCATTGGCTTCCATCTGCACCCCACCATAAATAGTCCGGCAACACCTTCCATTCGAAACTCCAAGGGCGCGTTGGTCCTTCGTCAGCAACATCCAACTTTCGTGGCTATTACAGAGGCCAGACCAGTCTAATGGAACGTACACACGGGTCAAGCAGTTTGACCAACATTGACTCCACTCCTCTCGTTTGTCTTCCAACATCCATCAAGTTTTTACTCAAACAGCGGCACGAACAATCAATTTATCTTCGACCAACAATATCAATAATACATCGAACGACCGAAGCGCGCTTAACTTTAGCACCAACCATCAAAAATATATGGGGTTTGAAAATTCAACTTCACTACAAATGCTCAAACATGTTCGGCGAACCTTGACTCCACCCCCGACAACTCAAAACCAAAATCAAAACCGTTTTAATTTTTTCCAACCGGAGCCGCCGAAACTGTCAAATGGTTGTTCGAAACAACTTCACAGGCCACGTTCAAAACAAAGCAGCAACCGAAGTGTTTTCTTGGGGGCGGAGTCAACGTCGTTCTCGTCCAACTGCTTGACTGGTGTGTACGTTGCATAATGAGCGGGTTTTGTAGATGGTCAACTTCGTGCTGCGGCGAACTCTCTATTAGACAGGAAAGTGAAAAAGCATTCCATGAAAAACCTTGAACTTTGTGATACTCATTTTGGATATGGTTTGAACATTTTGCAAATTGGCACACTTCCCCAGGACACCTGAAACCTACTACAGAGTGGTCACAAGACAGCTGCTTGGTTCTAAAAATACATTTAAAAGTATCACCCTCGAAAATCTTGGAAGTTTGATACCCATTATTGATAGGGGTTCAGGAACGTTTTTCAAATTGGCCACTTTCCTGGGGCACCTGGAACCCATTACTACAGAGTGGTCAGGGCAACTGATCGTCCTGAATAGGCTTCCTGAAGCCATCTCCATGAAAAAATCTTGAAGTTTGATACCCATATTGATAAGGTTCTGAATCGTTTTTCAAATTGGCTACTTTCCCTGGGGCACTCTGGAACCTACTTCACAGAGTGGTATTAGGGCAATCAGATCGTCCTGGAATATAAGCTTCCCTGAAGCATCTTTCATGAAAAAATCTTGAAGTTTGGATACCCATATTGATAAGTGTTCTGAATGCCTTTCAAATTGGCCACTTACCCCGGGGCAATTTGAACCTATTAGCCAGAGTGCGGTCAGGGTAACTGACCTTCCTGAATGATATGCTTCCTCGAAGCATCTCCATGAAAAATCTTTGAAGTTTGATACAATTCATATTGATAGGGTTCTTGAACGTTTTTCAAATTGACCACTTCCCCCGGGGCACCTTGGAACCTTCTAAAGCAGAGTGGTCAGGGCAAAACTGATCGTCCTGCAGTATAAGGCTTCCTGAAGCATCACCTATGAAAAATCTTGAAGTTTGATACCAATATTGTTATGGTACCGATAATATATACGTGATTGGAAGGATATACATAATTGACCATAGTATCCGGAACCAGGTTTACTGAAATGGCACATATCTCGGATAAGTTTTTCAATCGGATCTTTAGCGCAACCTGCCCGTATTCAATTTTCAATAAGATCTAGTTTCTAGGAAAATAGTGTTCATCGATGTAACTTCAAACCACACAAATACGAGCGGCAGAAAAAATGTAGTTTTTGACATGGCTCTCCGAAAATCCGGGAACATCTCCGGTGTCCGGTGCCAGTAGCCGTGACTGTGCATGTTCCTAAATCTTGACTAAATTTGCCGTCAAATGCCCTCGTTTTGTCTAATTTTCATCAATTTTTCAAAAAGTAGTATATGATTTGTATTAAATGGGCCAAATTTTGCCTATATTCTCAACTATTTTCCGTTTCATTCCGAAAGCTGTACTGCTGTCATAATGTATATTTGTCCCATGTTTGCTACCCCTATATACATGTGGGACAAAGGTATTAACCCCAGTGGTTACATGTTTACTAGTGCGAAAAGCAGTGGCGTTTCCCCTAACCTCAATTCTTACCAGTGTACTGGCTTTTAAATTTAATCATGGAATTTGTGTGCGTGGAAAAGCACAGAACAACCAGATTTTTTGTTAAGTTTGAAACGACTCGATTTTCGTGTCAAAATAATGCACAGGTAAAAAGTGAGGGTTACACGACGCCACTGCGTTGAGAAGGCATGTTTTAGTTTGAAATAATTTTAAAGTCACTCCACTTCCATAGAGCCCCAGCATATCAGACCGGATTTAGCTGACATGGGGGGCCCCTCGGGGCCGACGGTGGTATGTGGTGGGCCCCAAACATGTGCCAAAAAGATTGGTTTTGGTACATAGGGAGATTTGTGGGGCCTGGGGCCAAATACGGACTTCCCCGGGGTCCCCCCATACAAATCCGGCCCTTCGCCCATATGATGTTGCTTCATAATTATTCCCAACAAAGTATGCCTTTTCAGAAAACATGCAGACAAATAACAATCATTATTTGAAAATTGAGATCATTTTAGGCTGGGATGCAAAATATGTCCTTAATATAATTGCTAGAAATGGATATATTGAATCCTCAAACCATGACCTTATTTTGTATGTGGAAACCAAAGGAAAGTTATAATTATTTTAGGGGTGTAATATTTCTGAGCCAAACACACTTAAAAAAATTATTTTGTAAGCATAAAAATCACGGATTAATGAAGTACATAATTCCAAATGAAAGACTCATTCTTAATCACTACTACAAAATGTATTTTAGGGATGCTTTTTTGTTAAAAATATTAACAAATCCTTTGATGAAAAGCCAAAGTGAAAGTGCTATTTTCATTTCACACCTTTTTTCATGCGAATTCTTTTTAGGCTTAAAATGTAAAATGGTCCGCATTAAAAATCAATTTAGTGCACAGAAAAGTCGCAAAACCGAATAATAGAATTCATTATGGAACCAAAAATTTCTACTACATAATTTCTGGAAAAACATGGTGGTGCTATTTTTTATTTTGCTCAGTGTGTCTCTCTTGTTTCTACCGGGTCGTATCAACAAGTAACGATAACTTTATATAGAACCATAGATGTGCATAAAACATGAAGCTTCGTCAAGATTTCCCATTGCATACGATCATTCCGTTATGCTTCGAGAAGCACAAACAATGCTCAAGACAAATTAAGCAATTTTTCAGTGCTATGTAGTTTGACACACCAAATCGACCGAATTCACGATTGAATTATGACTGTATCAAGTTTATCAAAGTCAATCTTTTTATCGAATTCTATAAAGTCATCTTAACTATGTCATTGATTTTTTTTGCTGAATCTATTTCCACTACATTCAAATGTTTTCGATCAAACAATCACTCAACACCTTTGAAGGCTATGAAAAAACTTTATGATAAAGTTTCAAAACTGTTGCCCGACGACGATTGCACGAAACTACTACTTTTATAATCGATGCCTACGCGATCACATCAATCAGCTCCCATTTATTTGCATTCAATTAACACCGCATTAAATGGCCGATCAAACACATACCGGACGCAATTCCTGCTGTAATAAAAGGGGAAGTTGATATGATGATGGTAGAACTCTCACAGCTAGTAAACTTGCGTAAACAGCTTAAAATTTTTGTATTCACTCCTTCCTGCTCTAGTTCCGCAATGCGACCACCATTAATTTTCGATAATTTTATTTACATTTTAAACTTGCACTTGCTCGGTGAGTGCCATTACCGTCGTCATCCGCACAATAATTGACACTACTGTTTCAACCTTATCAGCGTTCAATTATTTACGGCTAGTTCACTTCTTTTTGAGAAAACACTTCTTAAGCGACGCAACGTGATAAATGCGAACCGGTAAAATATCTTCCACCACCCACACCATTTTCACGGGTAGCGCTCACTGTCGTACTGATACAGGTCGGGTTTGGTGATAATCACAATAAACAGGAACTTAGTAGTACCTGATAGGTAAACATAAAGGTAACTGGTTTAAATCGGATACTCTACCGCTCCTCCAGGCTATCCTGTTCCTCTTTGTAGCGCTGTTCGGCCCGATTGTCCGCTCCGGTTTGTAGTTTTCGCTTGATATCGGCCAAGTCCAGGTTCTTCTCCAGATTGGTGAACTCCTGCAATTCTTGCAGTTCCTCTTCCAGCTCTCTACATCTGTGGACGAAGAACGAGACCGATAAACAGATTCATTACAGTTTACAGATGACTTGTTAACCATGTCTACCGAGCTTAAAATAGATTTCGTAATAAAACATGTGAAAAACAGGATCGAAAAAGAGAGAAAATCTTTTAGCAATTCTTTGACTTCGATGCAACGCTGCACTTACATAGCAGATACTGGGTGTTACATCGGAGGAGATCACTAAAACTAGTTGCCAAGAACTTTGGCGCAGACAGCGAAGAACACCGTACTGCGATGGGTAGACGATCGGGAGCGACTGTCTTCATCGCGTCAAACGTAGTTGTAGAATTTCTTACCTGAGAGGGAGATATGTAACCTGCGTCGCTCAACACAACTGCATCGTATAAATTAAAACTGCGTTGTGCTCAGCTGTCTTGTGGGTCGGCTTGAATTGATGGATGAACTTGGATCTCAGCTTTGCTGCACTTTCGGCAAACCCATACCCACACTGAACACATCGGTTCTAGTCTGCACGGAGTTGACGACAACGACATCACGAGCAAGTGTACGGGCGAGGTGAATGAAATGCAAAGAAATGCAAAATAAATAAATAAAAAATGCTGATGGGACCACCTAGCAGTGGTTTGATTTGGAAGATACCGTTGGCAGGTCACAAATCGATATTGAATTATGTGAGCATTATTGTTTAACAGTTTCTATGAACATAATGAATGAAAACTAAATCATCCCTCGGATTGAATTTTATTAAGGTTTCAAGTTGCCCCACAATCACTATACAAACGACTCTCCACATCTCGATGTTTTATATCTCGATATCCCTCCCTATGTCGATGGTACTTTCAATATCGAGATGTGGAGATGCGACTGTATACGTTTCTTTAGCTTCACGGAAAAGCATACAAAACTAATAAACTTTCCATTTCGGGCAGCAGGGACTATGTCCAAGGGCTTGACGATCCCTCCCCAGGCCATCTGCGAGTTGTGGAGCTTGCCTAGGATGTGGTGGGGTTTGACAGTGGGCCCTGTTAAACCTCTATAAAAAGCTGCATGTATCCGCAAGTAGGCCTCAATTAAAGCGACCGTGCTGCCGCTCAAAGCGCACAAGCCCAAGTCCTGGTGTTAGGTGGGACGCTAAACAGCCCTGACACGACGGCCCTCCGACGAGACAGGAGGTTTGCGCAGGCCCAATAAGCCGCCTAGAAAACCAATCATTACGAACAATATAAGAGATTATCTCTTGCGACTCGATATAATCGGCAAAGACCTAGGCGACGAATAAAGGATCACGATTGGAAGCTTGGAACATGGAACTGCAAATCGCTAGGTTTCGCAGGTTGCGACAGGATGATCTACGATGAATTACATCCCCGCAACTTCGACGTCGTGGCGCTGAAGAAGATTTGATGGACAGGACAGAAAGTGTGGAAAAGCGGCATCGAGCGGCTACCTTCTACCTAAAGCTGTGGCACCACAAACGAGCTGGGAACCGGCTTCATAGTGCTGGGTAAGATGCGCCAACGCGTGATTGGGTGGCAGCCAATCAACGCAAGGATGTGCAAGTTGAAGATTAAAGGCCGTTTCTTCAGCTATAGCATCATCAACGTGCACTGCCCACACGAAGGGAGACCCGACGACGAGAAAGAAGCGTTCTACGCACAGCTGGAGCAGACATACGATGGATGCCCACTGCGGGACGTTAAAAATCGTCATCGGTGACATGAACGCACAGGTAGGAAGGAGGAAATGTATAGACCGGTCATCGGACCGGATAGTCTACACACCGTATCGAATGACAACGGCCAACGATGCATAAACTGCAGCCTCCCGCGGAATGGTAGTCCGGAAGCACCTTCTTCCCCGCAAAATATCCACAAGGCCACATGGAGATCACCTAACCAAAAAACGGAAAACCAAACAGAATCGGTAAATTCTTCTCCGACATCACGAACGTCCGCACTTACCGCAGTGCGAATATTGAATCCGACCACTACCTCGTTGCAGTATGCCTGCGCTTGAAACTCTCGACGGTGTGCAACACGCGTCGAAGTCGGACGCCGCGGCTTAACATTGGGCGGCTACAAGACGGCAGACTAGCCCAAGAATACGCGCAGCAGTTGGAAGTGGCACTTCCAACGGAAGAGCAGCTAGGCGCAGCTTGAAGATGGCTGGAGAAATATTCGATCTGCCATTGGAAGCATCGCAACCGCTGCACTTGGCACGGTGCCCCTGGATCAGAAAAAACGACTGGTATGACGGCGAATGTGAGCAGTTAGTGGAAGAGAAGAATGCAGCATGGGCGATTGCTGCAACACCGCATGAGGGCGAACGAGGCACGATATAAACGGGCGCGGAACAGTCAAAACTCCATTTTCCGGAGGAAATAGCGCCAGCAGGAAGATCGAGACCGTGAAGAAACGGATAACTGTACCGCGCTAATAACACACGAAAGTTCTATGAGAAGTTAAACCGTTCACGTAAAGGCCACGTGCCACAGCCTGATATGTGGTGACATAAACGGGAACCTTCTTACGAACGAGCGTGAGGTGATCCAAAGGTGGCGGCAGCACTACGAAGAACACCTGAATGGCGATGTGGCAGACGAAGATGGCGGTATGGTGATGGACCTGGGAGAACGCGCGCAGGACACAATTCTACTGGCTCCGGATCTCCAGGAAATCCAGGAGGAGATTGGCCGGCTGAAGAACAACAAAGCCCCTGGGGTTGACCAACTACCAGGAGAGCTATTTAAACACGGTGGTGAGGCACTGGCTAGAGCGCTGCACTGGGTCATTACCAAGATTTGGGAGGAGGAAGTTTTGCCGCAGGAGTGGATGAAGGTGTCGTGTGTCCCATCTACAAAAAGGGCGATAAGCTGGATTGTAGCAACTACCGCGCAATCACATTGCTGAACGCCGCCTACAAGGTACTCTCCCAAATTTTATGCCGTCGACTAGCACTAATTGCAAGAGAGTTCGTGTGACAATACCAGGTGAGTTTTATGGGCGAACGCTCCACCACGAACCAGGTGTTCACCACTCGTCAAGTACTGCAGAAATACAACGTGCCCACGCATCATCTATTCATCGACTTCAAAGCCGCATATGATACAATCGATCGGGACCAGCTATGGCAGCTAATGCACGAAAACGGATTTCCGGATAAACTGGACACGGTTGATCAAAGCGACGATGGATCGGGTGATGTGCGTAGTTCGAGTTTCAGGGCATTCTCGGAGTCCCTTCTGAAACCCGCAGAGGGTTACGGCAAGGTGATGGTCTCTCGTGTTGGCTATTCAACATCGCTTTGGAAGGGTAATACGAAGAGCAGGGATTAACACGAGTGGCACAATTTCAATAAGTCCGTCCAGCTATTTGGTTTCGCTGACGACATAGATATTATGGCACGGAACTTAGAGAAGATGGAGGAAGCTCACATTAGACTGAAGAGGGAAGCTAAGCGGATCGGACTAGTCATCAACACGTCGAAGACGATGTATATGATAGGAAGAGGTACAAGAGAAGATAATGTGAGCCACCTACTGCGAGTTTGCATCGGTGGTGACGAAATCGAGGTGGTAGAAGAATTTGTGTACTTTGGGCGCACTGGTGACTGCCGAAAATTACACCAGCAGAGAAATTCGGAGACGCATAGTGGCTGGAAATCGTACGTACTTTGGACTCCGCAAGACGCTCCGATCGAATAGAGTTCGCCGCCGTACCAAACTGACAATCTACAAAACGCTAATTAGACCGGTAGTCCTCTATGGACACGAGACCTGGACGATGCTCGTGGAGGACCAACGCGCACTTGGAGTTTTCGAAAGGAAAGTGCTGCGTACTATGGTGGGTGCAGATGGCGGACGGTACGTGGAGGAGGCGAATGAACCACGAGTTGCATCAGCTGTTGGGAGAACCATCTATCGTTCACCCGCGAAAATCGGAAGACTGTGGTGGGCCGGGCACGTAGCCAGAATGTCGAACAGTAATCCGGTGAAAATGGTTCTCGACAACGATCCGACGGGCACAAGAAGGCGAGGTGCGCAGCGGGCAAGGTGGATCGATCAGGTGGAAGATGACTTGCGGACCCTCCGTAGACTGCGTGGTTGGCGACGTGTAGCCATGGACCGAGCCGAATGGAGAAGACTCTTATATACCGCACAGGCCACTTCGGCCTTAGTCTGAATAAATAAATAAATATTCCATGCGGAAAAAACTAAAAAAATCTGTAATCAAGTATCGTTCTCATAATAAAAATGAAATGGTCTGTGTTCGTATCCGCATAACTCGAAAACGGCTGGATGGATTTCATTCATTTCTACAGCAGTTACATCTGTTATAGTTTTGGCGGATTTATATGATATTTCCTTAGTCGAAAATCATCAGTAAAGTTGAGTTAATCGTGAAATACTAAAATTAAGATTCGTATGGAAATTTCGCATAGGCAGTTCACAACGCGCATTTTCGCCTACTATGCAGGACAACGTCTGCCTGGTCGACTAGTTTGAGATAAAATTTCCAAAAGTGGACTCCTTAGTTATAGAATTTTGCACTTGCTGTCTAGAAGTTTGAAACATAATTAATTCACGTAATTTTTTTCAAAAAGTGCAGCAATACATACATAAAACACTCAAATACAAGCATTTATTAGTTGAAATCAACATTTTCATGTCTGAATAAACTTTTTCTTTAGTAGACTCCCTGGGTTATTTTTGAAACTTTTTTGAAACGTTGAAACTGTGCACAGTGGTACATTTGACGAAAATCGTGAACTTTTTTTTGTTGGCCCTTTGGGGTGTTGTTTTTTTGCATCAGTGTCTTCAGGAATAAATTTTACAAAAATTTGGCGCATCGAATGACGAAAAGTGTTGGTTCCAATACAGGTGGCGCTGAAAAGTGTAACTTAAGGTCTGAGGTCTAAGGTCTCTCTCGCGGTAGAACGCTATTTTCGTACTAAATGTCTATAACTCGGAATCAGGAACGAATTTCGCTTATCCCAACTGACAATCTCTTTGAAATTTATCAAGGAATGTTCCAACAAAATTTCATGGACCTACAATTTCCCAAATTTGAATTAAGCTCTAAATACTGAACTATTGTAGAACTGAAATTTTCGCTTCTCAGTACCTCTCTCCGATGATTTGAGGCACAAAGGAACCGAATTTCGCAAAACCCAACTGACAAAAGTTTTGAATTTTTCCAACGATCATTTTGATGTAATAAAAGTATATGTCACCGCGATAAATTTTGCAGGAAGCTCTTTTACTTCAACCAAGTTTTTAAATTCCATACAAAAGTTACCATTTCGGGAGAGCAGCCAACTGCATATTTTCTTGTGGCGCACGGCACGAAAGGAGGATGAGAGCGGTAGAAAGTCCGTCAACTTTGTATCTAGCGTGACACTAGAAAAAAGCGTATTCCTCATTTGCGAACACGAGGATACCAAATATATAATTTGAAATGAAATATCGAAAATAAATAAAACAAATAAGTCAAATAGAACAAATAAGCAAAATAAAAGAAATAAAACAAATAAGACAAATAAAGCAAATAAGACAAATAGGACAAATAAGGTAAACAAGACAAATTCTACGGAAGTCCTCCAGGTATTCCTCCAGAAAGTCCTCCAGAAGTTCCTAAGGAGTTCCTTCAGAATTCCTCCAGAAGTTCTCCAGGAATTCCTCCGGAAGTTCCTCCAGCAATTCTCCTGAAGTTCCTCCAGCAATTCCTCCGGAAGTTCCTCCAGGAATTCCTCCGGAAGTTTCTCCAGCAATTCATCCGGAAGTTCCTCCGGAGGAATTCGAAGGAACTTCCGGAGGAATTTCCGGAGAACTTCGAAGGAATTCCTGGAGGAACTTCCGTATAAATTCCTGGAGGAACTTCGAAGGAATTCCTGGAGGAACTTCCGAAGGAATTCCTGGAGAAACTTCCGAAGGAATTTCTGGATAAACTTCCTAAGGAACTTCCGGAGGAATACCCGAAAGAACTTCCGGAGGAATTCTCGAAGGAACTTCCGGAGGAACTTCCGAAGGAACTTCCAGAGGAATTCGAAGGAACTCCTAGAGGAATTCTCGAAGGAACTCCTAGAGGAATTCCTAGAGGAACTGCCGAAGGAACTCCTGGAGGAACTTCCGAAGGAACTCCTGGAGGAACTTCTGAAGGAACTCCTGGAGGAACTTCCGAAGGAACTTCTGGAGGAACTTACAGAAAACTTCCAGAGAAATTCCTGGAGGAATTCCTGGAGGAGCTTCCGGAGGAATTCCCGAAGGAACTTCCGGAGGAATTTCCGGAGAACATCCGGAGGAATTTCCGGAGAACTTCCGTAGGAATTCCTGGAGGAACTTCCGGAGGAATTCCTGGAGGAATTTCCAAAGGAATTCCTGGAGGAACTTCCGAGAGAATTCCTGGACTAACTTCCAAAGGAATTTCTGCAGTAACTTCCCGTAGGGATTCCTGGAGGATCTTTCGAAAGAATTTCTGGAGGAACTTCTGAAGGAATTCCTGGAGGAACTTCCGAAGGAATTCCTGGAGGAACTTCCGAAAGAATTCCTGGAGGAACTTCCGAAGGAATTCCTGAAGGAACTTCTAAAGGAATTCCAGAAGGAACTTCCGAAGAAATTTCTGGAGGAACTTCAGAAGGAATTCCTGGAGGAACTTCCGAAGGAATTCGAGGAGGAACTTTCGAAGGAATTCCTGGAGGAACTTCCGAAGGAATTCCTGGAGGAACTTCCTAAGGAATTCCTGGAGGAACTTCCGAAGAAATTCCCGGAAAAACTTCCGGAGGAATTCTGGAGGAACTTCCGAAGGAATTCCTGGAGAAAATTCTGAAAGAATTCCTCGAGGAACTTCTGAAAGAATTCCTGGAGGAGCTTCTGAAAGAATTCCTGGAGGAACTTCTGAATGAATTCCTGGCGGAAATTTCGATGACAATTCCTGGAGGAACTTTCGAACGAATCCCTGGAGGAACTTCCGAACTTATTATTTTTCTTCTTAGTCTTATCTATCTTATTTGTTCCATTTGTTTAATTTTTCTTATTTGTCTTATTTGTCCTATTTGTCTTATTTGTCTTATTTGTCTTGTTTGTAAAAAAAACCCATATTAATCCACCTACAGTGAGATTTTGACCCTTCCTTAGTCGTAAAGAAATATTGTCAGACTCCAGTATTTAAAACGAGATAAAAGTACTCAACTTCCCACGGCGATTGAACGTATAAAGTAACAATTTAATTGCCTACCGAAAGGCGGACGCATGGAGTGACAACAAAATGAACGAATACGCACTGTACGTCATGCTGCCTATCTATCAGGCGCTCGTCGGATTAAATAGCTATTGTAACATGGTTAGTAGCAAGCGTAACGGTAGTAGCAAATACATATACTCGTAATATCCAGAGAACTCGATATTAATTAATCCAGAACTAACTTAATCAGTCATTGAATATTGTAAAACTAATCTTGTATAATACCTTCAAAATGAGTGAGATTTATATGGCAGTCAATTTCAGAATTTGCACACATACGCACACATACATGCATATAAGTGGTCTATTAGCTCACATTTGCTATTTAGCTTCCACTGAAGAAATTTTTGAAATCCATTAAAATTTTTACGTTTTTGCTTTTCTGAGAAGATTATTTGGTACATGCTTCTATATGTTCCTCAATTAAAATTAATTGTTTCTTTGAAAAAAATCAGAAAAATATGCATGTTTCCATATCATATCATTTGTCATAACTATATTTTGAATATTAAAGTAAATTATTTCCAAATACCATACATTTTATTTAATAATTCAAGAGATTTATTGATAGATTAATACGTAACACACCTGCGTAACGCATACAAAGACGAAATTGTATACACTTCCGAAGGAAGGGTCAAAAAGTTCAATATTTTCTGATTTTGATGCTGGAAGGATATTTTGAGCTTGGAACACTCAACCCAAGAAGGCATGACCGAAATCGGCAACTGTTAGTCATCGAGAGTCAGAATGTGTAAATAAGAATGTAAAAAAGAGTTCAATATTTTTTTAATTTGATGCTGGAAGGATATTTTGAGCTTGGAACACTCAACCCAAGAAGGCATGACCAAAATCGACAACTGTTAGTCATCGAGAGTCAGAATGTGTAAATAAGCGCGTGAGAAAAAGTTCAACATTTATGCTGGAATGATGTTTTTTCCTTTAGATTGCGGAAATTGGCAGGAGTAGAGGAGAAGGTGAATGTAGAGATTGTATGATGTAGAGTAAAACATGTATGCAGCTCATTTCGAAAGTTGATCTGGATAGGTCTGAATGATTGAACTAAGTATTCGTACTTGAGCGTGTATGCAGAGAGGAGTACCAATGAAGTCAGTTTTGAAACGGTTGCGTTGGTGTACGGACGTGAAGTCACGACAAATACTTTATAAGGCAGAAGCGGTAGCCACTAGACTACCGGAGCTTGTCATATGACCATTACCCTGAATTCATCAAAATTAAAAAAAACATGTACTCACTTTCTCACTCACTTTATTACTTGATTAGATTGCGTTTTAATAATTGTTGAAAATAAAACTAATCCGTCAAAAATAACATATTCAAAATAATTAAAATATGAGTCATTTAACCACCCGTCTTAATCCGGGCTACCGCGTTGTTTAGAAGCAGGGAATCTCTACTTTCTCGCCTCATCCCGGCCAAATGCGTACTTTAAAAGAAGTTATTTACTCTTTTATCTTATTCTCCGGGCAAATGCGTGTTTTGAAAGAAGGAGACATTCACTCTTCCGCATTATTCCGAGCAAGTGCATGCTTTAAAAGAAGGTGCCATTTACTCTTCCGGGCAGATGCGTGGTTTTAAAAAAGGAAGCATTATTCTGGAGAAGCGGATGCTTTGAAAGAAGGTGTCATTTACTCTTTCGCATTAGTTCGGGCAAATGCGTGCTTTAAAATGAGGAGGCGTTCACTGTTTCGCATGAAGAGCCCCGCGCATAGGATTCGTTTGCGTTGCATTTGACAGTTTTCCCATCGGAATATGTGCCAAACGCAAGGCAAACGTATCCTATGTGCGGGTCTCTTTATTCTGGGCAAGCACGTGTTTTAAAGGGCGTCATTTACTCTCCCATCTTATGCCGGGCAGATGCGTGCATTAAAATAAGGAGAAATTCACTCTTTCGCATTATTCCAGGCAAGCGCGTGCTTCCAAAGAAGGTGTCATTTATTCTCCCTCCTTTGCGTTTTTTTTCGGGCAATTGTGTGCTTTAAAAAAAGAGGAATTCACCCTCTCGCATTATTCTGGGCAAGCACGTTTTACAGTGACCGGCATAATAAAAAGCCCACTCGTCGTTTTTAATACAAAATGGTCAACTTTGGAGATCTAGATCTCGTTTGCTTATGAACCAATTTTGCTGAAAATTTGACCAGAGCTCAGATATAACTTGAATTTTATCACACCTGAGTTTCGACCATATTGATTCATAGGGTAAAAAGCTATTGCGGTAATACAAAAATGATTTTTTTGACAAAAAAATATTTTTTAAATATCTTGAATTCTATAGGTTGTAAACTGATGATTTATTCAGCAAAAACGCGTATTTTGGCAATATAAAAAAGTTTGTGGAATATGCTTGTACACTAAAAGTTGTAGTTTTCAAGATATTTGAAAATAATGTTTTTGCCAAAAAAATCGTTTTTGTATTACCATGATAATTTTTTACCCTATGAATCAATATGGTCGAAACTAAGGTGTAGTAAAATCTGTTATATCTAAGCTCTGGTCAAATTTTCAGCAAAATTGGTAATAAACGCAATCGAGATCTAGATCTTCAAAGTTGACTATTTTGTATGAAAAACAACAAGTGGGCTTTTTATTATGCAGGTCACTGTACAAGAAGGTGACATTTACTGTCCCATCTTATTCCGGGCAAGTGCATAATTTGAAAGAACAAAGTAATTTACTCTCGACTTGTCCCGGATAAGTGCGTGTATTGTATTTATGCATTAACATTATTTGTTGCTGAAGATATTTATATCAGTTCCATAGACAGGACATGCATTGAATAAAAGAAATAATTGCTTATACTTAAAGTCACATCACGTTTTCACAAATTTCTCGTGAAGGTTTAGAAGTCAGATTTGCTTTCATTCTCTCCGCTGGTCTCTATATAAACACCGTCTCTAGCAAGGTCTGTGGCATATGCTCTTTCGCATTATCCAGTGCGCTTCCGGCTCAAATATTAGGATAATTGTTAGCATATGCAAAAGTAATAATCAAAATTATTGCGTAATAAATTCATATGATTTTCGGGGTAATGGCCTTTCTGGGTAGTGGGGTATTCGGGGTAGTGGAATATTCGGGGTAGTGACCTTTCGGGGTACTGGCATTCGGGGTAGTGACATTCGGGGCAGTGACATTCGGGTTAGTGTCATAGAACCACATACACACACGCTCACACATACACACAGACAGACATCATCTCAATTCGTCGAGCTGAGTCGATTGGTATATAGCACTATGGGTCTCCGGACCTTCTATCACAAAATCGTCTTGGAAGTGAATATATAGCCTTTTCGTTACACCATGGTGTACGAGATAGGCAAAAACTTTTGAAAAACGATCTGATATATCATGCTAAGTGGTTCATCGTAAAAGGAATAATCAATAAGAAACTGACAAAAACCTATCTCAGAATTATGAAGAAATTGACAAGATAGAAATGAGTGTTCATGTTCTTCAATAGACATGTTTTGTGTGCGTCATGGTTCAGAATCGATTAATGACTACAAATCCCTTTCTCATAACACTTGTTTAAAGAATGTGTAAGAGTGTAATGTATGCCATTCATTAAGGTCTTGAACATATCCGAAAAATAATGTTATTAGTCTTTAAACGTTTCTTTAAATGTTTTGTTCTCAACAACATTTGCTAATGAAAATAAAGCCCATCTAGATAGACATAGAATTAATTTCAAATAAACGTCCCTAGATCTAGAATTTTAATTATTAAATTAACACCTAAAACTAAATCCGCGCAAATCCCTAAAAACTTTTTATTCAAATCCGCGCCAGATCCGCGAAAACCGCGGAAATCACGAAATCCGCGTAGTCGTAACAACCCTGGTCTTACTAGCAAGGGTACTTTCAAACACAGAACACAGAAGAAACCTCCAACGTAAACTTGGACGTTTTAAAAAGATATTATAAACAAAAACATAAAATCGTCGCATCGACCTTTCCGCGCTCCGAAACGAAACCCAATAACTAATGTAAACAAACGATCATGCAGTGCGATGAATCCGACTGTGATGCTTGACTGTAGCGTCTATAAATATGTGTATAATGGCTGGGCTGTATCCCACATTTATAGATTTATAGACAAATCTGATCTACTGCACGGTGTCAAAAATAGAATCAATCCCATAACTCATACGCACGGGGCACTGCTGTTCGTCTTTCCATTCAGAGGTTCAGAACAGATGTTTCCGGCTCGACTAATAAGGTGTTATTGTTGGTGTCTTCGCTAATCATCATGAATCAGTCATTTTATTTGAAGAACAGGGAAAATGCGCATTGCCCCATTTTTTGTTATTTATTAAAAATACGTTATTTCATGTCAGAACAGTGGCAACGACTGACAATTTAAAAAAAAAACAAGTTATAACTTTATATATAACAACTTTCAAACATCTGTTGCTGTTCGTGTTCGATCGATTTTTCATGGATAAAACTCTTTCTCAAGAGTTATTATCTTAGATGAATCAAACGTGTGTGAAAGATACTCAACAAGAGGAATACATTTCTTTGATTGATCATCTCGTGAACGTCTGGCGGCTCACAGGCGATGAGATCGCATATAAATTTTGAAATATTCAACATTTTCCTATTAAGTGCTTTTGAGAGGTATTAAATCTAAAAGATTGTGATAATGATGGTGTCAGTTTGAAATCAGAAGGATTTGTCGATCTGTCCAATATATAAAAAAACAAGATAGAAAGGCGGTCCATTATTTGAATTGTGTCCGATGGGTGTCGTACGAAAGGCTGAAACACATAAGGCTGAACTCAATAGGATTAAAGTCTTACATTAGCATAGCATTAGCATTAGCATTCTTCTTCTTCTTCTTATTGGCATTACATCCCCACACTGGGACAGAGCCGCCTCGCAGCTTAGTGCTCATTAAGCACTTCCACAGCTATTAACTGCGAGGTTTCTAAGCCAAGTTACCATTTTTATATCATGAGGCTAACACGATGATACTTTTATGCCTAGGGAAGTCGAGACAACTTCCAATCTGAAAATTGCCTAGACCAGTAACGGGAATCGAACCCAGCCACCCTCACCATGGTCTTGCTTTGTAGCCGCGTGTCTTACCGCACGGCTAAGGAGGCCCTAAGGGCTAAGGAGAGCTTTAGCATTAATACGGTGTAATTCGTAGATTGGACACTAGTGGATAATCATGTTTTACTTTTGAGATCCTTATCTAGAATTCTATCAGAAATCAAGAAGGAGTGGTCCTTGATTCCAGTCTTAAACAAAATAACAAAAGCATGAGGATTATTACTCCGATGGGCCACGCCCATCTTCACCGTAACTAAGGAGAGGTAGGAAGTGTTGATGTGGTACTTACTTAACGAGAGGCCACCGACTTAGCGACACCTCATAAATACCACGGAGTTGGATAATGAGGAAGGTATTCGTTGAGTCAGGATTTGCCTGTAGCTGGCAATGTAACCAGTAGAGGCGCCTCGTCCATACGTTCTACCTGTTCATGGAACAGGTAACCATTTTAGTTAAGAAGTAGGAAACTAATGTCCCTTACAATTAATTTCTCTAGCAATTAATTATTAGGGCAAATAATTGCCCAGTGAAATTTTTAAACAAAGTTTCACGTAATATTTCCAATGATGGTTTAATATCTAACGAAACAAAATATTTCGTAGACAGATCAAATCAACGCCACATGCTTGGCGTTTGGCGATAGCAGCACACCACATCACATAGAAAGCTTTTGCCAGTCGTACGATTCATAATAAAGAACCAACAGCAGCGCTGCCAGAAGTCGAATTTAAAGTCTTACGCCATGACAGAAGTTTTGAAACAATTTCATCCTTGGTATTGCGAGAAGATAGAAAAATTCGAACGAGGGTCCGACGGTCGACCGTCGGAAAGTTGTTCCACAAACGTCAAATCACTTGATGCACGGAAAATAATGTTGGTTGATTTTTCGGTGTGAATGTCGGTTCTTCTTCTTCTTCTTATTGGCATTACATTCCCACACTGGGACAGAGCCGCCTGCAGCTTAGTGTTCATTAAGCAATTCCACAGTTATTAAGTGCGAGGTTTCTAAGCCAGGTTACCATTTTGCATTCGTATATCATGAGGCTAGCACGATGATACTTTTATGCCCAAGGAAGTCGAGACAATTTCAAACTGAAAATTGCCTAGACCGGCACTGGAATCGAACCCGGCCACCCTCAGCATGGTCTTGCTTTATAGCCGCGCGTCTTATCTGAATGTCGGTTATTGAATTCAAATAAAATATGTAACTTTAAACGAGTGTTACATTCCGCTATATATTTTGGAGTAAGTTTTATGGTACTTTCAAGGCATTTCGGAACGTATTTATGCTATTTTAAACATTTTCGACTTCTATAATATTCTTGATATCAAGGAATGTCAACACTTTTCGCACAGTGCATGTCATCGAAGTTTCCGACACTCAGTCTTCTTCTTCTTCTTTGCTCCGCAAAATTAGAAGTTTTCTGTTCTCGCAATATGCTCACTTGTTCTCCACACTGATAAAAAATACACGTTCGATTCATGTTTTTCGGAATATGGATATTTTCAATCCGCTTACATCATCAAGTCTAGTGCAATCCACATCAACACGAAGTTTTTCACACTCTCAGATCAAATGTCAATGTTTATGACAAAATCCATTACTGATACACTACATTATGATATGCATATCCTTGAATATTCATAACAAATACACGTTCGACTCGTGTGTTTCAAAATGTGGACATTTCATTCCATGTTAAACCATCAAGTATGGTGTATTTCACATAACTGAGATGTTCTTCGCAAACACAATTCAAACATCAATGTAAATAGAAAATTCCATACTTGATACACCACGATGTCATATGTTTATCTAAAACATGTTATGAATCCATTCAAACGAATTTCAGTATGCATTTAGGTGAACAATGTGTCATTATTTCAATAAAATCGCACATGTTCAAGTATGTTTCGAAAGAGTTGCAATTAGCAGCTGTAGTGAACTAACTTTACATTAAATTTCACTTCTATAAAGAAGAAAAATACCATGTTTGATTATTTATTATGAACAATTTATTCGTGTTTCCATAATTGTTAAATCACAAATGTAAAACGATAGTGGAAGGAAGGCAATTTATTATTCAGTAACCTGAGCAGTGACCAGGAGGCAGAAGGCACTGAAAGCTTCCGTAAGATGTGGATGAGGCAAATAAATAAATAAAATAAGGCAAAACTGCTAATTCAGGTAAACACAAGTACAATATTTGTTTTAATTAATTTAAACAATATATTTATGAATGCCTACAAATCTAAAGATTTTCTCAAAATCTACTTTTATTTAACTTCCGTCTAAAAATCGTTTCATGTTGTAAGTGAACGAGAAAAAAGTCCATTTTTTGGTTTTCCAATTAATAATTTATTTCAATTGATACATCTGGAACGCGATTTCCTTTGGGTTTGAAATTAATACTAACACAAAAAGAAAACTTAATGAATTTAATATATAAGTATAAATATTTCTCTACAGTTCTAAAATTTTATTATTTCTAAATTAATGTTCTTTTCTGGACTAACTGGCTGACCCGCTGTGACTCCTCATTCACGTTTAGTTGATTCGAAGAATACTAATCTGGTACTTTTTTATGTATTGCATGTTCCCTTCCTGCTTCCGCGTGGGTATCAATAAAGAGGATGACGTGATATTTACTGATATACGCCGAAGATGAATCCTCAATACCAGCTTCTTCCGACTACCCTTTACGATGTACGCACTTCGTGACGATTTCCCGCTGGTAGGCATCAGCACCGAAGCGATCACGTTCATCGACACCAATTCTTTTAAATGGAATTTAACTTGTTGGTTATCTGTGGATAAGAACCTGATTCATCGATTGCAGATGTCAGAAGATTAAAGCACTTACCTGCTCGTGAACAAACTCTTCGACCGCAGCTAGTAAAGGTGTTTTATGGAATTCAGTTTTTAAATATAATAAATACAATCTCCGCTTCGGCTGCAATTTTTATCAACTTGATCTCATTTTATTTTATAGGTCCGGAATGCGATTTCCGTCAGAGGTTCGAAAACCAAAGAAAGATGCTTTCCTATATACTTCAACTGTTGATTCGTTGAAGTTATAGCAAAAAATATGTTTGTGGAAATGGAATTCGATCCGATGACGGAAATCGGACTCCGGACGATTATGCAATTATCATCATTATTTAAATATGGAAGAAACACTAAATTCACTCGTTAATACAAATGAAATTCAACACGATTATACTTCGATGTCATATATATTAAACAAGTGAAAATGTCAAGTCAAGCAAACTGAATTCTATTTGCTTTACACGTTAATACCTTTTGTGGTTTGTTTATAAACAAATGATGAGTTTCTGGTGAGCGATGTCATTTGTTTTACACGTGAAATTGATTTGCTTTGACAACATGCGCAAATTCATGTGTAAAACACACGGCCCTCTCGTGTATTTTTTTTTATAGTGCACGCGCGTCGCGCGGAGAACCAGCGTGAGCGTTGCCAGCTTTCTTCGTTTCCTCATCATCCTCTTTCGAATGCGAAGCAGGCACGTTTGGATGCAAGTTCTGCTATGTTGCGCCGGAGTCCAACCCGTTCGACGCGCTGCGAGAACAATCAACGACGCGACGTACCTTCGGTTAGACTCGGTCGGAGTGTCGGGCTGTGCTTTACCGAAGCGCACGCTTTCGTTCACACTTCTGATGATTGGGAACGGTTTGTTTTCCTTTTTCTCCTGATGATTATGTATCATAAACAATTCAGCATCAAGAACAATATTAAATTAATTTTGAGTTTTCAAAAGAGACATCAAAATTCGATTATTGAATTATTTAATGTTTTTTTTTCAAATAATCAAAATCAATCAACTTAGAAAAAAAGGCTTAGGGTAATTCGCCAAATGTTGAACGGCTAATTTCTTCGCATATTGTTGAACGCACGTGCATTTCTTATGGGAGTTCATCAATAGGCGACAAAACTAGCCGTTCAACATTTGGCGGTTTCCCCTAGTTTTCACAAAATTTGAAAAACTAAATAACTCGAAAACATTTCAGTGGACTCAATCTGGGGTCGCATCAAATGATGATACTGATAATGGTCAATTACATTTCATTAATAACAACAAAAAATTTGAGAGTTTTTGAATGCTAGAGGCGATGGGTCCTGTACGCCCGAATGGTGGAAAAAGCCGATTTTAAAGATCTATATTCTGAGCAATAGCCAGTTATCGTCAACTGTTACCAAGTTAGATTTCGGACGACTTATGAGAGTTTTCAACTTAAAGTGCATCTTAATTTAAAACATTTTTGGAACAAAAGAGATTAATAAGCTATTTAAAGTTTTGCAAATCCTTTTCTATTTAAATTGTTTTTTTATTATGTTTGGTTATGTTGTACAAGAAAAGGTTGTAATATTAGATTATATACACAACTTTCATTCGAAACCACTTGATGCATATTTTCTTAGCAGACTGGTAGAACATGTGTACCAAAAATTCACGAGACGCCCTTGGTAACCGTGGTAGATCTTACCCCGTAACACACCATGTAAAGGTAGCGTTACGGGTTTCAAAAGGATTAAAGTCTCACAAGGCTGAAAGTAACAGAAGGCTGTAAAGTATCAGAAGGCTAAAATCTGTGGGATGCAATGACAAGTTGAGTAGTTGAATAGTGAATATTGAATGAAAAACCCTGATTAATCCACCTAGCGGTAATGGTGCCTTTCTCGTGCATTATAAACTAGTATTTTGGCCATTACTCTTGAGCCCATAGTCCGATCTGGCCAATTTTAAATAGGAAACAATGGGAGAGTATTCTGCATCGAATGCAACTTGTTGCGAGTAAATCGGTATGAGATAAATACCTATAAGATAAGAAGAAGAAAGAAGGAAGAAAAGAGAAATATTGAAGAGGGTAGTTGGATGGAAGACGGAAGAAGGAAGAAGAAAAATGGAGAAACGAATAAGAAAGAAAGAAGAAGGAAAAATGGAAAAACGAATAAGGAAGAAAGAAGAAGGAACAAGGAAGAAGGAAAAAGTAAAGGAAGGAAGAAAGAATAAAGAAGAAGGAAAAATGAACAAGGCAAGAGGAGGAAAAAGAAGGAAGACGAAAACAGAAAGAAGGAACGCGGAACAAGGAGGAAGAAGCAAGAAGAAAGAGATAAGAAGAATGAAGGAAGAAGATAGAAGAATGAATGATTAAAGAAATAAGGTTGAAAGAAAGGAGAAGGAAGAAAAAAAGAGAGAAGAAGCAAGAAAGTAGGAGGGGAAAAATAAAAACGAATAAGGAAAAATATAGAAGAAAGAAGGGAAAAAGAAAGAATAAAGAAAAAATAAGGAAGAAGGAAGAAGATAGATAGAAGACAGAAGATAAAAGGAAGACAAAAGAAGGAAGATGGAAGAAAGAAGAATTCTCAGTCAGTCTCAGTCGGTCAGAGGAAAAAATTAGAAGGAATAAAAAAGAAAATATAAAAAGGAAAAAGATCTAAGAAATATAGAAGGTAGAAAGAAGAAAAGGAAGAAAGAAAGAAGAAAGAAGAAGAAAAACGGAAGAAGATAGGAAGATAGAGAAACGAAGGATGAGGGAAAAAAGGAAGAATGATAAAAATAAAAGGAACAAGGAAGTGGGAAAAAGAACAGCGAAGAGAAAAGAAGAAAGAAGGAAAAAGGAAGACGGATGAAAGAGAATAAAGAGGGAGGAGAGAAAGAAGAATAAATAACAAAAATGTTAAAGTTAGCTTTGTGAGCGAAGGCGTAGGATTGCCAACCCAGAGATGGCGAGTTCGCAAGAATGCAAGAACCAAGAACAATAAAAGTATTGTTTCTTTCTATGCTTCTCCCAAATTTCTTGTGCAGTATGGATAAAATGAAAATTCTGAATCAAAATTGAAAGAAAATAAGGAGTCGAAAAGGAGTCTGGTTTATATTTGTTAGTGCCCCCATTTACGTCAAATGGAAATTCTTCCATTAAAATCTGTTTGTCTCGATGTTTCAGCCTTTTGTTATTCCATCCTTATGTAAGAGTGCCGGCATTCGTGTTTAGCCTTATGTAGAAATCCCCTACGACAGATTATTAAAAAAAAAGCAGCAATAGAACAAAAGCACTCACCGTTTCTCGTAATCGATAAAGTTGGTCGGCGTCTCCCCGGTCGACGACCGGCGTGAACGCCGTTTGGCTTTCAGCGTGCCGGGGTGTGAATTTCCGCGCCAGGCTCTCCGGCGATCGCTCGTCGAAGTCGGCCAACTCGCTGGAAATGAACTCGTCACTGTTGCTGAGGGCACCCATCGACATGATCCGGCTGCCCTGGGCGTCACCGAGCGCACCTTTCGGGCCAACCACCTGGATTGCTATCGCAGTTGGCCAACTCCGGTCGTAGGGTGGAGACCGTTCCGCCGACGATTCGATGGACGAGTTCGTCTGATTGCCCGAGTACGAGCTGGGTCTGGCCAGTAATGGTGGCGGCGGAGGCATTAGGTGAGAGTCCGCTTGGGATGGTTCTACATAGACGATCGGTTTAGAAATGCTAGAAGTGGCCGAAGGGCACCAGGTTCGACGGCGAGATTTATCGAATTTGATGTAGTTTTGGGAGTTGATGATCTGGTTGGCCCGCATCGTGATTTCGTTTTGCAGTTGGAGGGTTTTGATGTTACTGTTTTTGTTCTGCTCGGATTTCAGTTGTTCCTGAAGACGTTTGATTTCACGTTCCAAACGTTTCATCATGACCGAATCCGACAGGACTTCGTTCACTTTGGGTTTGTTTTTTATTGTTTTGGCCCGCATGGCGAAGCTCAGCGTGTAGTAGCTTTCGTCAAGGGCGGCGGGCGTGATGTTGCAGATCATAGTGGTGACGGCATTTCCTCCCAGGGATGCTTGCAATATTCGCGTTAACTTAGAGTCCCTGTAATTGATATACTTGAGGTTGTCAGCACTCTCCGCATTTTCACTGAGCTTCTGGATGACACAACTCAGAGAAAGTAAGCTTTTATTGATGTGAGCACCTTCTATGAAGCGCGATCCACTCGTTCCGGTCTGGTTTGCTCTTTCGCTTCCTGCCAGATCCACAAGGTTCAGCGTGCTGCTCTGTACCGCGTCATTCTCGTCTCCTTCTTTTCGATCGATCAAGCGTGACTCGATCGTTATTCGAAATATGGTGTGCGATCGACTGGACCGTTCGTTCATGTTTGTATCGCCAATTTTTCGCATTTTATTGCCTTCCTCCAAATATTGCATTATCTGTTCCGGACAATTGGTAATAAATTCCTTTATAGTTTAAAGACACATCCCCATATTGAGTTTCGAAGATCTTGAGCATACAAATTGCTCTTGTCCAGCAGATCAAAAACTTTTCGTTGTAGATCTCGATGAAGCCAACCCCTGATCAAGAACTGGCGATCTTTTATGTTTTCCATCTCCTTGAATATTTCGCCAGCCGCCAGAGGGACAACCCCCGGTTCCTGGCCCTCGCCCATCATCGTATAGGTCTTTCCGGAGGACGTTTGCCCGTAGGCAAAGATAGTACCGTTTATTCCATTGAGCGTAGACAATATGATGGGACGACACACCTTCTCGAACAACTCCCGTGTCGGAACGGTTTCGTCAAAGATGTGATCTGCGGAGGAGGAAATGGTGGTAGCCTGTTTTAGATTCATGCTTTTATTGCTTTTAGTTGGTGCATCTCTCAATAATTTTTCGGAAGAATCATTTTATATTGCGGATTTATTTTACTTCGAGTAAATACAAATAAATTATTTGTGTAAAATTTATTGAATTTTTTAATCTGAGGCCTGAATGTTATCCTTCTTGATATAATTATGTTTTAAATTAAAACTAGCTTAAAAAACATTCATTACCAGCCCTGTCCGTGTCTTTCTGGCGAAAGAGCCTTCGTTTTGTAAAATATTCCATAAATAGAATTTATGTCACCCGAGGGGAGGAAAATAAATACTAACCAAACACAAATGGATCCCCATTTCCTTCGACGGGGCTGATGGTATTTCCCCGGATCCGCCAGTGCGACGATTGTTTACTTTCCTTCTCCCGTTTGATCAACGGTCGGACCTTGATCGAGACCGTGATATTATCGGCCATCGTTGCACTTGCACCCGAACTAAAACCACAAACTTGCACGGATTTTCCCCCAAACGAACACTATGCCGAGCACCTGTTTCTTCAACAATGGAGATCACGTTTTTGTTTTCTGCACTTTAAACAAAGAACCGTTTTTTCCTCAACCGGCAACGCACATTTTTTTTATATCCCTTCCCAACAGAAACACTTTATTTTGGCCCCAACGTTGCGACGCTTTTCAAATTCTCAAACACAATCATCGATTCGCGTTTGTCAACCGAATTTAAAACGAAATATTCACTGCACAATTTACTAATATTTTAATGTTTCCACTACAAATTATTATTCTTCATGAAATCGCGAAATTAAACCGCACAAAACACAACAAAAATTCACTCCTTTTACTTTGCGGGATATTTTTAAACTGAGCCAACCGAAAAAACCGTCCATCGAGAAACGAAACAAAAGCACAAAGCGAAAATTGTAAAACGAGCAAACGCATCGCAGTTGCGTGACGGCAAAACAAACGCTTTGAAATGTTTCACGTGATGACTGGCGAAAAAATGGATCTATTTTTGAGGAAGGCGAGAGCGTTGAAACGAAAGAACGTTAAAAGACTTCTCAAAAATTCTAGAAGTAATTTATTTAAAAACAGTTATTAGTACGGGTTTGGACATTTTTAATACTGTGAATAAACCGAAACATAAAAAAAAATTGAAATTTCAATTATACGTCCGCAGTGCAAAAGAATTCCAACCCCGCACTGATAACAAGCTGGTTCATGTCAAACAGATTTGTTGGCTGGTATAAATAATAAGAATGCTTTCAAGTTCCTAAATAAATTGTCTAATATTATATCGTGTTCAATAAAATGAATAAATTACAAATTTAAAATCAGTATTTTACCAAATCTTTACGAACGCACAGGATAAAAATCTTTCGAATCAACAGTCAAATTTAAAATACCATAATAGAAAATTTACAATCTTTTTAACATTCAAATAATCGTAGTTTACATAATAACATTGCACAAGGTGACAATTTTGTTTTAAAGCTAAGCTAATACCTCCCCCACGCCTAGTCTAATCGCAAGACCCATCCGCCGGTCCGTCCCGCCAGCGCTCGTTCACCTTGGAACAGTCGAATTCCGGTTTCCCAATTTTCACGTTGACCCGATTGTGCATCCGACACAGCCACTGAGACAACGTATGCTGGGACTTGGTTTCCGGTGGCGAGTTCTTCAATCTGAAAACGAATGTGTGTCCATGATTACGGGGATCAGACTAATCCGATGGGTGCTTACTCTTTTTGAAAATCTTCCGCACAGTACCCGCAGGGGTACACTTTGGAGAATGCTTCAAAGAATTGCCGAATGTTGGTTCGATCCTGCGACGTGGGTTCGTCCGGGTAATAGGCTGCCATAGTATGCAGCAGGCCCCAGGTGTGTCGCCCGAGGCGATCCTTGTCCAGGGGGCAGTGTTTCGGTGGGTTACCTGTTTCTGCCGAGGTGGGTTTACTGGTGGTTGTTACTTCGGATGGAGGTGGTTTTAAACTTGTGGACAGGGCTTTCCGTTGCATCTTGGACCAAGATTTGAAATCCGTACATGTCCGGCATGGAACTGCTTCCTTGGCCGTCCCTGGCTGATGATCTTCCGGTGATGGCATTGTGTGTAGTTAGGAAATCTATGAAATAAAATTATTTATTTAGGATGAAGTGGAAATGCCGGTAGCGAAGCATTCACACTCATGAACACAAAACATCATCACGTTAATGACGTAATTTTAATCATGACTGATGAAATCTCAGGATGAAATGTTTCTTTGTTTACCGCACGAGGGGTGATTGATTTGCTTATTTTGCTTTTGTTTCGTCAAAATTTTTATTTTCAATCTTCTTTTGCTGACTTTTTGACAAATGGATGACACGGTGGCCAGAACTCGAGAAGATTGAAAAATTCGAACCGGGGTCCGACGGTCGACTGTCGGAAAGCTGTTCCGCAAACGTCAAATCACTTGTTGCACGGTAAAATTTTTTGGTTTATTTTTTCGGTGTGAATGTTGATTATTAAAATCAACGAGAATATGCAACTTTAAACGAGTGTTACATGCCGCTATATTTTTTAAACAAGTTTTATGGTACTTTGAAGGCATTTTGTCGAATATTTATGTGATTTTGAAACATTTTAAATTTCTCGAATCTTCTTGATATCAAGAAATATCAACACTTTCGTACATTTTGAAGTTTCCGACACTCAGTCTACTTCTTCTTCTTTGCTCAGCAAAATTAGAATTTTTCTCTTTTCTCGCAATATTTGATAATTATTGAAATGTCACTTTTGAGTTTAATTTCAGTTTAATTCACCAAATGAGACAGACCCGGACAGACCCAGTAATTTCCGGTTATCGTTCAGCACAGTTTTGTAAAAGCGAAAGATCTGGCCACCCTGCTGAACCGGTGACAGCCGCCTGACAGACAGAAATTTTTTTTTCTCGATTCGAGTGAAAAATCGAAGCAAGCAGCCATCTTAGCTCGTCCAAGTCACAGTCGTAAGAGCAGTGTGTGTTCAAGTGCGTGCGAGAAATTTTCCTAGCGTTCCCGAATCAGGTAATTTTGCCATTTTCCACCCCGGAGCGGATGCCAGACATCCCCGGTAATGTTCTCCGTCCAAAGAAAATGCATTTTCCACGCCAAACGATAGGTTTTCGGTGGGTTTTCATGTGAAGCTTTCGGCCGTCATCCGAGAATGGGGAACAAGGGGCTGGGATTCTAAATCGATTCGATGGGTAGCAAAATGTGTGATAGCGAAAAAATTGGTTCGGGTTGGATGAGGCAAAAAATTACGTAACGGGTGGGAATTGTTGGAAGGAAGCGAGCTGTGTTTCGTTTGCCAAGTCCGAGTTTCGTCGGAGGAGGCTACGCCTCAGGAGTGGCAAGGCCTACTTTTCCATCACTAGACTCCATTTCTTTGTTGTTATGTAAGCGTTTCGCCTTTCGGTCGTCGGTTGCTTCGATCAGTATTGTGTCAAGAACATCCATCCGCGGGAATGTTTATTTGATAGCAAAGAAAACAAAAGGGTGTCTGGCGTGCGAGTTGTTCCAGGATTAGCACAACCGAGTTTAGAGCCGTTAGACAACGAATGGGGCTCTTCTTCCGTCTACAAGGATCATTGCCAAAACTAATACCCTAACTTCCGAATGGTCTATGTTCTATCGGACTTTCCCTCAATGCCCGGAAATGAAGCATTTAATCTCAAAGAAAGGGATTGAAGCAAAAAAGCATTATGAAATATGTACCGCAAAGCCAAATGTGTATAAAACTGCAAAAGTAATTATATTCCGGCGAAAGCTACGTTCATTTCGAAGAAAAATTCACGTTGGAGTGCACATTCTTTCAGGGAATCGAAATAACCCCGAGACTCAGAGACAAAGAGACAGAGAACTCAGATTCAGTCAAGCGTTTAGAACTGCAAGAACCGCATCAACGGCGACGACAATCATCACAACGAACGAGACATCAACGAGTCGCAGTGTAGCTGCCATCAATCGGAGAGCTGTTTGCTGTGCTGTGCTGCATCTGATCTAGAACTGCTCGGGATTGAGCGAACCTAGGAGTAGAACCACAGCGTACCCCCAGCCAATCGGACAGAGTAATGTACCATTTTATGATTGTTCATTTCATATAACTACTACACTTTTTAGCAAAGGTTTCCTATCATGTGTTGTTGTTTTGAAATTTAGACATGTTTCTTTAGTTGTTCAGTTACGTGTTGCTTCACAGTTTTATCCACTCTGGTGGATTACTTGCTTGTGTTCATAAATTTGAACACAATTTGTTAAAAGAAGAAGAAGGAACAGAAATCGTCCTGAGTTAGCGTATGATTGTAAATTGTGCTCTATTCAAACTGATGAGTCATAGCTTTCACCAATTTTTTTGAAGGCAAATCATTCTACTAATAATCATATGTCACTATCGTTGACTATTAATAGGCTATGTATGTTAATGATCACTGTTTCTTCTTTATGCATCAATATGCATTTTGGTGCTGTAGAACAGAGAGATCGACATTGTTGTTTCATGAGTAGTTATCAGAACGATCTTAATGAGAAATTTACGAAAAAAAGTCATAGTTTACGTTTGCGAGTTTCGCCTTTATGAAACAACTATTTCCGTATACTTACAATTTGTCTCATTTCCCGACCTAAACTCAACTAAATTTAAAGTGACGAAAGTTATCATATTGGTTTTAAGCACCAGTCATTCTTGTTTTTTAATTTCCAATCTGTTACTTTTAAGTTAAATCAAATTTAATTAGGAAAGTTTAGTAGCGCAAAAAAATTGCATTTGTTAAGGACAAATATAACCTCAATTAGTTAAACTGAATTCAGTGATTTATTTTGAAAGTAGCTCTGAGGAAGTATCTCCAAGTAGCTTAAATACTGTGAAGCAAGCACGTTTTTTAATTCCCCTATATTTTAAGTTTTTCACTCCTCTCTGTCATAGTTCTCGTTCATGTTTACGGGAAACAACAATCACTTCGAAGCAATATTGGTCACATTGTTGCTTATGTGTAGTACTGTGTATTTTCAGAATCCTGCTCATCCCTCTCGGACCGGTACAGATCACCGCTCTCCCCCGTAGGTTGATTAACCGATCATGCAGGACGATGATTCCCGTTCCTCAGGTGGTCGCGATAAGTATCGTGACGAGCAGCGCCAACGCGATCGTGATCGTGATCGCGATCGGGACCGAGATCGTCGAGATAATCGGCACCGTGACAGAAGCCGTGAAAGGCGACACGATGGTAGTCATCGGGATGATCGGTACCGCACCGATCGGTATCGTGACGATAGACGCGACCGCTCCCACCGGGACAGACATGACAGGGAACGGGATCATCGTAGTAGTAGCAAACGCGATCGCAGCAAAAGCCGCGAACGTAGACGACGAAGTCATTCGCGGTCACGTGACCGTCAGCAGCGAAACGGATCACGTTCCCGCGATTCGAAGGATCGTGAACGTGGTCGAGATCTATCCATTGAAATAGAACAAGAGTTGCAAAATTTGCGCAAACTCTCTGATATGAAAGCAGCTGCTGACGCAAAGGCGCAAGAAGCGAATAGCGGCGAGACTGGATCTGAGTTAACTTTGATGGATGCGGATAACGCGACTAGCAATAGTTCGACGATGGTAGACAAGGAGGAGCCGAAAAGTAGCATTAGCAAATATTTCAGCTCGTACAATAACAGTTCGAAAACGGAATACGTTCCGGAGATTCAAACCGAAGAAGAGCGGATCGAGTTTCAGAAAAAGATGCAGGAAAAGTTGCAGGCCCATCTGGCAGCCGAGGGCAAACTTTACCCGAAACCGAAGCCAACCCCTGCAATTAACACTGCCACCGGTTTTGCAAACGATGGTTCCTTCCTGGAGATGTTCAAGAAAATGCAAGAGCAAGCGCAAATAACTTGCGAGGGCGAGGAAAGTTATCCGAACACGACTGCATCGAGCAGCACAACAGTATCAGTTACGGCACCAGTTTTAGCAGCACCGGCTGCCAGTTCGAGTTATGTGATACCGGCCCAACCCCTCCCGGTTCCTATTCCGACCGTGGGACGACGAAGGGGAGGCAAAATTCTTAAAACAGGTGTTGTGAAAAAGCAGAAACCGCTCGAGGATTCGTATGCCGAGTCGCCGAATGATGCTTGGAATCTCTATCTGCAGGAGGTCAAAAAGTATAAGAATGCGTCCTGCGATGCGGACTCCAAAACGCGACCATTAGTCAAATAGAGTGGGCCGAGAGATAACTTATCTATAGTTTATACGCGGAATAATTGTGAATTGTGCGAGCGAAGAGATTACTATGAGTGGTTGAATTAGTTTGGCAAAATAGTTTTAAACAACACTTGCGATAGAATTCTTATTTAGGCTAAATTATCTTTAGAGTATCAAATTCGTCATTTTTAGAGTGTAAGGATTATGCTAATTGTGTATTTCACGTCTGGTCAAATGCATTTTCTTGAATGTCCTAACACTGAGATTTAATTCACGCCACACCGTTGCACAAATTACAAACCCCAGACCCCGGATCCTGCATGCTTCTGGTAATTTGTGCATTCTTACTACCCAAAGCTCAAATGTTTCAACCTTTTCTATTCAACCCGCTTTTCCCCGACGTCCTTATCCGATCCGCCACCTAGGCATCCATTTTACAGCCCCGCAGTACGAAATGGCCCCGCAAGCATCTACCGGCACACTGCCACTGAAAGCGGCTCCCTTCGATCCGCGCTTTCCGAACACGAACCAAACCAAGTACTGCTACCAGAGCTATCTGGATTTCCATCGCTGCGAGAAGGTGAAGGGCAAAGGGGCCAAGGTGTGTCAGTACTTTAAGGACGTGTACTGCGATCTGTGCCCGAACGCGTGGGTCTCCAAGTGGGAAGACCAACGCGCGGAGGGTACCTTTCCGGGAAGAATTTAAACGCGGGTGGTGGTGTTGAAAGCGGCGCTGCAACGTTGGTCGTTCACCGGTTGAGCGGCGCACTAGACTTTGTTTAATTGGGATTGTTTTAAGAGAACCGTTTGCTGCCGCTTCTATGCACTTCCCCCACAGATCAGTTTGACAAAATTGGCATTGGGTTGAAAATTGAAAATCCGAATTGTGAATTCGATTGGAAACTTTAAATTGGTTAGTTCTATGTGGCTTGGATATCATGTAGTTTCGTATTGACAAACGAACACATATTCATGTGCAAAATAAACTGATCCAGAAAATAGTGAAGAAAGGCGTTTTATTGAGTATTTCTGTCAATCTGTTCTTTAGGTCAAAGTACGATAGGAATTTAATGTCGATTGCATATGATTTTGATTGTTTTTTTTATTCCAGTGGAGGTTTTTATTTATTGTGATTTATAAGAATTTAACGACTTGCAATATGGGAATTTTGTTTTATAGTTTGTTTAATGGTTTCCAAGGGCCCTCCTTAGCGGTAAGATGCGCGGCTATGAAGCAAGAGCATGCTGAGGGTGGCTGGGTTCAATTCCCGGTGCCGGTCTAGTCAATTTGCGGTTTGGAAATTGTCTTGACTTCCCTGGGTATAAAAGTATCATCGTGTTAGCCTCATGATATAGGTACGAGTGCAAAAATGGTAACTTGGCTTAGAAGCCTCGCGGTTAATAACTGAAGGGCTGAATGAATACTAAGCAGCGAGGCGGGAATGTCCCAGTGGGGGATGTAGTGCCAATAAGAAAAAGCCTATTCCATTTAATTAAATGGAAAGGACTTGCGACTCAAGGAGAAATTTACAATGTTTAAGAAGTTTTGGAAGTCCTTCGACTCTTAGAGAAGCTGTTCAGGATTGAAAATAATTTCAATGTAACTAATGGAAAACTAGTGAGGGGTTAGAAGCAGAGGGTGTGAGTGACATTTTGGTCAAATTTGAGTTACATACGGCGTAAAATTGTTTGGTTTCAGAGCTTTGCGGCAATATATTGATATGATTTGTACGTTGTTTTTAATGTGAAAATTCACGGAGATTTCTAGGATTTTTTCAAATGGGCGTAATTGATTTTGACCTTTGTTTTTGGAACGGCGATTGTGCGCTTCATTCAAACTATTTTCGTCAACTGATGTGCCCAGCAGAAAGAATGGATTCACATCTATCTGGTAGTAACGTCAGCTGAACAAAATATGTTGAATAGAGAGAGTATTAGCCGTTTCAAATTTTAAGGTCAAATACAATTACGCCTATTTGAAAAAAAAAAAACCCTAGATTAGTATTTTTTGAACTTCCATACAATTTGTATGAAACGAAAAAATATCGAAAAAATGTGCACTCATTTTTCCAACACTGAGTTATTGTCACTTACACCCCTTTGCGTTTGGCCCCCTGTATTTAAACTTATGTAATATTGACTCTTTTTCTCTTGATGTGAATTATAATTTTGTGAATTGTAGGATGCTTTCGATTATTTAATAATTTGTCAATCACTTATTTCAGAGGTTGAATTTTAAAACGTATTGTATGGTGGACTTTTAGTTCAATACTTTGTCTTCAACTCAGCCCAGCAGTTCGTTATTTGAATTCTACTTGTTTTTTTTTCAATTTTATTAGTACCTATAAATAACTACAACTAGCGCTTTAACTATTCAACTAGTGGAATCCAAACAACTGAGAAAACACCGCGATAAATGTTCAACAAATAACACATTTTGAAATACAACATTAGAAAGAAATGATTGGCAAACTGCTAAATGAGCTGTCATTTCCTTTGAGTAAAAGAAGCAATCTGAAAAAACAATTTTATTTTCAATCGTATTTTCGATTTCAGTAATCTCAGTTGAACATTTCACGAATTTCTTTGATTTCAGCGTTTGACTCACTGTATCCAGTTTATGTTTCCATTTCGTAAAACTTTGAACTACAAAAGTGTTGAAAATGAAACTAATTTTTCTGCAAATGCTGACTATCTACAGAAAAAAGCTGACGAGCGAATTTACTGGAAGGAAACTTTATATAGCATCCAACCAAGTTTGGAACAAGAAAATTGAAACAAGGAAGATTAAAGGCTTTTGCAGAAAATGGAACAATCGGATTCGAAAGTGAAAATTTATTTTAATAAACTAAAGATTAGCCTATTCTAATTGGTTGTCCTGGAAAACTGGCGTTGGACGCTGAACTTCTCCAATTTACTCCAGTAATCTTCTAGTCCAAAAAAGCTCTTGGTACCCTTCGGCAAGTGGAACGAATTCCGCTTCGGTGGAACTCAGTGCCACGTAATTCTGCTTCCCGGAGTCCCATATAATGACACCGCCTGATAATAGTAGTAGGTAACCGGAATTTGATTTCCGATCTCGGCCCAGTCGGCATCGACGAACATTTGTAACCCCTCATCAGATGAACCTAGGTGTAGCTTGTGGTCACTTGTTGTTGATAAGTAACGCAGTACTCGTTTCGCCTCGTTCCAATGGAAGCGCTGACAGCGATATCCGGCCTCGACTGGACCGAACAGCAGATCTCCGATTAGGCTCAAATAATTATTGTTGCCTGGCAGCTGATCCATCTCCTCCTTATGTTGGAATTGGAAGTAACCCGGGTCAAGAGGGGTCTTCTATGGTTTCGCACTATCCATGTTGAACCGTAGAACGAGCTCCCGGATGTACGCGACTTTTCAACCTCGATTCTCAGGAAATGGCGAATGTTTCCAGGTTCGACACGGTGAATTTGAGAGTCAGCTTATGAAAATAGACTTGAACTCCTCGGTCTGGGTAACAATGAGCATATCATCGACGTAGATGAGGCTGTATGCCATATTGCCGTTTCTCTTGTGGATGTACAGCAGTGGATCTAGCTTGGACTGCTGGATGGCCTTGAAAACGGTATCCACCGTTCGGTTCCACACGCGCGCGGACTGTTTCAATCCGTATAAACTGGTTTTCAAACGACACACGATGCGATTGTCGCCGGTAGAGCACCCCTCTGGCTGCCGCACGTAAATCGTTTCCTTCAGGTCAACATTAAAATACGCCGTTTTAACATCCACGATGGACTTTCTCCGACTAGCAACGACGGTCAGTGAAGTGCAAAACGTTACTTGTTTTGCCACCAGTGCAAAAACTCCGTAGAAGCTGGTGCCGTACTTCTGCGTGAAGCCCTGTGCTACGATTCTCGACTTGAGCCGTACGATGGCCCCTTTCTCATCGTCCTTCATTTTGAACATTTATTTGCATTCAATGGCTTTCTTGTTCGGAAAAAGTTGAACTAGCTCTCAGGTCTTATTATCCATTAAAGCATGAAACTCTCCATCCATGGCGGTTTGTCACTGTTCCGCAACTGGACTATGCATTGCTTCCGTTGGTGTTCGAGGATTATCAGAACAGCTAGACGAATATCTGCTTGCATTCAGACCTTGCCGCGTAGCACTAGGACCGAATTGATTCACCAGGATCGGTTGACACGGATGGATCTGTGGAATGTTGGTGCAGCCCGGCCGGTGCGCCTCAACATCTTGCGTGACACGGGTGGATATGAAGATTGTTTCGAGAAGAGCGCATTGATGGTCACGCGACTTGTTCCTCTGAATCTTGAAAAAAATCTCTGCCACAGCTGGTTTCAACTTGCGAAAAATACTTCATATCAGATTCACGTTCAGCTCCAGAATCGATTTCTTCATCACCGAATTCTTAAACGAGTATTTCATTCTGCAGATACCGCCACTCACCGGAGCCGTGACCTCCGGATCGTAATCCAGGTTAACGTAGGTCTTCACTCGTTGTTGCTAGTGGTTGGAACTGGTTGAATACTTTCAACAGCTCAGGTTCGGACTTCTGCTTGAGAAAGTAGTGATGATAAGAACTGCACTGTTGTAATCTGAGAAAGTGACGTAAACACCAATTTACAACATGCATGTTTTGCATTTTTCTGTTAAAGAACTCGATGAGTACTGCTCGTTAATACCATTTTTGGAAAATGGCGTATACGTCACTTTTTCAGATTACGGCAGTGCAGAGGAAAACTTTCGGGATAACACCTTGAAAATAATAACTGAGTTGGTTGACGTCCAGATCACGAATGTCCCCAGTTATAGCCAAACCTGAGATTTCTAACGCCATTATCATCGGTTTGTAATCCTTTGGAAGTCCTGTGAGGAGCAGAAGAGTACCGACCCACTCTTTAGGAATATCGAATCCTACTCCACGTAACTGGTGTGCGAAGGAAATGTGAGCAACAGAGGACACACGCGAAGTGGAAATCACGTAGGGATTTGGGAAGAATCTAATTAAAACACGGACACTTTAACGATAGAGAAATTAGCTTACAATTCACGTCTACTTCGGTTGGTTAACAAGATAGGACAAACAAATTTTCACTGCACACTTCTCTGCTTAGCGCATTGCATATTCTTAATACTCCTCCTCAATTGTGGGCCTCTTGCTTCTCACCAAACAATCCCAATTTTTCTGTAAACTGGTAGTGCTTCACTAGCCCTAACTGTTTCGTCAGTATATCAGCATTCATCTCGTTCGTAGGACAATACTTCAATATAATTTCGCCCCGGTCACATAAATCTTTCACGAAATGATGTTTCGTCTCGATATGCTTCGAGCGTTTCGTTGATCTCTCAGACTTTGCGAAGCTAAGGCAACCTTGGTTATCTTCATTCACTTCGGTCGCTGTCTTTTGCTTCACTCCAAAATCCTCAAGCAAACGTCGTAGCCAAATTACTTCTAGACACGTCTCAGCAAGTGCTACGTACTCCACTTCCATCGTAGACAAAGTTACACATTCCTGCCGGCGGCTTGCCCAGGACACAATTCCTCCTCCGTAGTATACTACTATTCCGGTTGTTGACTTGCGTGTACCCTTATCTCCAGCCCAGTCAGAATCAGAGGATGCAACTAGCTCGTTGTTACATACTCCTCCTAGTCGTAGTCTCCATCCTTTGGTGCCTTTCAAGTATCGCACTACTCGTTTGGCAGCTGTCCAATCGAGAATAGCGGCACTCGTCATAATATCAGGGCGTGCACAAACAGCAATGTACATTAGTGCACCCACTACACTTCTGAACATCGTTCCGTCCTCGAATGGTTTGCTTTCTGTCTCGTCTTTGAGGTAACCTTGATCCATCGGAGTTTTTGCCATCTTCGCGTCTTTCAGCCCCACTTTATCTATTAGCTTGTCAATGTTGTTTTTCAGGCTCACACTGTAAACTCCGTTCGTGTTTTCCACTTCCAACCCAAGAAAATACTTCACATCTCCTAGGCACACGATCTCAAAATGGTTACTTAACTCTTCATAAACACTATGTATCTTCTTCTCGCTGCGGTATCCCATGAGAAAATCATCGACATACACGATCAAATAAACCTTCTCTCCGTTTCTCGTCGCCACATACAGGCAAGGGTCAGCTGAACTTGACTTGAACCCCAAGCTGGATAACACACTGCTTAGTTTCTGGTTCCAGCATCTGGCGGATTGTTTCAGGCCATAAATGCTTCTGCGGAGCTTGCAGACAAACTCCTCCTTTCCTCGAACTTCATATCCAGGAGATTGGCGCATGTAGATTTCCTCCTGGATATTTCCGTATGAGTATGCTGTTCGAACATCCAGATGCTTCAACACTAGCTTTTGTTGACTAGCCAATGTCAGTAAGACTCGAAGTGAAAGATGTGGAATATATGTTGCGATAAGTATACATATATGAGCAATGGAAATGTGGTAACCACCTGCTCCTAAATCTCCATGGTCGAGTTGCCGTCTGCAAAGTCTAAAGAGACTAAGGGTAGCAGCTTTACGAATCTACTTAATCGCCGTAACGCCTACGCGAAGCAAAAATTCACCTGTTGCAGCAATGACTACCGACTGTACAACTGATTCTTGAAGATACGGCGAATATGTTTTACGGGTGCAAAGAGACCTACGACAAAATTCAAAACGATTCTTTTCTTTTTTTGACTCAAAGAGAACGGAGAGTAATCTTCCGTCATTAAATATTTTATCCATTAGGACGACGTTCTGTCAAATGAATTTCAAACCAAAGAATAAACAAAACCTGGCGGAAGATTGAAGAGTGTAGAGAAGCAAAGGTCGCAAAGGATTGGCCATAAACCATAGCTGCAGCAGTTGTATGTTCCGTCAACTGTATTCGACTCTAGGAAATAAAGTAAAACGCTTCTGCAGACAGGATAAGCTGGCATGGGTGGAGTATCTAGTCGACAAAGGGGAGAAAGTCGCAACTAACCGCAATATTCGTCTCCACTACGATATGTCAAGACCTTAGAGTGGACCAAGTTTGGATTCGTCGATGCCATTGTAAAACGCGAGAGGGCAGAGACCTACCGATCCCACTGATCTAGCAGTTCAAACAACTTTCTACAGTTCATGATCCACCAAGGATGCAACGCATTGCATGCGTCATCTTCGAGGCTTTTTAGCAATCATCATAAGTATGCATTTCAACAAGGCTTCCGGGCAACAAGACTGATCTGAACTGTGAAAAATGGCTATTTTTCCGGTCTACTGGATGTTGGGTGTTTTAGTAAATATAACTAAAAATGGGGATCTGATTGTGAGATATTGAGCGAGGCGTAATACTAGATTGTTCTCAAAATTTAAAGTTTTTGAACGCAATTTACGTTTCCTATCGTGCACGGTATGTGAGTCATCTTCGCTATACATACTGTGTGGTTGGACTGTTCTTCGGCCTGCTAAGCTATCCTAAACCGGATACCGGAGAAAGAAGGCTAACGGATAACTCTACGGCAGCAGTATGCAGAATTCCAAAGGAAGATGGATCATGGACCATATTGTCACGCTCCACAGTTTGAGTCGTACAGACGTGTTTTAATAAATGAAACTGTTAGTTTTCGTTCTTTCACCTGCCTTATCTATATAAGTAATTGTTCCTTCATAGGTTATGCGCGCCATGTGCGAAGGTCAACACACGGAATACCACAATTCGATGTTGGATCTGGATTTCGGAAGTGGAGCTACAGAGTGAAGATGTTTTTGGATTTAGCTGGCGTGTTGAACATTGTAACGAAGAACCCTCTGATGCCGAAAGCTAAACGAGCGAAGTTAGATAAAACGGATAGAAAAGTCAAGGCCCATGTCATAAGTTCTTGGCAAATGGAAATACTGAAACTTGTTGGCGAGTACCTCAGCAAAAGGGATGTGGAAGGCGCCTAAAAATTCATTCGCTAAGAAGTCCGTTAGCACTCAGTACTTACTCTGGAAGCATTGAAACTGGAAGAAAGGAAGACCGTGTCTTCGAAGATCTCATCATTTAACTGAAGATGGCCGGTGCAAAAATTAATGAAGCAGATGCGATGATCTATTTTTGCAAATTCTTCCGGATTCGTATGACCCATTAGTGATGGCTTAAGAAATCTCACCCTGCAAATAGTCACGTTTATTGGCTGAGGAACTGAGGTAAACCCAACAACAACAAGATTGTGTAAGGACATTTACAGCAGAGTTTTCGGAAACAAAATTTGTAAAACCCAAGAAAGCCTAAGGAAAATGCCACAAATACGGAAAGCGACGGACATTCCAAGAGAGGCTGTATGTACTAACGGAACAATGAACCAAATGTTGAAACGTAGAACGCAGTAGTTTTCACAATATTCTAATGCGAGTGACCATTTGGTAAACCGGCAAGACGTGTTTTATGCGTGTAAGGAGTTGTGGCAAGCATTGATTATCAACGTGGCTATATACTAAGAAACTTCATATGCAAAGATTTTTACATAGTTAAAATACTGGATACAACAATCGAGAAACATCAATTTGCATGGAAGACGCTCTACCTTTCTCGGAACAACAAGACAATCGCCTGTCTTTACACCAGAACAGCACAACAGCCTTCCACTTTACACCAGAACAGCACAAGCCCGATGTAGTACTGAGGTGCACCAAATGAGAGCGAAGTTGTTCAGCTTGTTTGCAGGATATAGAGCCACTTATGCTGATTTATTGTTCACAGACCCATTTGAATGTTCTGAAACTCTTCATCAATTAAAAGCAATCCAGGATGAGCTGAAATCTTTGGATATCAACGGAGAATGGAAGATCGTTATCAGTCCGGCTGGAATTCGATGCTTGAAATCAAAATAGGTGTTTCGTATAAAATAAGATGAAAATGGCAAACCAGTAAAGTACAAGGCGCGTCTTGTGGCAAAAGATGAAGAAATTGTGCTTCTTATGCCAAACTTTCGACGACAAGAACAGTATTCTGTCGGTCAGAGTCAATTAAAAGTTTTATTTTAATCAAATGGATGTCAAGATCACTTTCCTATACGGGGAACTGAAGCAAGATATCTTTTCGCAGATTCCAGATGGTGTACAAGATGAAAAAGCTCCAGTTTGCTAACTGTTTGAAATCGTTGATGATGATTTGCTGATCGCAGAAAGAAGGCTTGAATCCATGATGAAACAATAATCTGCATCATTTTCGATATGACAGGTTGGCTAAAGCCTCAATGCTCGCAAGTGGATTAGATTCTGCATCAATTCGAGATGAGTGATTGCAACGCAACCAAACCAATGCAGAAAGGCTTATAATTGACCCGTACAGGACTACGGACGGATGGACCGTACAGACAACTGCTAGGGCCATATCGCCAAGTGAGGCAGAGTATGTACTTCGCCTTGAGCAATGCGCCAACAAACTGAAGCATTTTGGATATCTGGATTGTTTGAAGAAAAGCAAGTTTTTTTTCCCTAAATATATACAAAGTAAGTTCAACGACTTGGCCGAACGCATCTTTGCGGCAGGACTCATCATCAATGTCTGCAAGATCAAATCGTTGGATATCAACATGAAGTATCCTTTCGACATTGAGATAGTCGAACGAGCAATGGAGAATGTTGAAAACTTTTATTATAGAGATGACCCAGCCCAATGACTGCATGTCATGTCTCTCTAATAAAGTAAAAAAAAACGTTCAATATCTACTTAGCCAGTAGACCAAGAAGACAAGGCATATTCAATCAGATTATTGAACGCACCAAAATTCAAATATTCAACACTTACCTATGTGAAATGAGTTGTACGCCAATGTAGCACGGTGTTTGCCAACGGAGATCAGACAGAAGCAGCTGGTATTCATCAAGCGATGTCTATTACAATTCATTCATAAGAATAAGACCGGAGTGGCCCTGCAGTGCATAACCAACCACGCAGAGTCGTCTCGGTTTATAATTCGGGCCTTGTCGTCTCACATCGACGATGTCATCGAGAACGTAAATGCAGTTGTTACGTTACCGAAGAGCGGTGACGAAATCTGTAAATAAGGGCTGGATTTGAAGCCGACAGAACATCGCAGCAGCGACACACCCATGCCCTCAACAACGAAATAGAAGAAAACGATAGTAATCTGAATTTGGTCCAGAACAAGGCTAAAGCGAGTAACCGCCTCGGACCTTTAACGCTGGCCTTACACATCTTGATGCTCAGATGCTCAGTATCCAGTCAATGAGAAATAGATTTAGGTCTTGTCGTGTTTTATCGCCCAAAGGGCAACTATTTTGTCGAATCACTCAATATTCTTAGTATAGTTGCTGTCTGCGCATTTCTGCAACGATGACTTATTGAAGATATACCCAGCCAGCATTAAACGTGGGCGAGTTTGAATTCACAATCATTATGTCGCGAACGGAGTACAGTAATGATCGGCGACTAAGTTTGTAATATCTTTCGAGATCGAGGTTCTTAAATCTAGCTAAGCTTATACAAGACTCGGTTTTTGCGCGGTTAGATTTTACCAATTTAACGGTCTGCGTTGATTTCCACAGCTTTTCAAATACCTTCTGATTTTTTTTTGTGGGGCCAACTCAATGTGTTGATAAATTCAAAGGTCAAGAATAAGCAAAAACAAACTGCGTAAAAAGCGACCCCAGTGTATTAACCTTGTTACATGGAGGGCCTGCCAAGATTTCTGCTCGGGCAAGAAAAAGACAGTTTTCTTGTTATTTAGGTGGTTTTGCCTATGTGAAATCCATTATGTTACCTAGTCCTAGTCCTATTCTGCAATAAGATGCGCAGCTACAAAGCGAGACCATACTGAAGATGATTGGATTTGATTCCCAGTCCTGTATAGGACATTTTTTCTCGACTATACTGAGCAAAAAGTATCACCGTGTTAGCCTCATGATATAGGAATGCAAAAATGGTAACTTGGCTTAGAAATTTCGTAGTTAATAACTGTGGGCTCGATAAACACTAAGCTGTCCCACAGTTATTAATGTCCCAATGGGGGATTTAATATCAACTAGAAGATCAGGAAGCTTTTTTTTCCTTTTTTAATGTGAATTTTGATATTTGAATCAGTTCTTTGCTCACAATTATATTTTGGTATGCAACATTAGCGTAAAATAAATCATATGTATCATGATCGGAGTGAATCTAAGTGATCTGAACGTGTTTAGTATTCTCAAATTAAAGGTAAAGTAAGAGTGTCTTTGTTAAATAAACTAATTAACACGTTTTGAAAAATATTTTATTTATTCATACAAAACCCCAAAAATAATCTGGTTTAAATTACCCTGGTATTTTATTTAATCATACGAGACCCCAAAAATAATCTGGTTTAAATTTCCCTGGTATCATACGTAGAAATAGACAACTTCACTAAATTGGAACTGATTTTTGATTTTCGAAAATTTACACCCAAAAACTAACATCAGATGGAATTGCAAACAAAATCTTAATGGTTTGAAATCAGATCGTCATATTATCAAATTACATATTCCCTGCACGATATTTTTCCTTATTTCTGTAAACTTGAGACACATTTGTAGCTTAATAAGTCATGGTTCAAACTTCTCGAGACATGGTGTATCACTAACTGTCCGTCTTGCATATTCCCCTTGGGGCGTTGCACCATGGCTACCATGCGAACTATGTGTCCAAGTTATTATCCATTCCCGATTAAAATTATTCAAAAAACTAATTGCAATTGCTTTTTCCCTTTTCTTTTGCTTCCGCCTCATTTCGACAGAACCGCCACCAGGACAGGAAACGATGGCCCCGAAACCGACTGAGTCCGAAGCGCTAGTGCTCCCGCTGAAGGCCGCTCCATTCGATCCCCGCTTCCCGAACCAGAACCAAACCAAATACTGCTACCAAAGCTACCTGGACTTCTACCGGTGCGAGAAGGTGAAGGGCGAAGGCGCCGAAGTGTGTCAGTACTTCAAGAATGTCTTCACCGATATCTGCCCGAACGCGTGGGTCGAGAAGTGGGACAACCAGCGGGCCGAAGGTACCTTCGTCAGCAAAATCTAAACCGTTGTTCCCGGCGAACGAGTTCCAATGATGCTTGGCGGACGAGTTGTACAGAAACAGATGGAGGCGAGCGGGAAAGTATTTGCGTTTGAACAAGCATTTCAGTAATATAGATGTGACCGTTACGTTTGGTGTCAGCGGAATTCATTATGGAAAGAAATCCATTTCATGTTTGTAATAAATTATTTCAACCCCACATTCAAATTGTTCGTCAATTTGTCTTAATTAGAAACGATAAACTGGTACAATTTCTAGGCAGAAACACTAAATAATTCAAATAAATTCACTTAGAAGATTTGGAAAGCCAATGTGCTCAGAAAAAAACATTCTTGTGCAGTTGGACTTTTCAGACGATGGGCCTTATTACGGATTCACTTTCACTCACTTTACAATATAGTGAAGTGGATAAAATTAACTGTGTGAAGCAAAACTGAATAAAAATCAACGTAAAGTAACGCCCATCTCACAAAGTGTGGAATCGGTAACAACCCTGAGTCCCACCTGAAATGATTTTTTCACTTTCTGTCACTTGTGTGGAATCCGTAATAAGGTTTTGCTCACTTCATTTAGTTTTCACTGTGAAGTGGAATCCGTAATAATGCCCGATACCTATCTTTTTCCGTGGAAATGAACGGAGTGCGGTGAAAACGTAACTGAGCGAAGAATTCTAAAATTAGAAATTGCACATTGTGGACAGAGGTATGGAAAACACAAGAGACCTTGATAGAACGCGACGCGAGACAAGACATAACACTTATCGTTTTTACACTCGTCAACTAAGATTTTTTTAAATTACCTTGCGATGTTGCCCATCATCAGGACTATGTCCAACTTGGACATAGTTCTGATGATGGGCAACATCGCGCCCGAAACCGGTCGACTTAAAAGGTAATTTCAAAAAATCTTAGTTGACGAGTGTAAAAACGATAAGTGTTATGTCTTGTCTCGCGTCGCGTTTTATTAGTGTCGTGTTGTTTTTACGTTAGCATAAACCATAAAAACCAAAAGAGACCTTGATAGGCTGATAGATTGGACTTTCTCAACTGTTCCTAATATATAAAAGGCGGAATCTACTTAATACATTTCTTATTACCTACGCTATCAATCGAACCGTATCGTTATCTACCTGAACGCCCAGTTTAGTAAGCTTCTTACTAAACTTACGCTCAATCTTGTCGCTCACTTCCTCGCCTCCCATCAGTTGCCGATACTTCTTCAGAACCTTTTTCTTGAGCTTTTCCAGCTTCATCTCGTTGTTCCTGGTGCTCAGCGTCGTCCGAATCACATCGGCCCATTTGAACTTTGACTCAGTTTCTTCCCCGTTAGTTTGATTTTCTTCCGCGTCTTCCACCAGGAGCTGCTTCTGTTCCGGTGTCTGTTTAGCTCCATTCTGTGCTTGCTGGTTCTTCTTCTTGCTCTTCTTTTTTGCTGGTTCTTCGACAGGTACGCCTTCTTCCACCTCCTCCTCTAGCTTCCGTTTCTTGAAGCCGTTCTGTTTGCTTTCAGTAACATTTTTCTTCTCATTCGACGTCGATCCCTTCTGCCCCGGGATCCACATTTCATCCATATCGACTCCGTTCGATTGCTTCGGCTCCTCAGTGCCGTTGCTTTGATTCTTTTTCACCTCTTCCTCTAGCAAAGCCCAGGCAGCTTCAACATCATTCCGCCGAACATGCTTCGCCGAATTGGCGAAGAAATTCAGAAATCCTTTCTTTTTCCTAGGAATATTGTCGTTCTTGCGGATCACGTTAAACACCTCACCGATTCCTTTCGACAGGTTCCCCTTACTGTCTGTAATCGATCGAATCGTGTCTATCCAGGCCTCTTGCTTCTTGGCTCCCTTGTTGGCGTTGGCCTTGGGTACATAATCCTTACCGGAGTATTTTTCCGCTTCCGTGATGCAGCTGGTATGTGCATCGTACTGCTTACCTACAAAATCCTTCTGGCAGTCCATGCAGGAGACGTTGAGTTCGCGTTTGCACTTCCAGCCATGTTTTTCGACGGCTTGTTTTTTGAGCGATTCACCACAATGATTGCACGTGAAGAATACCATTTCGATTGGTTCTGAAGATACAAGAATTACCGGATAAAATATTGGAATCCGAACTATCCGAATGGGTGCCGTATCACGCACGTGCTGATGGGAGCTAGCGTTTGTTTACAACTTGTGCTCGCGGGACAATGATGACAGATGGATGCACCGGCATCAGTGAAAATGACGAAAATGATGATAGTTTCGTTAAATGGCTTATCGGTAAAGAAGAACTTTGCACTGAGAAAAAAGTTTAGGCAAATCTGAATGTCCATCTTAAAGGTACACGCAAAAAAATATTGCTGCCGAAACTACCATTCCGAGGTTTATTTCTAGATTGCTTTGAGAATAGGTCGTATGTGCAAACGAGAGATTCTCTTTGATCACGCTCTCTTTCGCTAATATATCGGCTAGTTTTGCATGTTTTGCTACATGTCCACTTCAGCATGATAGACAAAGCTATTGTCTTTGGATATCTGCCAAAAAAATTGAAGTAAACCTTTGTATAGTTTCGTAATAATCGAAAGAGAATAGATCCAAAGAGAGACTCTCTTTTGCACATAGGACCTATTCTCAAAGCAATCTAGATTTGAGGAATATGCACGATTTTCAGCAGATATTGCGCATAAGCCCCAAAATTGTATCCCCCAATTTGAATTTCGACGCCGCTGCCCCAGCGCCAGATTCAGCGACATGGAGAACTGTCACTCTTTAATGTTCACATTCTCGTTTCGAAATGATTCAGTGAATAAATAGGGCAAAGTGTCTAATAGTGGACCCCCAACCAATAGTGGGCCCCTAGCCATTTTTGCATTATTAGAGCATCATTATCGGTCGCGAGCATTTTAATCACCCGCGCAGCGCTTTCATTTTAGTTTCGTCACTCGTTTCCGTATCAGTCCGTATTCCGTATCAGAAAATAGTTTCGGCTCCCAATTTGGTTGCTATATTCCGTACCGGTAACGTTTGACAGTTGACAGTTCATCAAATAGCAGCGCTCTTATCGCGCTACCAAATTTGGTCACCTGTCAGTCGCGCTACTGTTAAAGTAGCGCGTTTAGTAGCGACCGGTAAAGTGTCAAGTAATGATACTGCGCTGCCAAACGGCTTAAATTCACCACCAGTAATCTTGCTCTTACAGCACAATGTAAACATTTTGCTATGAAATTCCATCGGTCCTATGATTAGATTACATGCATTGGAAATGCTATGGAAAGTAAAATAAAATGATTTTTAACAAATCTATAAAAAATAAACACGAGAGTGTCCATTGGAATATTTTGGGGGGTCCATAATAGGGAAGAAAAACGTCCCGAAACGGAAAAATCAAATGAAGTGTTGACTATAGGGAAGCAAATTCCTATTATGGACCCCCAGGGGGTCTACTATAGGACGAATTCAGTCAGACTTTAAAATGTTAATTTCAACGAATAACGTCGTGTATTTGAGTGTTTTAAATATGTACCCGCATAATTACAAACTGTACATGGATATTTTCCGTGCGGTCGACAACAGTATCCTTTACTTACAGTGACTATAATAACAGTGTCGTCAAGTGTCAGAATTGGAACAGAATCGTCTGTCAGTTCCATACAAATGCGCGTTCCAAACGAGCAGGAGACCTGTCAAACGTGGCACATGACGTTACTCTTCTTATAGGACTCTACCTTTACTGTTGACAACTGTAAATGAACAATCTCATATAAAGTTTTAACAGTTTGTGGTACGGTTATTTGACAAATAACAATATGTTGAATGGGTTGTTAAGTTATGTCACCATAAAATGCAAAATTTTCGCTCAACAGTATGATAAAATGTTGACATATAATGCAGGAAATAAAGAACATTTCAGAGACAGCATGTTATATGTTGACATTTAGTGATGATGTCGAGCAGTTATGGTTGAATCGATCGAAAAGTATTCGATAACCGCAACGTAAACTGTGAAGCTATATCTTACATCGTAATAATGATTCTGACCATATAACATGTTGTTTTTTATTATGCGGGTATGTATCGCAAAGAGGAGATGCAGAACTTGGTATTAGATGTCAAGCAGAATTAATATGTTAAAAATTTCTACTTCTTATGACAAAAAGAGCAAAATTTCGCTACTACACTGCCAAAAATATCTATATAAGATATATGTGTCGCCATTATAAATTTTTGCAATAGCTCCACCCTAATATAATCGATATAGAATCACACATAAATTAAATAATTGCTGTTTCGAGACCACACATAAAGTTTATTTGGAGATATATTTTATTAGTAGTTCGCGTGGAGAATCGTTATGTGTGAGCTGATATACATCATAAGTTAAATCTATGGATTTTTGCCAATAAATATGTGTGGATTTTTAGTAGTGTAGGGGGTCCACTATTGGGCATTTTACCCTATATTGTTGAAAAAACAGATAATTCCATTAGTGATGGTGATGATGTTTTTCTCGAAACCATCGATACACATCGCTTCAGCGTATAAGATTCCAACTTTAATTGCCTAAGGCGTTTGCATACTTTACAGTGAACGTTCGCTAATTGGGGTTTTTCTATTTAGTTGGGGGTTCGCTAATTGTGACGAAACCCAATTAAAAAGCAGCTAAACGTCAAAATGTGATGTCAAAAACGAGTTGACGTTTTGTTTCCGTGTTTGGCGGGATCGATATTTTCTGGCGCGTAAAATTTTCCTTTGTTCAATGCAAAAAGTAAACAACATTGACGCTTGTCAAAACGCCCCAATTAGCGAACGATCACTGTATTTATTTATTATCAGACTAAGGCCGGAGTGGCCTGTGCTGCACATAAAAGTCTTCTCCATTCAGCTCGGTCCATGGCTGCACTTCGCCAACCACGCAGTCTGCGGAGGGTCCGCAAATCGTCCTCCACCTGATCGATCCACCTTGCCCGCTGTGCACCTCGTCTTCTTGTTCCCGTCGGATCGTTGTCGAGAACCATTTTCACCGGATTACTGTCCGACATTTTGGCTACGTACCCGGCCCACCGCAGTCTTCCGATTTTCACGGTGTGAACGGTGGATGGTTCTCGTGGCTACCGTCCGCCATCTGCACCCCACCATAGATGGTCCCCATAAAACATTTGACAGATGGAAAATTTCTTGATACACCGACGAGGTCGGGTGCCGAGGAAAACAACTGTTTTTATCTCCGACGAAATTGGGTGCCAATCAAGGTGTCGACTGTTTATTCACCGACGTAATCGGGTATAGTGAAAATCAACCATCATGAATGCCAACTAAATCTGGTGCTGGCCTAATCTTTCGTATGGATAACCTATTTAATCGGGTGGCTCTTGGACATTATTTAGATCGACATATCAATCGATGGATCAAGTAGTGTTTATATAGCTGATTCAATCAGGATAATAGTTGATAAATTACACACTTAACTCATTTCACCGTATTCGGTAATTTTTACCGAAATCTCAACAGCAGAACTGTTCGGTAATTTATTTTACAGATTTTTTGTAATTTTTTCCGTTGCTCAACTGTCAAAATCACCGAAAATCAGTTAAATTATTTACCGAACAGCTCTGCTGTTGAGATTTCGGTAAAATTTTACCGAATTCGGCGATTTATTTTAAGTGTGTACATTTGTTTAGTGTATTGTTTACAAGTGAAGCAGTTGAGATCATTGCACAAAATATAATTATTAAAATTAGTTAGAAAGAGAATATCTAACACGTAAGTTCCAAAATGCGTAGTGCAGTACGATGGCAAGTATGTGTGTATGTATGTGTGTGCGCAAAAAGTATCGCCCATTTTTGGCACTTATCGTTAACTCGCAATAAATTTCGACGGAAATTTTTGGTTTCCATTGAAAATTGGTCGGACCGGACTATTGACTAAGGGTCAATTTCTTCACCCCCGCTTAGTCACTAAACCAGGTTTAAGCGGGGTAAACACCGCTTTAGAGTTAAAACGGAGGTGAACAAATTGGCCCTAAGAGTCTATGGTCAAAATACATTCTTTTATATTACTTTATTGTAAAATTTGTAATAAACCAGTTCTTCACTACATGTTTGGGCACTTATCTTCAACTGATTTGTTCGCATTGGCTTGCTTGCATTCGAGAGGAATTCTATCCCACTGTTTCCCATGGTGAAATGATCGGACCAGATTATGAACTCTGAATGACCAAATACATTTTTTATTCCAGCAAAACACGAAAAAAGGCAGATTATGGAGGCTGAATGGAACAATTTTCGAAGCCCTTCCAATCTTCAGCCAGGAATCTGTCTGCTGGGAATGGGCTAAAGGTGACTAGTTTTTTATCTTTTTTAAGTTCAATTCTTCAAAACTCTAAACTACCCACCTAGCGGTAATGGTGCTCTTCTCATAGTTTCCATCCAGCCCATAATCAATAGAAATAGGACAGGATTCCTCTTCAAATGCAACCTGTGCCAAGGATAATTATCTAGAAGGTGAACTAAACTTTTAACGCGTTTTTGAAATATTCAAGTATTTTTAAACCAACTATTTCTGGTTGCCTTCATTTTCCGATAGCCTATTTCTTCACGAATGGCAGCCATCAACTCCAGGAAGATAACTCCTGGACCCTACACTCAAATTAATTGACTGATAAATTTTATGTGCGAAAACCGCATAGAATTCAAAATAGCCACAGGTTTCCTAATTCAAATGCAGTTCTTACGAAGTATGTGAGAACCTATATATTTGCATTATTGGATCTTAGTAATTTTATGTGCAATGGTTAATAAACTTAGGTTATAAATTCCCGCACATAAATTATATAACGGGGAAATTAAAAAAAGCTCGTGTCAACTCACCTTCCAACCGAGCTTCCCACCGAAATTCCATCACGAGTGAAAAACAAAGAAACCAACTTAGTGCAAGGAAAAACCGTCTGAAATATTCACAAAAACTAATATTTTTCATCGTTATAAGGTAAGTGACTCTTTGAACATACTTTATACAGTCACTGATATAAAATCTCTTGTATCCAGTTCGCAAGAATAACCATTATTGTTGAACGAGAAGCGTGTTATCGAAACGAGATCTATCGCAATGTCTTCCGCATGTTACGTAACCCCAACAGAGTTTGTATGCAGTCCCACCAGGAACTCGGACCGGAAAATCACGACGCTTTGACCACGGAACCTGTTCGCTTATTGGCAATGCCGAATTAACATAATGCATCTTCATCAAAAAGACGAATAACCAAAGAAAAAATATTTCGGTTTTTGCTACATTTTTTTGCGATTCGAGTGTATTATGTGATATTATGTGACATATATGTGAAAAGAACATCTTAATCTGAAATCGCTTGTTATAATAAAGAAATTATGAATACAGTTTGTTTTTTCTGCTACCCCAAATCAAGCGTTACGAATTTTATTAGTTTATCTTATAGATAAAAGCTTCTCAGCAACATCTTCAAACTTATAAGGCATCGAATATCTTTCAATACCATCGCACATAAAAGTTATGATAATGGTACAGACGAGAATTCAATAGTGATGCACATGTTTCACATGTGCAAAAGTAACTGGTCATATTCTATGTGCCGGGCATTTATGTTCAATATGCACATTTTCCTCAGTGTACATATCGTATACCCATCAACACATGGGGGGCCGGGATCTACGGTTTTTCTTGCTTTCTGAGGGAAGATGTTCTCAAAATATTTTTTTATATTCTATTTCATAGTGATTAATACTCAATTGAAGTTTTTGAAAGGAAAGTGCTGCGTATCATCTAGGGTGGGGTGCAAATGAGGGACGATATGTGTGGAGGAGACGAATGAACCACGAGTTGCAACAGCTGTTGGGAGAACCATCAATCGTTCGCACTGCAAAAATCGGACGACTGCGGTGGGCCGGGCACATAACCAGAATGTCGGACAGTAATCCGGTGAAAATGGGTTTCGACAACGATCCAACGGGCACAAAAAGGCGAGTTGCGCAGCGGGCAGGTGGAAGATGACTTGCAGACCCTCCGTAGACTGTGCGGTTGGCGACGTGTAGCCATGGACCGAGCTAAATATAGACGACTTTTATGTGTACTGCAAAGGCCACTTTGGCCTTAGTCTGAATAAATAATAAATAAATATATTTTCATAATATGTTCATCACTTACTAAATCAGATAATATCGATCAAATAAATACAAATAAATCACCCTATTTCGTCGGGTTATGCTTGCTTTCGGTTTTGAATATCCGATAAATAACTTTTTTTGGTAGACCAAAAACAACCGATTTCATCGGGAATTGTCTACTGTCCATTAGAATACAATTACTAATCGAGCAATTTACTTGCTTTCAATCAGCCGATTTCGTCAACTGTATTTCATTATTTGATTGAATCAGTTGATTAATCATCCAATTCTTCAGATTTTCATCGGTCGATTTTGTCGGTTTGATTGCTTTTCTGCCGTCGACTATGCTAGCCGATTAGTCTACGGACTAAATTGCTTCAAATCTATTGATTTAGTCGGCCAATTTAATGTATTGTTTAATCGCTAAACGCCCCTGTAAAGCTCCCATAAGCGTCTGTGCAACAAACAACCGATTAGTCGGAAGCAAGGTAGGCCGATCCGACCGACGAAAACCGACTAAGTCGGGGGAAAAGTCGGTAGGATGTTTTATGGGGACGCAACACTTTCCTTTCAAAAACTCCCAGTGCGCGTTGGTCCTCCACGAGCATCGTCCTGGTCTCGTGTCCGTAGAGAACTACCGGTCTTATAAGCGTTTTGTAGATAGTCAGTTTGGTACGGCGGCGAACTCTATTTGATTGGAGCGTCTTACGGAGTCCAAAGTACGTACGATTTCCAGCCACTATGCGTCTCCGAATTTCTCTGTTGGTATCATTTTCGGCAGTCACCAGTGAGCCCAAGTACACGAATTCTTCAATCACCTCGATTTCATCACCACCGATAGAAACTCGTGGTGGGTGGCTTACATTGACCTCTCTGGACCCTCTTCCTATCATGTACTTCGTCTTCGACGTGTTGATGACTAGTCCAATTCGTTTAGCTTCGCTTTTCAGTCTGATGTAGGCTTCCTCCATCCTCTCAAAGTTACGTGCCATGATATCAATGTCCTCGGCGAAACCAAATAACTGGACGGACTTCGTGAAAATCGTACCACTCGTGTCAATCCCTGCCCTTCGTATTACTCCCTCCAAAGCGATGTTGAATAGCAGACACGAAAGACCATCACCTTGCCGTAACCCTCTACGTGTTTCGAAGGGACTCGAGGATGCCCCTGAAACTCGAACTACGCACATCACCCGATCCATCGTCGCCTTGATCAACCGTATCAGTTTATCCGGAAATCCGTTTTCGTGCATTAGCTGCCATCAGTGTTGTAAAATGTCATTTGCATTCGTTTGTATAATTTTCCCAGAATTTTTTTCAGTAGTTAGCTATCAACTATCAAGTATGGCAAACTTATAGCGCTTAAATGTGGCTACAACTGTGTCTAACAAGACATTGCTGTAAATATGTAATCTGGGGCGTGGGAGGCAAAATGTCATTCAAATGACATTATGTCAAATGACACGTGACATTTTGGAGAGATTTCACTCTCTAGCCTCAGATGTTATATTTAGAGCAATGTACATTTGGACAAAAATATAGCACTACTCAAGCGTTATGCGTGCATTTAAAATTTTGAGGTAAATTTGGCTTCCGAAGAAAGTTATGAACAAATTAGTCAAATGACATGCAGATGACATTTTACAAGCCTGGCTGCCATAGCTGGTCCCGATCGATTGTATCATATGCGGCTTTGAAATCGATAAATAGATGATGTGTGGGCACGTTGTATTCGCGGCATTTCTGCAATACCTGACATATGGCGAACACCCATAAATCCCGTAAATCCCGCCTGGTACTGCCCCACGAACTCTCTTGCAATTGGTGTTAGTCGGCAGCATAAAATTTGGGAGAGTACCTTGTAGTTGGCGTTCAGCAATGTGATTGCGCGGTAGTTGCTACAATCAGCTTATCGCCTTTTTTGTAGATGGGACACACGACACCTTCCATCCACTCCTGCGGCAGAACCTCATCCCCCCAAACCTTGGTAATCACCCAGTGTAGCGCTCCAGCCAGTGCCTCACCACCGTGTTTAAACAGCTCTCCTGGTAGTTGGTCAACTCCAGCGGCTTTGTTGTTTTTCAGCCGGCCGATCTCCTCCTGGATTTCCTGGAGATTCGGAGCTGGAAGTCGCATGTCCTGCGCGCGCGCTCCTAGGTTCATTACCATACCGCCACCGTTGTCTGCCATATCGCCATTCAGGTGCTCTTCGTAGTGCTGCCGCCACCTTTGGATCACCTCACGCTCGTTTGTAAGAAGGTTCCCGTTTATGTCTTCACACATATCGGGCTGTGGCACGTGGCCCTTACGTGAACGGTTCAACTTCTCATAGAATCCATAATCCGTCTCTTCACGGTCTTCCGTGAAAATCGAGTTCCTCCGGAAAATCGAGTTTTGTCTGTTCCGCGCCCGTTTGTATCGTGCCTCGTTCGCCCTCGTGCGATGTTGCAGCAATCTCGCCCATGCTGCATTCTTCTCCTCAACTAACTGCTCACATTCGCCATCATACCAGTCGTTTCTCTGATCCGGGGGCACCGTGCCTAGTGCAGCGGTTGCTGTGCATCCAATGGCGGATCGAATATCTCTCCAGCCATCTTCAAGAGATGCTTCAAGAGATGCTGCGCCTAGCTGCTCTTCCGTTGGGAGTGCCACTTCCAGCTGCTGCGCGTAGTCTTGGGCTAGTCTACCGTCTTGTAGCCGCCCAATGTTTAGCCGCGGCGGACGCCTCCGACGCGTGTTGATCACCGTCGAGAGTTTTGAGCGCAGACATACTGCAACGAGGTAGTGGTCGGATTCAATATTCGCACTGCGGTAAGTGCGTACGTTCGTGATGTCGGAGAAGAATTTACCGTCGATTAGAACGTGGTCGATTTGGTCTTCCGTTACTTAATTAGGTGATTTCCATGTGGCCTTGTGGATATTCTTGCGGGGGAAGAAAGTGCTTCGGACTACCATTCCGCGGGAGGCTGCAAAGTTTATGCACCGTTGGCCGTTGTCGTTCGATACGGTATGCAGACTATCCGGTCCGATGACCGGTCTATACATTTCCTCCCTTCCTACCTGAGCGTTCATGTCACCGATGACGATTTTGACGTCCCGTAGTGGGCATCCATCGTATGTCTGCTCCAGCTGCGCATAGAACGCTTCTTTCTCGTCGTCGGATCTCCCTTCGTGTGGGCAGTGCACGTTGATGATGCTATAGTTGAAGAAACGGCCTTTTATCCTCAGCTTGCACATCCTTGCGTTGATTGGCTGCCACCCAATCACGCGTTGGCGCATCTTTCCCAGCACTGTGAAGCCGGTTCCCAGCTCGTTGGTGGTGCCACAGCTTTGGTAGAAGGTAGCCGCTCGATGCTCGCTTTTCCACACTTTCTGTCCTGTCCAGCAGATTTCCTGCAGCGCTAAGACTTCGCAGTTGCGGGGATGTAAATCATCGTAAATTATCCTGTCGCAACCTGCGAAGCCTAGCGACTTGCAATTCCATGTTCCAAGCTGCCAATCGTGATCCTTTATTCGTCGCCTAGGTCGTTACCGATTGTATCGAGTCGTATTATCTTCTATGTCGTTCGTAATAGTTGTTTTCAAAGGCGGCTTATTGGGCCTGCGTAAACCTCCTGTCTCGTCGGAGGGCCGTCGTGTCAGGGCTGTTTAGCGTCCCACCTAACACCAGGACTTGGGCTTGTGCGCTTTGAGCGGCACACGCCCAAGTAACCAAAAGTTCCTTTAAGAGTACGTTTTTTGCTTAAGCAGCTCTGTGAAGCTGATTAAGCGAAAAATGTACTCTTAAAGGAACTTTTGGTTACTTGGGCGGTCGCTTTGGCGGAGCCTACTTGCGGATTCATGCAGCTTTTTATAAAGGTTTAACAGGGCCCACTGTCAAACCCCACCACATCCTAGGCAGGCGCCACAACTCGCAGATGGCCTGGGGAGGGATCGTCAAGCCCTTGGACATAGTCCCTGCTGCCGCATCTTGCAGGACATTATTAAGGTGAATTGTGAATTGAACTGTCTTTAAGCTCTCATTTCACAATTTGAAGTCGTGTAGTTACTGTTGGTTTCGTGCTTTAGCCCTTTGCTATCAATTAGTGTAATAAAAGTGTGTACCTACCTCCAGGTAATAACAGATTGCTAACCGAAGCATAGTTCCTGTCTGCATTCATCAGGCTCAGCAACTCGTCAAACGACGCGTTGCTGTGGCGTTGACAGATCCCGGCACCGGCACGGAGTAGGCGGTTTGTTTGAGTGGTGCCCGTCAAGCCAGCGGCGACGCGATTGTGTTCAAGAGTGCGCCGCGCCGCGACTAAACGCTTATCATAAATACGCACGGAATTGTGGGTATTTATGTGCATAGTCAGTCGCCTTGCAACATGGAGAAAGGTGCAGCCCATAATCACCACAGTAGTACCGAATAGTGTGCACCATGTCAGTGAGGCTTCGGCAATGCTGGTGTTTCACTTGGCGGTGGGTGGGTTTCTTTGAATTGCTGTCCCACCAACTATTCAACGATCGAATACAGACGGAAGGTGGACAATGCTTATAAAATTATGAAACATTTAAATGAGTGGGTAGGCAAATCCTTATGATTGCTCTGTAATTGGAATGTTTTGCGAAACACGTGCTATTCAGTATTGAGGTTTCGTCTAATGTTAAAGTAACTTACTTTGTTACTGTTTTTTCCGTGATCTCAGGAGTTTTCTAACGTTCTTACAATCCTGCTCTTTATCACGCTTTCGAAAGCTGTTCTCTTCTGCTCGGAAATTTAACGTTACTTTGACTGACTGTGAAATCGTGAGAATTAACCTTTGTTAATGCCAAAAAAATCAAATACCTCGAACTTAAATATTTTCAGATATTATAATACAAGACAGATGCTACAGGATGCGATGTGGCCCGTATTTGCATTTTATCATACAAGCGTTCCTCGTTCGGGTGGTCAGTCTTCGAGGGGCAGTTTCAGTCGCAGCGCTCCGCGCGGTGTTATGTAGAAATGATTCGCAAATTGGCGAAAACTCTCAATCAACTAACTTCATGCCTAGATACTGGTTCCGAATTTTACTCAAATGTCACGCTATAATGTTTGAAGGATGCTCGCATAATGATGAATAAATAAGGAAAAAAAAACGTTGTGAGAAAGTGGAATCAATTCCGACTAACCGGATGATGAGGTTACATATGCTCGCCGCAGTTACCTAGTCACGCACATCGTTAGATGACGGGCTGGATGATGTTATGATTTGAAGTGCGTTTGATAAGTGCCTAATGTTGCCTGAAATGTGCAAAGGAAAAACTCATAATGATAATGAACTCATCAAGAGGCAACTTGATTATAGGTTTTTGCGGGGATGATAAGCAGGTGCGGTTGTTTTTAATTAAAAAACGGTATTGCAGATTTAAAGTTTTCTGGCGGAAATTTTATTAGAGGTAGGCTCGCTACCATGGACAATATGAGTACGTTTTATTACCAACATCTTCTGCAAAAATATGTATTTATATTATGTGTATATACATTTCGATAACTTTGCGGCTACTCGGATGCTCGGCTCCGAGAAGATCATATTGATGGTGGTTTATTTAGACTCCCGATCCGGTATAGAGGAATTTTGGTTCGAACATTTCCTTAACTTTCCTGGACAAAAAAGTATCGTAGTGTAAAAAAACCCAGGAAAATTTGTTTTGCCCTTTTATACCCTTATTACACTCTAACAAGGGTATAAGGATCACTTGAAAAAATGATGCCCGATGCCCGGAGACCCAAGTCATATATACCAATCAACTCAGCTCGACAAACTGAGCTGTATGTATGGAGTGTGTGTGCGTATGGGAGTTACAAAAATGTCACATCAAGATCTCAGCCGTCTGTGGACCAATTTGAATGATTTTATATTTAAACGAAAGCTAAGCCTTTGCCATTAAACGCATTTTTTGCAATCGGACAATTAGTTTTAGAGATATTTAGAGATTTAAATACGAATATTAAGTTCATTTTCAGAAAACTAACAAAATAATGTCACATAAAGATCTCATCGTCTGTGATCCGATTTGCACGCTTTCATCTTCAAATGAAAGCTATAGGTTTGCCATTAAAACCATTGATTTTTTTTTGCAATCAGATATTGGGTTCTGGAGATATCTCTGAAAAACGAACATAAAGGATTAGATCACATTGGCAAAATAATGTCATATCAAGATTTCAGCTCTCTATGGACTGATTTGCACAATTTTCTCTTTAAACGAAAGCAATGGATTTGCCATTGAACCCCTAATATTTTTTTTTGTAATCGGTTATTCGGTTTCAGTGCTATCTGTGAAGTTCACACATGAGACATATTTTTAGAAAACTAATAAAATATTGCCACATCAATATCTCAGCTATCTATGATTCGATTTAAACTTTTTGGAGCTTAAACGGAAGCTTTAAAATTGCCGTTGAATGCATTGCCGTTTTTGCAATCGGATATTGTGTTCCGGAGATTTCACAGTTGAACATTGGGTTCCAGAGATACCTTTGAAATACGAGTATTCCTTATATCTGATCCTTTAGTTTTAAATCAAATCTGCAGTTTTTATGCATTTTTATTGACAGTTATTAATTTTCTAAAAATATTACTTTTTTTTTTTATTTTCCATGAAAGCTTTTTTTCAATCAGATATTGCAAATTTTGAGCCATGTTCGACTCCCAAAAGCAAAAAAATAAAAGATATTTTAGTTACCAGATAAAGATTGTCGCTGTCCGGAACATCTTTTGCTGGCGAGGATAGGGGATCTAAATGTCAATGAAGGAAAAATAGGGGAAGAGGCCCCAAAACGCCCCCCCGATGCAAAACGCCTTTTGTGGTTTCCGTCATATTTACCGTCATTAAGATGGCTGTAACAAAAGTAGATCTAAAATTATGTAGGTTAGGCGAAAAAAGTTTCAAAATAGTGTATGGGAAGGTCGAAAAAACCGAAAATTTCCACATTTTAAAGAAACATCTAACATTTTGGCGAGGCAAAACGCCCTAGTGTCGCTAACCTACAATGTACTTGCGTCTCCACGCACTATCCATACCAGAATGCTGATTCGCCGACGCATGGTACTTTGTTCCTTAGTAGTTGCCAGCTAAAAGGCGTTTTGCCTCATGAGTTTTCCGGCAACAGAATATCACCACTTTTTTGAAATGTGAATAATATCAATATGATTGAGATTTTTTACAATTTTTGAATGGCATCAACTAGCTATCTTGTTTAACTGTTGCATAATGTAAAAATACCCATGAATAGCGTTACAAATGAGACAACAAAGCAGTATTTGCTTAGCTAGGGCATTTTGCCCCCCCTTCCCCTACATACGATTTGACAATTAGGTACCACACGTGTTTCGGACAACAGAACAAAGGGAACCGAAGCGACAATCTTTATCTGATAACTAAAATATCTTTTCAAAAAATATTGTCCCACCAAAATATGTTCCCACCAGTTTCTCCATATATGGATGACGTCTCCACTACAAGAAAGAGCTTTTTGGGGTGTGAAAAAAGTGCAAGAATTATGTTTTGGATTGTGCTTTCGCTAATTTCTATACAATTGGACGTGTGAGCATTTGTTTTGGTACTTCGACAAATTTGCATGGTAGTCTATTCTTCGGTGAGAAAAGCAATATTGGATCCTGCGGATATCTCTGAAATTCAAACAAAATGTAGTAACTAAAGTTTGGAACTATTTTTTCAAGCATAAAAATCTCAGTTATTTCACTTATTTGCTATCCAATTCTTCTTCTTATTGGCATTACATCCCTACACTGGGACAGAGCCGCCTCGCAGCTTAGTGTTCATTAAGCACTTCCACAGTTATTAACTGCGAGTTTTCTAAGTCAAGTTACCATTTTCTGCATTCGTATATCATGAGGCTAACACGATGATACTTTTATGCCCAGGGAAGTCGAGACAATTTCCAATCCGAAAATTGCCTAGACCGGCACCGGGAATCGAACCCAGCCACCCTCAGCATGGTCTTGCTTTGTAGCCGTTTGTATTTTTTTTATGGGCCGCCCTCTTATTCGGTTCTATTTGATGCCCTGTTGCTCTGGACAAAATTTCAGCCAAATCGGTCAACGTTTGGGCGGTGCTAAACTCGTTGGAAGTTTATATGCAAAAATGTATGCAGAGACATCCCAAAACAGTGATTTGCACTCAGGCTTGCCAAAAACTCCTCGCCGAGTAGAAAATGAGCAAGAGCAAGAGTTTTTTTGAGGAGCAGAAATAAGCATCAAAACTCACAACATTGTGCATCATTGAACCCGAGCTTGTTCGTCGCAAAACAAGAGCGAGTCTATCTGTTCATCTTTTTCTTGTGGTGCGTCACTCACTTACATTCACACTCAAACACCCTCCAAGATTTTTTTCGCATACAAAGCGTCGCTCCGGAGGCTGAATGAGTGCTCTTTCACCCGACGCCTCACTCACATGTGTTTTTGTTTTGCTTTTCCTCACTCTATGTTTTTGTACCTCTGCTTTTTTACGCTTCCTCTCAATTGTGAGGATGCGAAGGCAGCATTTTGCTGATGATGATTTTATTTAAGGTGGTTATACAACAAAGCCACAAATCGGCCATCTTGGAAACCACGTGTTTTTTCTAGTGATTTTTCAAGAGCACGAATTGAGAAAACCTCAATGCCCATGGGTATGAAACATCCCTAGATCGTTTGCTTACTCATGCTTAACAATCGACTTTAATTTCAGCATTGTACGAAAATTATTACGCTAGTTTTGAGCTTTTGACAATCGGAGTAGAAAATCGTGTGGTGAATTTGAAATTCACCACATGGCGTGATTGTATAATCACCTTAACTCTAGCGAGTGTGGGGAGTTTTGTCAAGCCTGATTTGCAGTTGGACGACACAATTTACAATCTAGAATCATGATACTCATTCAGTTCTTGTAGAATTCAATACAGAATGTTACGCTGAAAACCGTGAGAAGATTAGAGTTTATTAGACAAAAATATTAGCATTTTACTGGAGTGCTGTAGGGGTGAATTTAATTATTTTCAAAGGTTAAAGAAACGAAATTTGCTCAAACCCCACTTCAGAGAAATGCTAATAACTTAGACGGGCAAACTCTAATCTTCTCGCGGTTTTCTGCATAACATTCTGTATTAAATTCTTAAAGATCTGAATGAGTATCATAGTTTTTCATCGTAAGTTGTGCCGTCCAACTGCAATTAACTGTTTTTGGATGTCTCTGCATACATTTTTGCATATTAACTTGTTTAGCATCGCCCAAACGTTGACCGATTTGGCTGAAATTTTGTCCAGAGCATCAGGGCATCAAATAGGACCGAATAAGAGGGCGGCCCATAAAAAAATTGAAAAAAGTTTTTCCCATACTAATTTGAGCCACCCTAATATATATATATATATATATATATATATATATATATTAGTATTGTAGTATGCACTGTATGCACAACCTTTCAAAAGTGTAAGAAGGGTTCCATTCACTATAGGTAGATTAAATCGTATTTTTTTTTAATTAGGAGTAGCAGAATGTTTATAAAACTACCCGGAAGCTAAAATTTCGATCGAAGGCTCTGTACCGAAGGACCCAGATTTTTCTTGAAATGGTGCCTACATGTAGCATGGAACAAAATCATCGTCTTTGTAAATGTGAGCCTATTTTTTATAAATATTGTATTTTAATGCTTCGGAACATCCATTACGTGACATTTGTAGGAATAATGATGACAAAAAGCGACAATTGGGGGATGGTTGATAGGTCACTACATTTTTATGTGACGTATTTTATGGATTTCCCCAATAGATTTTTCAGAAATGAAAAGCTTTAAGGTTGCTCTGAACTGTCACTGTCGTTGCGACTGTATTGGCTGTATTGGTGTTGGTTTAGAGGAACCTTTATTATTCGTAATTTTAGGGGTACATAACACTAAGATGGATTTAAAGATAATAAGAAAACTGATTTCGAAGATGTAGAAAAGGGATAACTTGTAAAGTTATTTTAATGTTCTCATCTTTAGAATCGTTTTTGCCTTTCTCGTACATCAAGGTGTAGCGAAAATGTTATGTTCACTCCAAAAACGAACTCATGTAACGATCAACTCAGCTCGAAGAATTGAAGTTATGTTTGTCAATAAGGTCTTTAACTCTAAATCATTCACAGTGGGGAAAATCCAACCCAAAAAGGTACCTATTTATTACGACTACTTGCTGCGCCGGATAAATACTTTTCTTCAAACAAAAATCCATGACAAATTGAATTGTGCTATTTTCATTCAGAATAATGGAAACTGGCCGTTTAGCCCCATTCTCCCTAAAAATCATATTTTTTCTATAGCAACTACAATTTAAAATCGATTACGGGTAACTACTTCTATGTTTTCTGACGCTTATTCAGTAAAAAATACGAATCTTATTTATTCCAACCTTATGTGCTTATATCATGACTGGACTTAATGACAGCTACAATTTAGACTTTGGTCCGATTCGCGAATAAAAATCAAATTAAGCTTTAAAGTGACAAAATTACAAAATCAAACGATCATAATAATGGCTGGTGCTATCCAGCAATACCAATGAAACATCTATCAAAAGTTATTCGTTAGATATCTGTCAAAACTAATCTTGCTCTGCGAGCAGGGTTATTTGCAAATTATTGAACTGTCATTTTTATGTTTAATTTGATTTCTATTCGTGAATCGGACCAAAGCCTTAAAATCAATTGCAGCTGACTTTTTCTATGTTTTCTGATGCTAATTTAGAAGAAAATACAAATGGTATAAATTCCGGCCTTGGGTCATGACTAGAAGTGACCGTTTTGCCCCATTCACCCATGTAGTAGTTTTTCGTAGTTTTTTTATGACAGCTACAATTTAAAATCGATTTCGGCCAACGATTTCTGTGTTTTCTTATTTAGTAGAAAATACGAATGGTATAAATTGTGTATAATCCAGTCTTGGACTGTCACTAGAAATTGCTTTTTATTCTATTATCGCTAAGATTTAAGATCAATTGTGGATAATAATTTCTATGTTTTCTAATGCCATTTTAAAAGAAAATACGGTTGTTCCATATTACAGGCTTTGATCATGACTGCAAGTGGACGGTTTGCCCCATTTGCCTCTAAAGATATTTTTTCTATGACAGCTACGGTTGCGCCTAACTATTTCCATTTTAATTATTGTTATGAGCAGAAAATTTTTCCGAGGTGTGAGGCTACCTTTAGTAGCAGAAAACATATAATAGAAAACACACAATAGGTTTTAAGAAACAAATGGAGCAAAACGGCAATTTCCAGTCATGATTCAAGGCCGGAATATATAACAATCATATTTCCTTTCAAATTAGCATCAGAAAATATAGACATAATTAGTCACAATCGATTTTAAATTGTAACTGTCATGGAAAAACCCAACTTAATTCACCGAGTGGTGATACTGGCTTTCTCGCATTTTGTCAAGACACCTACCATATACAGGCACTAATACAGTTCGATGTACCATTTTCTCAATAACTTTTAAACGCAATGATCGATCGTTATAAAATTCAATAGTAATCAACTAGACTTTACCGAAAATCGTTTAAGGATTACTATATGAAAAGTTGTCTAATGTTTTTCTTAGCTTTTGTGCACACACATACATACATACATACATACGGACAGACAGACATATGCTCAGCTCGTCGAGCTGAGTCGATTGGTATATAACACTATGGGTCTCCGACACTTATATAAAAAGTGCGTTTTCGGAGTGAAATGGTAGCCTTTCGGCACATCTTTGTTGTATACGAGAAAGGCAAAAAAGATTTTCGGGGGTAAATTAGGCTACTTCCAGTCACGATCCAAGGCCGGAATTTCTACCTTTTGTATTTTCTACTAAATTATCATAAAAACCAAAGAAATAGCCAGCCGCAATTAATTTTAAATTGTAACTGTGATAAAAAAACGTTTATTGGGAGTAGATGGGGCAAAATGGCCACTTCCAGTCATGATCCAAGGCCCGAATTTATACCATACTTATTTTCTACTAAATTAGCATCAGAAAACATAGAAATAGTCAGCCGGCGAATAAAAATAGCACTAAAATAGCGGCAAGTAACCGCAACAAATAGTACTCTTTTTGGGTCGGATTTTCCCCACTGTGCATTGGATGCCGATCTACTCACAACTACAACCTCCAACTAGCGTGCAGCTGATCTTTGACCAAAAAGTACGACGTGGGAAAATATTTCTGGCAACATGGCCTCTACATCCCTTTCTATTCAACATATTCTCGGCCAAACATAAAGATCCTTTTTTTCTGGAAATGTGAGAATTGTTTTGCAGGTAACACCCCCTGAAATCCCTAACTAGATTTTGTTTTCGTATTTCAGTCTGAAATTATTTCATAACTTTGTTTGAAATTTGTTTGCACTTATGCACTTCATTTGAAAAAAAAACTTCTCATTTTCGAATTTCTCATAAATTTGTTTCAGATACTCTTCTAGGAATTTCTACTAGAATTTCTCCAGAAAATCCAGGAACTGCATCGCGAATTTCTTCAGGAATTACTTTAGAAAATTCCCCAGGTAATCTTTTTGGAACTTCTTCGGATACTCTCAGAATTTTTTTTCGGAAATTCTTTCTGAAAAAGAACTTCCTGCAGCAGTTTTTGAAGGAATTTTCTGCAGAATAGCTTGAGACATTTCAGTGGGAATTCCAAAACAGATTCCCGGAGATTTTCAGGTGAACTTTTCAAGGGATTTCTGGAGGATTTGTTGAAGTAATTTTCGGGTGAATTCTTGACGGAATTTCTAGGAGAATTTAGTGGGAGAGCTTCTAAAAGAATGTCCGGGGTTCTTGTTTTAAGACATTGCTGCAAATTCCAGATTTCGGATGATTTTTTGTACAAATTTTAAAGGAAATACCATCAGGAATTCTGATAATTCCGGTAGGATCTTCCGGGAGAATTGACGAAATTTTCGGAAGAATATCTAAAGAAAAAGCCAGATGAATTTAATGCGAATTTCTCAAGGAATTTCTGGGAGAGTTCCCGTAGAAAAAATCCCTGCACATTTTTCCAGGAGAGTGTTTGAAGAAATTTTGGAAGAATTCCCGAGTCGTATGTCGAGGGTCGAGGGCTTCCACGAGAGATTCTGAAGAAATTTAAAAGGTATTTCTGGAAAGACCTCGAAGTAATTAATTAAAAGATCTTGTTGGAATTTCTGTAGTAACTCCAGAATGAATATCAGAGGGAGTTTACATGGGAATTTCTGAATGATTTTGGTGGATTTTCTAGGAAAAGAGACGTGTGCAAATGCAAAATATTACTACATATCTGACATTAGCCACTCATGCTCATAATTCAAGAAAATTTTCATTACACTCGAATTAGGAATTCATAATGCAGCATTACGAATCGATTAATATATCGCAAAATGCAATAATGAATTAATAAATCTGCATTATGAATTAATTAACCCTCTACAACCCAAATTTTTGTTTTCGCTCAAAATTATTATTTTGCTTTCTAAAATTGATCTAAACATGGTTCGGGCACTGAGAATTAAATTCGTTATAAGCTCTCGATGGAATTTAAATCAAATGTAAATTTTTTTAAGAAAATTATTTTGAGCTTTTTAGTGGAATGTCTTCACTAGTCATAAGACGGGTTTGTACAATCCCATTGAATTCCACCACTTAATTGTATCTTGACAGATACGTATTTCGACCTCAAGATACAATTAAGTGGTGGAATTCAATCGGATTGTAAAAACTCGTCTTATGACAAGTCACATGTGAAATTATTGCCTAACATATGAAGGATCGCACGCGTGTGCCATGATCAAAACACATTCAAATTTTAACTAAAATTGTACAAAAAGTTAAACGAAAAACAATATTTTTTACATACGTACGTACGCACTATCCATTTTTCTATTGACTGTATTATATCTAGTGGCCAGTATTATATCTACCGCCAATGTTGGACACGTTCAATACAAGCTTTTTCTGGTGCAACTTTTGTTGTGTATAAGAACAAGAATAGGACAAATACCTTTGGAAATTTATCACAAATTTTTAGCTATGCGCGATTTTTTGCCCACATGACGGCTGTTTTTACCATATCTGCGTTTGTATACCAAGTGCCTTGCACGAGACAGTCTTTACTCAGAAAAGACATCACATCGGTTTTGTAAATTTGAATAAGCATTATTTCCAAACTCGATGACTCACGTCCTTACGGACACAGCTCATGGGTTGACACAATCGACCCGAAGGTCAAACGGTGCACTTTTCGGCAATAACGAATAGTTGATTCCATCCGTGATCTCGTTAACCTCATTCAATGAACATTAAGGCCATCCAACCAAAGCAAGGTGTGCCTCCGATCGCGATGATGATTAGGCGGATACGTTAGATGGCTCGCACTGCGTGGAGCACCACCAGGCCAATAAAGGTAACATACGGGTCGCATTCATTGAACCCAACCCCCCCGAATTGCGTAACCGATGAACGGCGATGATCGTTCCCGTTGATCGTCCTATTCCGTTCCGCGCCGCACACGATTGAGGGCCCCCGTGGCATTGGAAAATGAGGGTTTTCTCCCGTCCATGGCCGATGCCTGAAGTGGTGTAACCTGGAAGGTACGACCAAAGCAAACTCAAAGAATGTGGCGTGGTGTGGTTTTATGGCATTTCTGGCGTAATATGTGGGCAAATGCGCTCACGATCGGTGGTCATCTTCAATCACGTGGTTGGGGCAGGCCGGTTGGTTCGGTACCTACCCAGACATGAGAAAAGTTTAGGACGGTAGTAAATCAATATTTGACCTATGCATAAATTAGCCATCATCCGTGTTTTGTGTCCGGTGAAATGTCAAACAGAGCTCTTCTTTCACCACGGGATCTCAACGGGGGCTTGACTCTTAGATCAGGGATTAACAGAGGTTGTAAAACCTTTACCTGATGATAGCTCTGAAATGTTTACATCAAAGTTGCCATATACGGATTAGACTACGTGCTTCTATCCGACAACAGAGGATTTTCTTCTCAAAGTGATTAATTAGCTCGCCTATCGGTCGGTGGCGACGTTGCACCCCAGGGGCATTCGGAGAACATGCTCGGCGGTAATTCAATTACATCCGGCCATATAAAAGACTGTGTTGAACCAATTTAATCAGTGAACTGGTACTCAATTATTGAAACATGTAACATCGAATGGAATGATTTGATGCAACTCAATTTGTAGAAATTTCTCTGCAGGGCTCTCTCTCTCTGTTGCCCGGTATTCAATTCGATTAACTTCAGTTAATTAGGACTGATCTGATTTTGTGGTTCATGACAACTTCTCATTTTTTATTGATTCGATCAATAGGCCCGAACTCCACCTATAACTTTGAATAACAATAAATTAAGGTGTAACCAAATTTCAGCGAGGAGATGTCATAGATGGAATACGATTTTATCACCAACAGTTACGACTCACGACATATTCCGAGAGAGGACTTCAGCGCAAAGTGGTTGGGTCAGTGTTAACAATCATCCGAGAGATCTAGTTCGAGATCGCTATTTCGTAATCCACCAGCAGCGGAACCGCCTGCATGTTGGTGCGTGCCGTGTTGTCGTGCTTGCTGGAAATGTTTGACATCTCAAACTAGTTCGCAGTCATTTGGGTCTGCGGCCGTCGTGGTTTTGGGTGGATTTGAATTTTATGACCGGGGGTTGACATGGATCTTTTCGTACGGTTGATGCCGAATCTTCAAATGGCGAGGCCATTTTATGGTGCATTATATGACACCCGCTTGTCTTACGAATGTCAATTTATTGAGTTGGTCATTGGTATTTGCGATCATCTGGGAATGACGCATTTTGACTAGCTTTCTTTCAAACTTTTTTTTTATTAGATTTGTATTGTTTTCAATTCATATTTTACATCACGCACCCTAAATCAGATTTTTTATAGCTTTGTTTATCGACATACTATTAACTTTTTTTTTTATTTTGACGCACAGCGTAGACTGACTATACATATCTTTAGTTGCCATTGCCTGATTGATAAAATAAAGCGAAATTGTGATCAAGGACGGCGTCAGCCACGTCCTTGCATTCAGTTAGGGAAGGAGATTTATTAGTTCGTCTTAGTAGCGGGTGTACGACATCAAATTGCTTACTAAAATCACTTACTAATCGCCAAAAATAAGTCTATCAACCGAACATCATGAAATTTTCAGGGACTCAAATACAATATTAAACTTGATTTCACTAATATTTCTGCAATACATCCAAATGCTGAAACTTTTTCCTTGAATGAACTCATAAGATTTTGTACAAGTCCTTATCCAACTTTTTTTTTGCCTTCATTGTCTCCCATCAATCTTGGGCCCTCCTTAGCCGTGCGGTAAGACGCGCGGCTACAAAGCAAGACCATGCTGAGGGTGGCTGGGTTCGATTCCCGGTGCCGGTCTAGACAATTTTCGGATTGGAAACTATCTCGACTTCCCTGGGCATAAAAGTATCATCGTGTTAGCCTCATGATATACGAATGCAAAAATGGTAACATGGCTTAGAAACCTCGCAGTTAACAACTGTGGAAGTGCTTAACGCGAGGCGGCTCTGTCCCAGGTGTGGGGATGTAATGCCAATAAGAAGAAGAAGAAGTCTCCCATCAGTAGAATTAACCCATTTTATTGTCTCAGTCGACTCTTCTTTTTCTTCTCATTGGCATTACATCCCCACACTGGGACATAGCCGCCTCGCAGCTTAGTATTCATTAAGCCCTTTCACAATTATTAACTGCGAGGTTTCTAAGCCAGGTTACCATTTTAGACAGATAAGATACCTAATTATTTTTGGGGGCAGCAGGGACTATGTCCAAGGGCTTGACGATCCCTCCCCAGGCCATCTGCGAGTTGTGGCGAGTTGTGCCTAGGATGTGGTGGGGTTTGACAGTGGGCCCTGTTAAACCTCTATAAAAAGCTGCATGTATCCGCAAGTAGGCTCCTGGTGTCCTGGTGTTAGGTGGGACGTTAAACAGCCCTGACACGACGGCCCTCCGACGAGACAGGAGGTTTGCGCAGGCCCCCTTTAAAATCAACTATTACGAACGACATAGAAGATAATACGACTCGATACAATCGGCAACGACCTAGGCGACGAATAAAGGATCACGATTGGAAGCTTGGAACATGGAACTGCAAGTCGCTAGACTTCGCAGGTTGCGACAGGATAATCTACGATGAATTACATCTCCGCAACTTCGATGTCGTAGCGCTGCAGGAAATCTGCTGGACAGGACAGAAAGTGTGGAAAAGCGGGCATCGAGCGGCTACCTTCTACCAAAGCTGTGGCACCACCAACGAGCTGGGAACCGACTTCATAGTGCTGGGAAAGATGCGCCAACGCATGATTGGGTGGCAGCCAATCAACGCAAGGATGTGCAAGCTGAGGATTAAAGGCCGTTTCTTCAACTATAGCATCATCAACGTGCACTGCCCACACGGAGGGAGATCCGACGACGAGAAAGAAGCGTTCTATGCGCAGCTGGAGCAGACATACAATGGATGCCCACTGCGGGACGTCAAAATCGTCATCGGTGACATGAACGGGAGGAAAGGTGGAAATGTATAGACCGGTCATCGGACCGGATAGTCTGCATACCGTATCGAACGACAACGGCCAACGATGCATAAACTTTGCAGCCTCCCGCGGAATGGTAGTCCGAAGCACTTTCTTCCCCCGTAAGAATATACACAAGGCCACATGGAAATCACCTAATCAAGTAACGGAAAACGACGACGGTAAATTCTTCTCCGACATCACGAACGTACGCACTTACCGCAGTGCGAATATTGAATCCGACCACTACCTCGTCGCAGTAAGTCTGCGCTCAAAACTCTCGACGGTGATCAACACGCGTCGGAGTCGTCCGCCGCGGCTTAACATTGGGCGGCTACAAGACGGTAGACTAGCGCAAGACTACGCGCAGCAGCTGGAAGTGGCACTCCCAACGGAAGAGGAGTTAGGCGCAGCATCTCTTGAAGATGGCTGGAGAGATATTCGATCCGCCATTGGAAGCACCGCAACCGCTGCACTAGGCACGGTGGCTCCGGATCAGAGAAACGACTGGTATGACGGCGAATGTAAGCAGTTAGTTGAGGAGAAGAATGCAGCATGGGCGAGATTGCTGCAACACCGCACGAGGGCGAACAAGGCACGATACAAACGGGCGCGGAACAGACAAAACTCGATTTTCCGGAGGAGATCGAGACCGTAAAGAGACGGAGGAACTGTACCGCGCTAATAACGCACGAAAGTTCTATGAGAAGTTGAACCGTTCACGTAAGGGCCACGTGCCACAGCCCAATATGTGTAAGGACATAAACGGGAACTTTCTTACGAACGAGCGTGAGGTGATCCAAAGGTGGCGGCAGCACTACGAAGAGCACCTGAATGGCGATATGGCAGACAACGGTGGCGGTATGGTAATGAACCTAGAAGCACGCGCGCAGGACATGCGACTTCCGGCTCCGAATCTCCAGGAAATCCAGGAAGAGATCGGCCGGCTGAAAAACAGCAAAGCCTATGGAGTTGACCAACTACCAGGAGAGCTGTTTAAACACGGTGGTGAAGCACTGGCTAGAGCGCTGCACTGAGTGATTACCAAGGTTTGGGAGGATGAGGTTCTGCCGCAGGAGTGGATGGAAGGTGTCGTGTGTCCCATCTACAAAAAAGGCGATAAGCTGGATTGTAGCAACTACCGCGCATTCTCGAGTCCCTTCGAAACCCGTAGAGGGTTACGACAAGGTGTCTTTCGTGTCTGCTATTCAACATCGCTTTGGAGGGAGTAATACGAAGGGCAGGGATTGACACGAGTGGTACGATTTTCACGAAGTCCGTCCAGTTATTTGGTTTCGCCGACGACATTGATATCATGGCACGTAACTTTGAGAGGATGGAGGAAGCCTACATCAGACTGAAAAGCGAAGCTAAACGGATTGGACTAGTCATCAACACGTCGAAGACGAAGTACATGATAGGAAGAGGCTCAAGAGAGGTCAATGTGAGCCACCCACCACGAGTTTCTATCGGTGGTGACGAAATCGAGGTGGTTGAAGAATTCGTGTACTTGGGCTCACTGGTGACCGCCGATAACGATACCAGCAGAGAAATTCGGAGACGCATAGTGGCTGGAAATCGTACGTACTTTGGACTCCGCAAGACGCTCCGATCGAATAGAGTTCGCCGCCGTACCAAACTGACTATCCACAAAACACTTATAAGACCGGTAGTTCTCTACGGACACGAGACCTGGACGATGCTCGTGGAGGACCAACGCGCACTGGGAGTTTTCGAAAGGAAAGTGTTGCGTACCATCTATGGTGGGGTGCAGATGGCGGACGGTACGTGGAGGAGGCGAATGAACCACGAGTTGCATCAGCTGTTGGGAGAACCATCCATCGTTTACACCGCGAAAATCGGAAGACTGCGGTGGGCCGGGCACGTAGCCAGAATGTCGGACAGTAATCCGGTGAAAATGGTTCTCAACAACGATCCGACGGGAACAAGAAGGCGAGGTCCACAGCGGGCAAGGTGGATCGATCAGGTGGAGGACGATTTGCGGACCCTCCACAGACTGCGTGGTTGGCGGACCGAGCTGAATGGAGAAGTCTTTTATGTGCAGCACAGGCCACTCCGGCCTTAGTCTGATGATAAATAAATAAACCTAATTGTTTTTAACAGAAGTCTTATCCAGCTTATTGGGAAGCACCTGCGATTTTCGGTCATAGGTTGATTTTTGATTTTCGAACCATCACTTTCAAGTTTATGCGCAGCCTAAAAAGTCAATTGTTTTTTGAAATTTTTATGAAATGCTTCTAGAAAACTAAGAAACCTTATTAGAAGTTTCAGAATTTGTACACGAGCTGCTCTTCGTATGCCTGACAAAGCGGGCATCGCGAGGTCTTCAAACGAAAGTCGTCTCCATCCGTTCGTTACTTCGGCCAGCTTCTGCTGCAGGACCGTCCATGCCGGGCCGACACGAGCACAGGAAGAAAACTTGTGTTGAAGTGTTTCGGGGTTGCCATAGTGCTGGCAGTTCTCGTCAGCTGCTAATTGCATCACATGTAGCAGTTTACGGTGCTCGGTTTTCCCGTTCACGAAAAGATAGAGTTGTGTACGTTGTGCTGATGGTAGCTCTTTCATGCGTATATTGCGCCACGCGCGTAGCCAGTCAACTGCCGGACTGTTTCGTTCCACCTTTAGTAGCTCATTTTGCAGCACGAAATGGTGGTGGATTTGATCGGCGGAGGGGTTTTGTAATATTTGGCGAGGAATGTAGGATAAGTTTGAAAGGATTGATTTGATGTCGGGATTGTCTATTGGAGTTGCTGGGCGAGGTTTTGCGTGGAGAATAAAGGATTTATAGTGTGGAATGGAGTCGATCTCTGTTATATGTCTATTTATTGCAAGACTCTTTACTTTAAGTGCTGGGACTTGCAAGCGTAAGCCACCGTGGTCCTTCTTACGAACAAGTTGCATAATGGGAACGCGGGCGACTATTCCTCTCCATAGGAAAGATCCCATCGTCGATGTAATTTTTGCTGTATGCACGCCAAGCGGAGGCAGCACCGAAGAAAGGTACCACAATTTCGTTCTCCAGATCGAAGCTGATGAGCTTATCAGCGCGACGGTGATGACGGAGACGACGGAGACTGGCGATCCGATCTTTCAAAGTGAGAGTGGCCTGGAAGATGTTTCGCCTTGCGTTTGAGCATTGCTTAGGACGCGGTGGGCCTGCATAACGCGTTCCATCCTGTTTTTCAGGAAGCGGGAGAGCAATTTATAATCGCTGTTGAGCAGCGATATGGGCCGGTACGCTCGCGCTTTGTTGTCGCCTCCCTTCTTCTTCACTAACAAACATGATGACGCCCTCCACGAAAGCATGGGGGAGATTTCCGTTGAGTGCTTCATTCATAAGCATGTTCAACTCACGGTGGATGACATCGAACATCCGGAGATAAAATTCTCGTGGGATCCCGTCGGCACCGGGGGATCTTTTGGGTGCGCTCATCCTGTTGTAGCTAGAATTTCTGCTGTTTGTATCTCCTCCATGCACGCTTCGTTCAGTGGGTCGTCCGGTGGGATAACACGTTCGCAAGCAAAATCGTCTCCGTTGTTGGCATTGCCGTCGTTTTCTGCTGTTTCTTCTGAGTAGAGGATCGAGAAAAAAATCAAACAGATTTGCCTCGATCGCTTGATGATCGACGATGATTTCGTCTTCTCCTGTCTGTAGCTGCGAGATCGTTGTTTTCTTCCGTCGTCTTTCCCCCAGCTGGAAGATCGACATTGGCTCACCGGCCACGTGCGTTTCGTGATGCGCATAAACATGTGGGAGAAATTACGCTGCAGTGCCAACATTTCTCCTTTCAGCCAGTTGATGGTGATGATCATTTATGGCTGCTGATAATAGATCTCGTACGCTAGCCTAGTTGCGCATAGTGGTGCTGATGCATATGGTGGAACTCCTCGTAGACGGCACGAGATTTCCAAAAAAATTTTGATTCTTGGCTTAGCGTACGACAGCCACCATTGCATATACGACGCGTAGTTTCTGCGCTGACGAGTCCAATATTGCCACTTATACTGGAACTCGGCGACGTTTTCTTCGGTTAGAAGATGCGGTCGAAGGGCCCAGAAACCGCGCCCGGGCTCGTGTCCCAGTGGGGGATGACAGAGTCTGAGCGTTAGCGCCTTGTGATCCGTGAAACAGCAGACGTGCATGTAGGCCGACTGCAGTTTGTCGCGAAGACCACGGCTGACATAGATCCGATCGAGTCGAGATCGCGCGTTTCGACAGACATAGGTAAAACCGGCATCACGTGGACACAACTTCTCCCATACATCATGTAGCTGCAGCTGCCGTAAAGCTGTTTTAAGGGACGGACTGGTGTTCGAGCTGGATGAATCGCATGCACGCAGCACGCAATTGAAATCGCCAGCTACGATGACGTTCTCGGTGTGGTGGCGGAGATAATAGGCAAGCGTGCCATTGGAGAACTCCTCTCTAGCAGCGCACTGAGCAGTGCCGGAGAGAGCGTATACGTTGCAGATCGTTGTGTCGTGCACTCGCAGCACGATAAGTCGGCTATCCAGGCTCTTCTCCACCTGAGTGACATAGATGTGCTCCTTTACCGCTACAGCTTTGCCTCTCCTCGTGTGGTCCACATTCGCGAAAACGACAAAGCCAGGCAAAGAAAGCTGTTCGTTCTCGACTTCCTGCAGACACACGATATCGAGGTTTTTGCTACTTATGAAGGTTCGGAGTGCGTTCAGTTTTGTGGGGTTCGTGATCGTGCCGATGTTGATGGATGCGAGATTGTATGACGTGAGAGCCATTTATGGAAGGAAGTCCACATCCTGCTCGTCGTCACCGTCGTGGCATCGCTGTTTCTTGCCGGGCGGACGCCCTCGGCTTCGGCTACTTCTCGTCGATGTGGACGAATCGTCCGTATCGTTGCCAGCGGTTCGATCTTTCGATCGCATTGCGTTTGCTGGCTTTTTAAATATGTCAACCAAGAGCACTTCAGCGGTCTGTGGTTGTGTGCGCAACGACGACGACGAGTTGCGCGCGGTTTGTGTTTGCAACGAACTGGAAGACACCGTTCGTGCGATTGAAGCAGCAGATTGGCTAGCAGCTCGGGGAAAGCTTCCAGCGATGTTGGTGGCGGAGCGACAGAACGCTGACCAAACGGTTTGGCGCTCGGCGGTTTTGCAACGTTCGCCTTTTTCTATGGTTGTCGTGACCCAGTTTGCTTCGTCACGTTCGCATAGCTCTTCTGGACTAGCAGCTTTTTGTTCTGGACACACGATATGCCAGTATGCGCTTGCTCTTTGCAGTATTTACAAGAGACGATCTGTCCCTTGTAAACAATGTAGGCCTGCTGTCCATCGATCGTTACCCATGAATCTATGTTTCGATGGACTAGCATTCGGGCCGACCAAATGCCGAGCGGTATCCCACCGAACTCGAACCCTTCTCCCCATGTTAGCTCACGCAGCGAAAACACTTCACCGAACGCACTCAAAAATTCCACAATTTTTTCTTCGGGAACGTTTTCTGGCAGGTCGTGCACTTTAACCTCTACACATCCATCTTCCATGGTGATGCGAAGCTTGTACTCTTTCCCCGCGTGCTCCACTTCATGCTTATCATCATGTTCTTGCACTATCCGTTGTGCGAGCGCCAGGTTAACCTTGACGAACGCACATTGTTCGCCTCTGTGGCACTCAACACTTCTTCTTTCTTCAGACCGAGTACCGCACGACAAAAGCCGTGAACCTTCTCGAATGACGGCTTCACCGGAAAACTCGAATAGTCAATACGAATAGTATTTTCTCGCCGCGGATCACTGAAACGCGCGACGTGGCACGGACGGAATCGAACTTTAACCACTGTAATCGATCACTTGACTTTCCAAGAGCGCAATCGGAACCAGGTCTCAGAAGCTGAGTGGTAACTGTGAATGACACATTTAGTACAACATTAATGTGACCAGACGTCCAGACCAGACACGTTTCGCGGGACGCCCGTTTTACAAATTTATTACAATTCATACAGCATTATAAATATTTTTCCAATATTTGTGGGCCAAAATCTACGCGAAATGTACTTTTGGAGAATCTATTTTCAAGCCAGTGACGCAATCCAGATAGGCGTCCCGCGTTTCACAGGACGCTTGCTGGTCACATTATACAACATGGTACATTTTAAACAGCCAAGTTCAGCTTTTAGAAGCATAATTTAAGGACAATCCTCACGGAATCAAAATTAAAAAGTGCTCGTGTTTTCAAGGGCACACCACTCAATACAAAAGCACCGTTTTTAGGGGGAGAATATTTATGAAATATGCTAACAAATCCACTGCCTACCGGAGGGGATTGAACCCATACCTTTTTGAGAAGATAGAGTATAGATGAGTGTAATTGATCTGCTAATTGCCGTAGCGATTTTCACCGTATCTAACACAATACCGCTAGGGTAACTTAATGAGGGTAGCATTAAGTTTTACTGTAGAACTGTGGTAGAGTACCCGTTTAGCGTACTGGGAAGTGTGGGTTAGATTCCCGCTGGTAGGCAGGCGATATTTTTGAATATTTCATAAATATCTCCTCCTCCAAACACATGTTTTTGGACCTCAGTATCGTTTTCCACATAGTAAAAGGGAAGATGAAAGTCGATAACCTAATCTTTTTTTTTTAAAGAGTCTTCGAAGAAACTTCCTGGAATTACTGGAGAAATTTGGACGGAATTTGTATGAAGTTCCGGAATGAAATTTTTGGTGAAACCATCCGAAGAATTCCTAGAGTAGCTTTCCGAGTAATTCTTAGAGGAAGTTCCAACCTAATTCTTGTTGGAACTTACGGAGGAATTCCGGGAGGAACTTAAGAAGAAATTATCGAAGAAACTTCCTGTGGAGCTGCTGGATAAATTTGGACGGATTATTTAGGAATTCCGGGAAGAATTCTCGAAGAAACTTTCCGAGGAATTCCTGGTTAAGCTTCCAGAAAAAATCCTGGAGAAGCTTCCGGAAGAATTCCTGGAGGATCTTGCGAAAAATTCATGAAGAATATTGCCGAAAAATTTCTGGAGAAGCTTCCGGAATAATTCCTGAAAGAACTTCCGGAGGAATTCCAGGAGGAACTTCCGGAGGAATTCCTGGAGGAACTTCCGGAGGAATTCCTGGAGGAACTTCCGGAGGAATTCCTGGAGGAGCTTCCGGAGGAATTTCTGGAGGAACTTCCGGAGGAATTCCTGGAGGAACTTCCGGAGGAAATCCTGGAGGAAATTCCGGAGGAATTCCTGGAGGAACTTCCGGAGGAACTCCTGGAGGAACTTCCGGAGAAATTCCAGGTGGAACTTCCGGAGGAATTCCAGGAGGAACTTCCGGAGGAATTCCAGGAAGAATTTCCGAAGGAATTCCAGGAGGAACTTCCGGAGGAATTCCAGGAGGAACTTCCGGAGGAATTCCAGGAGGAACTTCCGGAGGAGTTCCAGGAGGAACTTCCGGAGAAATTCCAGGAGGAACTTCCGGAGAAATTCCAGGAGGAAGTTCCGGAGAAATTCCAGGTGGAACTTCCGGAGGAATTACAGGAGGAACTTCCGGAGGAATTCCTGGAGGAACTTCCGGAGGAATTCCTGGAGGAACTTCTGGAGGAACTTCCAGAGGAATTCCTGGAGGAACTTCCGGAGAAATTCCAGGTGGAACTTCCGGAGGAATTCCAGGAGGAACTTCCGGAGGAATTTCAGGAGGAACTTCCGGAGGAATTCCAGGAGGAACTTCCGGAGGAATTCCAGGAGGAACTTCCGGAGGAATTCCAGGAGGAACTTCCGGAGGAATTCCAGGAGGAACTTCCGGAGGAACTTCCGGAGGAATTCCAGGAAGAACTTCCGGAGGAATTCCTGGAGGAACTTCTGGAGGAACTTCTGGAGGAACTTCTGGAGGAATTCCTGGAGGAATTCCCGGAGAAACTTCCGGAGGAATTCCAGGAGGAACTTCCGGAGGAATTCCAGGAGGAACTTCCGGAGGAACTTCCGGAGGAATTCTAGGTGCAACTTCCGGAGGAATTCCCGGAGGAACTTCCGGAGGAATTCCTGGAGGAGCTTCGGGAGGAATTTCTGAAAAAACTTCAGGAGGAATTCCTGGAGGAACTTCTGGAGGAATTTCAGGAGGAACTTCCGGAGGAATTCCAGAAGGAACTTCCGGAGGAATTCCAGAAGGAACTTCCGGAGGAATTCCAGGAGGAACTTCCGGAGTAATTCCAGGAGGAACTTCCGGAGGAATTCCAGGAGGAACTTCCAGAGGAATTCCAGGAGGAACGTCCGGAGGAATTCCAGGAGGAACGTCCGGAGGAATTCCAGGAGGAACTTCCGGAGGAATTCCAGGAGGAACTTCCGGAGGAATTCCAGGAGGAACTTCCGGAGGAATTCCAGGAGGAACTTCCGGAGGAATTCCAGGAGGAACTTCCGGAGGAATTCCAGGAGGAACTTCCGGGAGGAACTTCCTGGAGGAACTTCCGGGAGGAACTTCCTGGAGGAACTTCCAGGAGGAACTTCCTGGAGGAACTTCCAGGAGGAACTTCCTGGAGGAACTTCCAGGAGGAACTTCCTGGAGGAACTTCCAGGAGGAACTTCCTGGAGGAACTTCCAGGAGGAACTTCCTGGAGGAACTTCCGGGAGGAACTTCCTGGAGGAACTTCCGGGAGGAACTTCCTGGAGGAACTTCCGGGAGGAACTTCCTGGAGGAACTTCCGGGAGGAACTTCCTGGAGGAACTTCCGGGAGGAACTTCCTGGAGGAACTTCCTGGAGGAACTTCCGGGAGGAACTTCCGGGAGGAACTTCCTGGAGGAACTTCCGGAGAACTTCCTGGAGGAACTTCCGGAGAACTTCTTGGAGGAACTTCCGGAAAACTTCCTGGAGGAATTTCCGGAGGAGCTCCTGGAGGAACTTCCGGAGGAGCTCCTGGAGGAAGTTCTGGAGGAGCTCCTGAAGGAAGTTCTGGAGGAGCTCCTGAAGGAAGTTCCGGAGGAGCTCCTGGAGGAATTCCTGGAGGATCTTCCGAAGGAGTTCCTGGAGGAACTTCAGGAGGAATTCCTGGAGGAACTTCTGCAGGTACTCCTGGAGGAACTTCCGCAGGAATTCCTGAAGAAACTTCCGCCGGAATTCCAGGAGGAACTTCCGGAGGAAATCTTGAACGAGAGTTCCTCCAAGAACTCTTCCGGAAGATCTTCCGGAAGAACTCCTGGAGGAACTTCCGGAGTAATTCCTGAAGGAACTTCCGGAGAAATTCCTTGAGGATTTTCTGGAGGAATTCCAGGAGGAACTTTCGGTCGATCTTCCGGAGGAATTCCTGGAGGAACTTTCGAAGGAACTTCCGGAGGAATATCTGGAGGAATTTCTTGATGTACTTCCCAACGAACTTGTGGTGGAGCTTCCGGAAGAATTCGTTGAGGAACTTATGAAGAAAATAACAGAGAAATTTTTTTTGTTAAATATCTTGGCTGTGCATATGCACAGCATATGTTTCGAAATGGACAAATTGATATGAAATTTGCGAAAAAGAATCCACGTGTCTTGGAGGGACTCGAACCCTCAACCTCCTAGGAGGTTGAGGGTTCGAGTCCCTCCAAGACACGTGGATTCTTTTTCGCAAATTTCATATCAATTTGTCCATTTCGAAACATATGCTGTGCATATGCACAGCCAAGATATTTAACAAAAAAATGGTTTTCGTACGGCCGAGTTGCCGAATAATATGCAATTAATTAGAGAAATTTTGGCACTTGAAACTAGTTCACGCCGACCCACGCCGCCGCCACTGGCTGAAAATGATCTATCTCGCCGCCGCTGATGAAATTTCAATCGACGCACAGGTTTATTTTCTATCATTCATCATTCACGCAATGAAATAAAATCTTTGCATAAGTGCTGTCTTTTTCCTGTCTTTTTATCACCAAAAGAAAGCAAACGATTTTGTATTATTCCAACATATTATTTAGAATTGTTCTAATAGTTGCTTTTAATCAGTTTGGGCTGCCAATGAATGTTTCTTAATGAATTTGTTCCCGCGTATTTCTTCAAAAGTTCTGTTCGTCTGCGAAAAAAGAAAAAAAAAATGAACGGACCACAGTATACGAGGGTAAGTTTTCCCACAGTCATTACAATCAAATTATGTTTATCTCATGTAAACTATCATCATAAAACGGTCAGTTACACACATTCATTAATCCACGCGTTAGACGCTTAGGCCAGGTGTGTTGCTACATTCGTAAACACGCATTGATTTAAGGGCTGACTGCAGATCGTAGACGGCCTACCTACATCTTATTATACCACAGTGTTGGTTGGGCGAAGGAAATTGATAAAAAAAAAAGTTTACTGTCATATTCACCTATTAATCGCCATAAATCTTTACACTTCATATTTATGAGAAAAACAAACAGTTCAATATGGGTTTAAAACTGTTGTTTGGATGAACAATTTGAAGGTATTTTGGCACACGATCATTGCGCCGATCGCCAGCGACGACGTCTGTCTCCGCAGCGGCATAAAAGAAGACTCAAAATGTGTAACGAAAAAGAGTGATGAGCTGCGCCGTACAACACACGCGCATTAATTTTCCACCGAATTACCCGTTTCACGATATTGCTATGGTTTGCCTTTCATAGCTTTATCAACTCGCCGCACATTATTTGGGGAGTGAAAATTGACGTAGGGGAGAACGGTCCAAAATGCACCCCTTAAGCTTTTTCGATGTTTTCGCCCATATAAACAAAAACAACGAACCATTTCAACGTATAGGTGCAAAATTTACAAAGCCAGCTACATTTCACAGTGATCTCCTATTCAAAACAATAAGGTTTTCATGACTTTCTAACGCATTTAAAAAATGTTTTAAAAATAGGCCTGGGGCAAAATGCCCGAATGGTGGTTTAAAATGATTCAATTGCATGTAAAATGATGGTGAACGCATGGTTGTTTGTATTTTCTTAATGGATTGAACTACAATCTTACGGATGTGGTTGAAGAATAGCAAATCGTTAAATTTGAGTGAATATGAAGGGATTCTGCTAGATTTTTCCAATGGAGATCATTGATGGATAACTAATTATGAATTGTAGTGGTAATATTCGTTCATAAATGTACTACAACAGATTATATGAGTGATTTTATGAGGGAGGCCATTTTGCCCCAGGGGTGCATTTTGGACCGTTCTCCCCTAATCTGGTGAATGTTAAAAAGTGGCAATATTTTTCTTTCTGACCGCCTGGTAGCCAAGCTTTTGTGGAGCGGCGGGTGGCACCGTATCGAAAGACAAGGCTTGTCGTACAAATTGGGCGCCCTGCCGATAGGTCTGTAAAGTGCGGGTGAGTTTGGGTTAGCCTTGCAGGGGGTGCTTCTAAGATTTGTTGGCAATTAAGTCTAAATCGGTTCACATTATGCAGTTTTAAAGGCGGCTATGTGGACACTGTGTTATGACCCACTTGTATGACAAATGACAAATCAGGGTGTTTGCTGTAAAGAAAATCACAAGAAATAGTACGTCGAGAAATAATAATAATTCTTCGAGCTAAGGCTTGCCCTTAATTAAGGCTAGCTTTGATGATCTTTGTTATAGGTAGCTCTGTATCCTCTATTTCCTGTAAGGCATTTTAAAACTTCTTTTCTCTTCTTGCAAAACCTTCTTGCAAGATCAGCAAATATGTAACAAATACCAATTCGAAGAACACATTATTGATAAAGAGGTCTTCGCTCTAAGTCTAATGGACGTTGAACGTGAATAATATAACGAGTCTAGAAATATGTCATTCCTCTTTCACAAATATTAGATCAGACGTTCGATAGACTGTTTTTATTGCACAAATTATGCAAATTATGTCTGATCTTCTCGGGCCGGACAAACAGCGGTACAAGGAGACACTGCGGACATTTTCACCAAGTCACAACAACATTCAATCTATTGAGAGTTATTCTAATTATTTTTTCGAGGAAGATGAACGATAAGTGATGAATTGATAGTATTAAACTTTATATTTTCGTTTTTTTATATCTATTAATTGATTAAATAAGTCACAGTAGTTCAAGGTGATTACGATTACCGAACGCAGCTTCTTATCGTCAATTTTGCCGCGCAAAATCTATGCGTCTGGCTTCTGCGATTACGTCAACCGATGATCGCTGTCACCTGAGTTGAAGTGTGATGCCACCGAATGATGAACACCTATAACCCAACCTCGCCTAAGATTGGATCAGATTCCATTATGAACTGTGTCGCTGCGGGGAATTCCTGCCTACTCTCACTTCATGTCAAACACACCGGCCCGGGCGTACAGAGTTCGAACGGTGTGGATGGTTATCTCCCGTTATAGACCTGTTAACTGTGCGGTCACAATGAATAACAAAAGACATCGGTGGCAATCGAATACCAACCTGACACTGACTGCAGCAATAAGCGACGAACCGCAGCGGCGATGCGGCAAGTCAAAGATGTTGTTACCCAACGGCACCAGCCAGCAGAGTCCTCCGGTTAGCAGCGAGGCTTTTCTATTCTTCGCAGTTGTTTGAACAACATCCAGTAACACATATCTGTCTATTAGGGTGTCTTGACAACTTAATGCTAGAAGTAAAGGTGCTCAAACCTTGAATGACGATAAAGGCACAAATCTGTGTTTTTTTTCTAGACGAACTGATGTTTTAAATTTTTGAAAGGAAGCATGTTGCGCTTCATTGTCCTTGCATAATACTTTAGTAGCCTTATGTTATATAAAATAGCGAAAGATTTGTTTTTTTTAAATATTTAAATAAAGAGTCTTAAATTATTTCAATTTATTTGAATAAAAAATACGAATTACCGAAATGTTTCCGGAATTTTTATGTTTTTGCTTTAGTGTTGCACAAAATAACTTTTGAAGGGACACCCCACAGTCCACCTTCTCAATTAAATTGAAATTGTTATTTCTAATCTATCGACATCAATCATGTCACCTTTCGCTTTTTTTGCGATCAGCGACATTCGCGGCAGATTTATTGGAGGTTTGTTAGACACTTGTCGAGCAGAGATGGTTCCAAATAATGGTGATCGATGGTCATTTTCATGGTAGAGCCTTTTGATAGTTGATGACAGTTTTTTTTTTCGTCTCGAATTAATGTCCTCATGACTATTAGAGAGGCTCGTTAATTTAAATGCAACTTAGCTGCGTTATTTGTACTTTTCGTAGATTTGTAATAAAACTCAATGTCTAAGCGTGGGAAATTCATTGAGTATATAGACACGAAATAGTAAAGCTTGACTTTAATTTCAAATGAATCGTCATCACGTGCAACATAACAAACGTTAATGATGTTGCCAATTAACTACGAATTGAGTTAGATTAAGGTGAAGAAAAGGTATAGGAATAATAGAAAGCAAGGTTAAAAAAATCTAAAATAGTCCGCATTTTAATATTTATTCGAGAATAATCGATTTTATTATTCATCATCATCCATAAAACAAAAATTGACTCAAGAGTAGAGGTGTGCGCCGTTCTAAAAATCGTCGGCGGTGGTGGCGTGAAGTCGTGGCAATATTGTCGGTGTACCATCAAATAATAGAATTCGGAAGCAGGGCCTTCCGAACCGAACCTTCTTCCGACGTTTTATCTGTCTTAAATTCCGAACATGGCTCATATCCCGAACACTGGAGTTTTAGCGCCCTAAAACTAAAGTTTTCATTGGTTTCCATACTGAGGATCAAGATAGCAAAAGAATTCAAGCTATGGAGAAAATTACATAAATAACGCCAAAATTGCCATTTAAAAGCGAGTGTTCGGGATATGCCAGCCAAAACAGTAATACGAAGCCAGTGCACTAATTTCGCTGTTGGGGAGCTTGCTTGTATTTTGAGAAAAAATTATCATCCGTAGTAAAAGCCTACTAACTTTTTACCAGATGGACAATATTTGATTTTATTTGATCACCGAAATTTTTGAAAGATTTTGCCTAAATTTCATTTTCTGGAATTTGTTGAAATAGGGTTCCTGCTACATGTACCCAAATTAATAACAATCGAAAACAAAGAACTTTTGTGATTTTTCAGTAGTGAGTTGAGTACCCATGAGTACAAGAAAAAATGACACAAATTGAGTCAAATGCGTCCGTTTGGCATATGTTATTGATGTAGGAGCATGTGATTAATAAAATACCCCATGAAACATATTCCTAAATTTGTCTTAAGAAATTCTTCGCAATTTTTTCAAGAAATTCTGCTAAACTTCATCGAAAAATTCTTTAAAACCCCTTGCTCGGAGTTTCCCCAGCAAATTCTTCGCAATACCCTTGGGAACTTCTTCTAAAGTCCCTTTTTATTTTATTTTTTTTTTACTAGATGTATGTACCCGGCCTTGCTCGGAATTGCCAGTTTGATTTGCAGTTTGTTTTACAATCGGAAAATGATAAAACAAATTAGTCAACAAGGTAATTTAATTTTCTTATTGATACTTCATCATTTGATAAAAAGAAGACAGATTTCACTTTTGCAAACATTGACTGATTTTGAAGAAGGAATCAAACCCACGATCGCCTCATTCCGGGCAAACGTTTATTTCTAAAGAAGGAATAACATCCACCATGTTATAAACGAGCAGCACACTTGTTATAAACAAGTTTCTGTTACATTTGCAAGACCAATTAGGTCATATATGAGTTACTGCAACTGCATTGGACTGAATTGTGCTGCTTGGGATATTGTGTAGTGAGATGTGTGTAGTTGCATGAGTGGTGGTAAGTGTGAAATGAGATGTGAGTGGTGAGAAGTGAGATGTGAGAAGCGAAATGTGATAGTTGTGAAGTGAGAAGTACGATTCCTAGTAGCACAATTTAGATCGATTTTGTTGTAGCGACTTTAATGTGACTGGATTTGGCTGCATCGATGTAGGAGCATGTGAATAATAAAATACCCTATGAAACATATTCCTAAATTTGTCTTAGGAAATTCTTCGCAATTTTTTCAAGAAATTCTTCTAAGCTTCATCGAAAAATTCTTTAAAACCCCTTGCTCGGAGTGTCCCCAGCAAATTCTTCGCAATACCCTTGGGAACTTCTTCTAAAGTCCCTTTTTATTTTATTTTTTTTACTAGATGTATGTACCCGACCTTGCTCGGAATTGCCAGTTTGATTTGTAGTTTGTTTTACAATCGGAAAATGATAAAACCAATTAGTCAACAAGGTAATTTAATTTTCTTATTGATACTTCATCATTTGATAAAAAGAAGACAGATTTCACTTTTGCAAACATTGATTGATTTTGAAGAAGGAATCAAACCCACGATCGCCTCATTCCGGGCAAACGTTTATTTCTAAAGAAGGAATAACATCCACCATGTTATAAACGAGCAGCACACATGTTATAACCAAGTTTCTGCTACATTTGCAAGACCAAATTAGGTCATACAGGGGTTAGACAAAAAGGTTGAGATAGGCAAAATTTTGTTGATATTCTAATCACCATAACTTTGCCTAGAAAAAATCGATTTTGATAAAACCGAGACCATCGAACGCGGAAACTCTTCTAATATACTGTCCTTATGCAGAATCTCAGATTGGCCATTGGCCACCGGAGATGTTCCGGATTTCCCGATGGTATGTTCAAAATGCATTTTTTTTACTGCTTGTCATTTTATGTGACGTTTACTTTCATCATGTTTTATGTTTTTTTCCATTAACTAGAACTAATATGCTAACCAATGCTGGCTGTAGATCGAGAATCCATAAAAACTACGCAGAGATATGGCCATTTCCGTAAAAACGGTTCCGGGAACATGATGAAATGGTAACAGATCGAAATAATGCAAATATGGGTATCTAACTTCATGGCTTTGCGAGACGATGATCACAGAAACATTTCCAAAATAATAGTGTCCACTGCCACCCTTATACCAGGTTCCATGGACCTTCCAGGAGGAGCCGGTTCTGGCACCATCTTGAACCCGTGCATATATGGGTGTCAAAATTCATGTTTTCCCAAGACGATGAATATAGGATCTTTATTAAAGATACATTTTGAGGACTGTAAGACTGTTTGGACATTTATTTGGGATGTATGGCCAATTCCGCACCGTTTTCACGAAAATGGCCATATCTCTGCGTATACCCAACGGATTTTTGATCTGCAGCCAGCATTGGTCAGCATATTAGTTCTAGTTTTTGGGGAAAGCATGAAACATGATGACAGTAAACGTCACATAAAATGACAAGTAGAAGAAAAAATGTATTTTTAACATACCCTCGAGAACCCCGGAACATCTCCCGTGGCCTAGGGACTATCTCAGGTTTTTCATGGGAACAACTCACTAGAAGAGTTTCCGCGTCCGATGGTCCCGGTTTCATCAAAATCGGATCACTCTACGCAATGTTCTGCTGATTTGAACTTCTACAAAATTTCGACTATCTCAACCTTTGTGTCTAACCCCTGTATATGAGTTACTGCAACTGCATTGGACTGAATTGTGCTGCTTGGGATATTGTGTAGTGAGATGTGTGTAGTTGCATGAGTGGTGGTAAGTGTGAAATGAGATGTGAGTGGTGAGAAGTGAGATGTGAGAAGCGAAATGTGATAGTTGTGAAGTGAGAAGTACGATTCCTAGTAGCACAATTTAGATCGATTTTGTTGTGGCGACTTTAATGTGACTGGATTTGGCTGCATTGAGGTTTCAATCTACATCCGTATGTGTGGAGTGTTTACAAAACAAACCTTTTGTTTGCTGTTAGAACTGATAGTTTTTCTTGTTTGCTGTTAGAAAACAACAAACAAATCCGAAGCTACACTAAGAAAAACTTCTCAAATTTTAACTAGATGCATGATTTGTCTGACAGACAAAATGAAAATGTTTTTTTGCCTTTCTCGTATACTAAGTATACGGTAAAGGCTATATGATCGCTCCAAAAACAAACTTTTTATAGAAGGCCCGGAGACCCATAGTGTTATATACCAATCGACTCAGTTCGACGAATTGAGGTGATGTCTGTGTGTGTGTGTGTGTGTGTGTGTGTGTGTATGTGTGTGTGTGTGTGTGTGTGCGCAAAACTACTTGAAAAATGTCACTCATTTTTCGGGCACTTATCCTCAACCGATTTGCTCGCAACAAGTTGCATTCGACGCAGAATCCTGTCCCATTGTTTCCTATTTGAAATTGTCCAGATCGGACTATGGGATCGAAAGTTATGGCCAAAATACAAATTCGTACGAAAAAATCGCGTAAAAAATGTCACTCATTTTTCGGGAACTTATCCTCAACCGATTTGCTCGCAACAAGTTGCATTCGACGGAGAATTCTGTCCCATTGTTTTCTATTCGAAATTGGCCAGATCGGACTATGGGATCGAAAGTTATGGTCAAAATACAAATTCGTACGAAAAAATCGCGTAAGAAATGTCACTCATTTTTCGGGCACTTATCCTCAACCGATTTGCTCGCAATAAGTTGCATTCGACGCAGAATTCTGTCCCATTATTTCCTATTTGAAATTGGCCAGATCGGACTATGGGATCGAAAGTTATGGCCAAAATACAAATTCATACGAAAAAATCGCGTAAAAAATGTCACTCATTTTTCGGGCACTTATCCTCAACCGATTTGCTCGCAATAAGTTGCATTCGACGCAAAATCCTGTCCCATTGTTTCCTGTTTGAAATTGGCCAGATCGGACTATGGGATCGAAAGTTATGACAAAAATACAAATTCGTACGAAAAAATCGCGTAAAAAATGTCACTCATTTTTCGGGCACTTATCTTCAACCGATTTGCTCGCAACAAGTTGCATTCGACGTAGAATCCTGTCCTCATTTTTCAGGTACTTTTCCTCAACCGATTTGCTCGCATTAAATTGCATTCGACGCAGAATGTCTCATTGATTCTTATTGAAAATTGGCCAGATCGGACTATGGGCTTAGAAGTTATGGCAAAATTACTATTTATTGTGAAAAAGAGTTCAAAAAAGTCTAGCTCACTTTTTTAGCACTTGGACTTCACCCAAGCAGCACAAATTGTTTCACTACTGAAAGCTGCAACTATTCGGAAAGAAACAATCTTTGCGTATGTGCCATCAAATATAACTCTCCTAAAAGACTATTATTCTTCCATTTACTTCCACTATTAACTAGTTAATAGTGGAAGTAAATGGAAGAATAATAGTCTTTTAACCTTGTAGCATTTCCCCTAAGACGCTCTAAAATAATTAATCATAACTCTCTTGCAATCTAAAAAGCGCAAGAGGTGGAGTCTACGGAAACATCCTTCGATTACAGTAAGATTGCAATAATGTTGCAAAATACTGCAGCGGAAAAAAGTAAAATAAAAATATAAAACTGGATTCGATTTATGGATCTTGTGATTGATAGTCCTCCACTCTACCACAGCAGCATTCAACACTTCGAAGGGACTGCATGTTGACTCACAATAAAAACCATATGATTATGAAGTTTTGTACTCGGGTTTCCTGTTACTTGATTGCCCCATCACAGGAAAAATGTGAGTTGTCAAAACGTTGAACGATGCTAAATTAAACATGAAGATACATTAAACTTATCTGCAATTTAATTAAAACAAACAATTAAATTTTGAAAGACGCATTGAAGTTACATGGTAAAAAATATGCAACTTAATGATTTTGTTTCGTGTTTGCAACATGAAGTGCAGTATTTTTTGTTTGTTTGTTTGTTTCCAAATGTCAAACACGTACTGCATTGCAATTTTAATGAAACATTGATCACAATTCGAACGTTTTTGACATCTTGATGCAACTTTTTCGTGCTTTGATGTTTTTCCAATGCCTTTAATGAAACTGAATAGAAACAAGGTGCTTTTAGGAAGATGTTGCGTGTGCTACTTGGGCATCTATTCCCCAAGCAACACAAGTTCAACAAATCTGGTTGCAGTAACCATATTGTGACTGAATCCGGTCATATATAAGTTACTGTGATTGATGTGCAATATGTGTGCTTCTCAGGTCTCTCGCATCGCATCAGATTGCATTCGACGCAGAATCTTGTCCCATTGTTTCCTATAGAAACTTGGCCGGATCGTACAATTGGGTCAAAAATTATGGCGAAAATACTAATTTTAAAACTACAAAATAAAATGCCATTTTTTGCTCTTATGCTCATCCGATTTGTTTGCAACAAATTGCGTTTGGCAAGAATTTTTTTTATGCATATAAACAAATATAAAAAATAAGACCAATCCACATATTGGTGTTATTTTAGATTTTCCCAAACCTTTTGAACGAACGAGAAAGGCACCATCACCGCTAGGTGGATTAATCTGGGTTTTTTAAATTTGATTCAGTTGGAAAAAGCGTTGGTAAAATCTGCTTGGAGAACTCAATATGAGTGACAGCGACTGATATATGACAAGTGTGGCACTCGCGATGTGAGTAGTGAGACAAACAGAAGCAAGGGGTAGAAGTGAGAGATAATAATTGGGAAGTGAGAAGCGAGATTTTTAGTAGTGAGAAGTGAGTGGGGAGATATAAGACAAAAAAAGAAGTAAAAAGAAAAAAAAAGAAAGAAATAATACCGTTTCTTACCTCTCGTTCCTCGGTCACTTCTCTTACTCTTATCGCTCTCTTTCCACTGCTCACTCCTCATTTTTCACTTCTGACTACTTACTTCCTTTTCCTTACTATCTTCCTTTTCCCATGTACTCACTTCTTACTTCGCACTTCTCACTATTCATTTCTTAATTCTCACTTCGCACATCTCACTTCACACTTTGCACTTTGCACTTCTCACTTCTCATTTTTCACTTTTCACTTTTCACTTCTTACTTATAACTTCGCACTTATCACTTTTCAGCTTAGTAGGGAAAGCACCTGTCTAGCGTACTGGGGTCGTGGGATCAAAGCCCACCGGAGGGGCGGTTTATAGACCTGTGCGCCGAAGTATTTGTGAACGGCGGCGGCGTAAGGCCATTTTTACACCGGCGGCGGCGGCGTCGGCGGCGTCACGCCGTAAGCAATGTTCGGCGGCGGCGGCGGCGTGAATCGGCGTGAATGATTTTAAGCTGAGAAAAAAAATCAGGCTGCAAGGCCTATCATGCTTTTATTGTATTTTAGGTTTTTGTACAATTGCTAGTTACAGATAGACTGATAGGGTGAACATGCTTATAGCTATAGCTTGTATCTCCACAGCAAAAGTTTACATTACATCCTCCACTAGGATATTGCCGCATCACAGCACATAAATTCAGTGGAAAGTACTTCAGATATAAATCCAGAAATTCGTTTGGAAATTCCTCAAGATATTCCTCAGAAAATTCGAAAAAGGAATTCGGTGAACTAATTTAGAATTACCCTATGAATTCCTTCAGAACTTTCTCCAAGAATTCCCTTGAAAATTTATTTGGGTATTGCTTCGGAAATTCTTCCCAAAATTTCTTCAAAAGCTCCTTCAGGAATTTCCTTGGAAATTACTTTAGGGATTGCTTCGGAAATTCCTTTACGGAGTCTTTTGGGAATTTCTTCGGAAATTAATTCGATTTTTTTTAGGAATTCCTTCGGAAATTCCTTTAATTTCCGGGACTCGCTTAGTCCTGAATCACTCATGTAGTTTCGCCTCCGTTGAGTACGACAGGCGAGCTTTTTTAGGTAGTGTTGTACTTTTTACAACGGCGCGAGTCCTCGAGGGTTAAGAATTCTTTAGAAAATACCCATGGAAAATCCTTCATGAATTTCCATCGGAATACCTACGGACACTGTTTGAGGAATACATCCGGAAATCCCTTTAGGAGAAAGCCTTTGGAATTTGATTTAGTTTTTTTTAATTCCTTCACGAATTTCTTTTAGGAATTTCTAATAGAAATTCTTCCAGTAATATCTTAAAGAATTTCTTCGGAAACTCTAAGAAGATATTTTTGGTATTCTTTCGAAATTTCCCTGTGGAATTTATTTAGAACTTTCTCCAGGAATTCTTTCTGAATTTCCTATAGGAATTCCTTCGAACATTCTTCCGGAAATTCCTTTAGCAACTCTTCCAGAAATTCCTGTAGAACTTCGAAAATTTCTTTTAATATTTTTTAAGAATTCTTTCGAGAATATCTTCAGACATTCTTTTGGGAAATATTCTAAAATTTGGTTTGTAAGTTCCTTTAATTTTTTTGAACCTATGTTTAAGTGTTTTTTTTTATTGAAAATAAGTTTAACGCTCAAAGACCTTTGGAATTTTTTTTCGAAAATTCCTTTATAAATTCCTCCAAATGAGAATTCTTTCCGGAATTATTCTTGTATGAATTTTGTATAGTTTTTTAAAAGAATTTCCTAAGGACCACCTGGAGGAATTTCTGAAAAAAAAAATAACTCCTGGAGGAATTTCCGATTCAATTCTTGAAAGAATAACCGAAAGAGAACCTGAAAAGATTTTCTAACAGTATTTTTAAATGAATTTCTAAGAGGTGAACCAGGGCTGAAAACCTCTATAATAAATTTTGTTTGACTATTATCGGCTCTTTCAGTCATATAAGTATCACGAAAGTATCACATCAACTCTATAATAAAGAATAAAAATAAATAAATGAATTTCTGAAGGAATATCCGAAAGAATTCTGAAAGTAATTTACGAAGAAATGTTTAATGGATTTACCGAACAAATAGCTATTGGTATGTACACAGAAATTCCTATAGTTCTCTTTTATTTTTTTTTTCATAAATTCCTTAAGTGATTCCCTAGGAAAAATATTCAGGAGTTAATTCGGTAAGTCATCAAGAAACAGATTCTAAAATACCTTCAAAAACTCCGAGAGCAATCCGATCAAGAATTTCTTCAAGAAGTCATTTAAAAAACTCCACAAATGAAACTAGGTTTTTCTTTTAATTTTCCCCTAGGAATTGTTTCGGAACTTCTCAGGACTCTTAGAAATTTCTTAAAGAATTCTTTTGGAATTTCCTTCAAAAATTCATATAAGATTCATACTGACCATTCCATAAAGAATTCCCTTAGAAATTCTTTTTTGGAATACTTTTAATAATTTCTACTCATGTAGATGGGTACACTTCCCCACAGTTGTAATGGACTCGACGTGCCCATCTTCAAAGAAGCCATCCCTCAGAAAGCTCAAAAAGGATTGCGAATCTATTTATTAGTCTGTTGGATTACATTGCTGAAAGGAGATTCTCTCTATCCCGCGGGCTTCGCGTAAGTGTCTCTGGCTACGGGTCCGCCACCTCCGTTTCTTGCCCTTTGCACAGAAGTGCATTGAAAGCAGAATGGTAATTATATTCGATTGTGCTATTGGGTGGAGCCGCATGCAGAGCAAGACTCAAGCCAGGGTGATGTATAACCACATACATACATACATACTTTTAAAAATTTCTACAAAATTCATTCGGAAATTATTTTAACAATTCCACTGGAATTTTTCCTGGTATTTCATAAGACATTCCATTCCCTCGGAAATTATTCTAGTAATTCCTTCGGAATTTCCAACACCATTTCCTTCCAAAACTGTAGGACGAATTTTAAGATATCTCCGTACGAATTCCTAGAGCAATTTCCAAAGGATCTCTTAAAGGAATTTCTGACATACTTAAATTTCTTAAACAATTTCTTTGGACATTCCTCGTAGAATTCTTTCATGATTTTCTACAGAGATTCCTTCAGAAAATCCTCCAGAAATTACAACAGAGATAAATTCAGAAATTCCTCAAGGCTCTAAGAATTTTCCTCAGATATTCCTTCAGAACTTCCTCCAGGACTTCCTGGAAATTATTTCAAGAAAACCAAGAAATTTCTTTAGGAATTGTTTATCGAAATATATCGAAACTATTGTTTTTTTTTAAACAATTCTAGCAATTACAAGGAAGAGTGGAGGAAATGTTCAATTTGTTGGTCGTGCTCCAGCTCCAGAAGCCAAAAGATCAATTTTGCATTCGCATATCATGTGGCTAACACAATGATACTCCATCCCCAGGGAAGTAAAAAAATCATACCAGACTGGGAATCCATATCCAACATTCATTATGGTGTTAATTTGTAGCCGCGTTTGTACACATTTATTTTTTTTTCCGGGTTCTCAGCAATTTGTTGAACTTTTACCGAGATTCGATCAGCCGAGCCCCAGCAAACGTGTTTTTTGCCGAGATCTGTCAAAATTGCTGAAAATCAGCACATTATTTGCCGAAAACCAGCTAACAAACGTTATTTTTGCCGGGATATCAGCAAAATGCTGGGCTAACAGCTGTGTGGAATTTGCCGAGCTGTATAAATACAAACTGAGTGTATAAGCACTGGGCTAATTAAGATATGTTGGAATGTTAACCTTGAAAAAGATGATGAACCACCCAATGCGACCAGAATGAGTTTATTCCACATGAAGCTACATATGAGATTAGAAGTTAATCACCACGCTCATTGATTTGTAGATTTGTAGCCAAGAAGTTTTTGGATGACCTAACATCTAACACGCCAAAGCGAGTTAAAGTGACAACGATAAAAGTAAACAAATTTGCTAAAGGTATAATAGCTATTTAATTAATGCTTGATAAGTTGCCTTGGTTCGGCAGATGCAAACGCACTGCATAATGTGATTTTTGTGTTGGCCAAACATCGGCGTGAAATACGAAATTCGGCGGCGTGGAGCCAACCGGCGTATGGCGCGCCGCCGACACCTTGACCGGCGTCGGCGTACGTCAATAAGGGTCGGCGGTGGCGGCGTGGCGCGGCGACGCACAGGTCTAGGCGGTTACCCTCCAATACCGTCGTTCGGGGTGACATTGGGCCTAGGGGGTAAGATTGGGCCAAAAACGAAAAATGTTTCAACTCCTAATATCTCAGAAACTGGTACGAATTTTGATCAAAACTCCAAACGGTTCGAAATTATAGTAAAATTCACGTCTAGGAAATCTCAAAACAAATTCCAAAAACTAATTGTGCTCGTACCATAATGCTTGGAATTTGAATGTAAAACTATTGATCAAATGAACCCGTATTAAAATAGTGTCAGTAATGCCCCACAAATCTATTACATAACTAGTTTTTAGATCGATGGATACCTGGTTATCATGTTACGATAACCTGAGGTTGTTTTATCGAATTTTATGAATATTTATAAAGTGGTTCTGGTTTTATTAGCAATTAGTACATAACTTTTTACATAACATTTGATAGCAAAACATGCACCTGAGATTTTCGGACACAATGCACAATATAAGCTAAGCTTTCCATCGCTCTATTAATATTCAAAATTTGTGGTTGCGAACCTGGCGGAAAAATAGTTTTTAAAAAGAAATGAAAGATGGTGGCCAAATTCAATATGGCTGCTCATATTTTTATTATTGCGGATACACTCTTCCTCTTTCCAACGATATGCTGATATCTATGATCGGTTGAGAAATGTTGGAGTTATGACAGATTTGGTGATTCATGAATTGACATTGAATTTGGTCTATTAAACTGATTTCGTGTAAAACTAACGAGGGGTTCATCTTTCTGAAGAATTTAACTCGGATCCTTAGTATACTCGCCGAAAGCTTTCGAAAGAATATAAATTTAGGCATTTTTAAGAACCTCGTGCAAATAGTGGCCCGGTTTCAGCGAGAATTACTCTACTGTTAAGTCGTTCCATCTATCTGTTTTTGTTTACATCGCATATTATCAACAACGTCTCCTACCGCTGTAGACTGGTCACGCATATTCCAATTAATCACGACTCAGCTTTCACCTTTTCCTCGTCTCGGCAGATCAGCATGTAGGGGAAGAGGCCCCAAAACGCCCCCCCGATGCAAAACGCCTTTTGTGGTTTCCTTCATATTTACCGTCATTAATATGTCCGTAACAAAACTAGATCTAAAATTATGTAGGATAGGCGAAGAAAGTTTCAAAATAGTGCATGGGAAGGTCGGAAAAACCGAAAATTTCCACATTTTGAAGAAACATCTAACATTTTGGCGAGGCAAAACGCCCTAGTGGCAACAACCTACAAAGTACTTGCGTCTCCACGGACTATCCATACTAGAATGCTGATTCGCCGACGCGTGGTACTTTGTTCCCTAGGAGCCGCCAGCTGAAAGGCGTTTTGCCTCATGAGTTTTCCGGCAACAAAATATCACCTTTTTTTTGAAATGTGAATATTATCAATATGATTGAGATTTTTGACAATTTTTGAATGGCATCAACTAGCAATCTTGTTTAACTGATGCATAATGTAAAAATACCCATGAATAGCGTTACAAATAAGACAATAGAGCAGTGTTTGCTTAGCTAGGACATATTGCCCCCCCTTCCCCTACCACAAAGGTACCGCAATGGCGCGAATGTCGCCAATAATCCCCAGCCCGTAACTCCGGTAGCCATACAGCGGGTACTACGGAATTACCTGCAGTTGTTCACCATCATCTGTTTTTAAGCTGATTCGCTTCTCTATGCATACAACGTCTCCGGTCCATCGAATCTCTAACCTTTGACGGACACCTTCGGCTCTCAATTGCTCGGCCAATGAACTCTCAATCATAGTGACAGAGGCTCCTTCATCTAAAAATGCTAACGTAGTAATGGAATTACCACGAAAGCTTAGCGTCACCGGCAGAATTCGAAACATCATATAGCTGTCCAATCGAATATGAGCGTTCATCACTACTATATCTACCGGGGAATTCATGCAACAGCGGATTGTGTCTCTCCATCAATCGGACATCGCACCTTCATCCGACAATTTTCTAATAATTAAGACATATCTTACATAATTCCCAGTCGATACGATCAGCTGGAGTCATCTTCCTGAAATCTTGGCAGAATCTTAATCGATGATCAGTACACTTGCAGACAAAGTAGCAACAATCTACGACTCTAATCCACTACAGTTGTAATTACGTCTAAATACTACATTTCTCCCTTCACAATTATAATTTGCTGGTTCCGTTTCACTTCTAAAGTCGACCGACATGTTAGCTTCGCCAGCATCTGCAACAATCCTTGATAAAAAGTTCTTGAACGTGCTCAGCGTGACGTTCTTCTTCCTCTTCTTGAATCGGACTCACGCACGCTTATCGCTCGTCGGAAGTTTGTCCACCAAGCCCTGAACCAACATCGGATTTACCAGAAGCTGCTTCAACCCAGCGGCTTCCAGGTGTTCGCATAGCTGTTCCACTGCTGTTCCAAACGGAATGAATGTTGCTAATTTTTCTGCTTTCGGAAGTTCCAATTTTCGCACCTTCTCCAAGTGGCACTGCAATAACTGCTCTGGTCGACCATATAGCTGTCGCTGCTGACCTTGAACACTCTCCAACGCTTGACTTTTCAAGCTGTTCTGCAGACGTACTAGGTTTTCGACTTCAGGGAAACCGTATGATTCATTAGAAGCTTCATATGATCCAATAAACAGCGGCCATTCTTCCGGTCGACCTGTGAACACAGGTAATTTCTTCGTTACTCCGTTTCTCGCTGCTATCTGTGCCTTCGTTGGACCACATCACTCTGCCCCAGCCCGTTTGAAGCTGTTTTCTTCTGTTTTGGTTTCTCCTTCTCTTCTTCCTCATATCTTTCTGCTAACTCATCTTCTTCGTTATCGGATTCTTGTTCATTTTCTTCTACCTTTCTACGAATTCCACCTCTTCCGCATCTTCTTCATCACTTTCGTCGTTATCTTCTAGATCAAAACGATATTTCTCTGGCTTTTTCGTTTTCTTTGGTTTATCACCTTTACATGAGACATTTATCTTCTGCTTCTCTTCATTTGCCTAATTTGCCTTCACACCCTACTTATTTTTACCTCGAATGAGTTTCGCATCTTCAATAAAGTCTTTAAGTGTTTCTTCTCGTTTTCCAGTCAGAAACGCTCTCTCTTCTTCTATCTGCTTAACCTTGATGGCGTATAAGAAAAGTCCAACCCCGTACTGCTTATCGTTTTTATTGCTTTTAGAATTTTTGAGAAGCGTTTTAAAAACTTCTTCGTATGCTTTCCCGTGGGGATTTTTTCGACTATCATCTTTCTGCTTCTTCTTCTTCTTCAAAGCGCCAATAGATTCAAGAACTTTGGAATTTCATCGAGTAAGGGAAAATAACGAGTTACAGAGCATCAAGCTAGGCAGAAATCGCTGCATTAGAAAGGCATGTGATTTTTCGGGATCTGAGAAACAGAGAGAGGAATGCTGCAAAAGTCAAACACCTGCAAATAAAATTTTAGTTGAATATTTTTATTTGTAAATTCTTTATTAGCCTAGAAAGGAGCTCCCTACCCTCCTCCTATTTTTCTTCCAAATTAAAATAAATCGTAAAGTATAGTTTTTAAATTAATTGCACAGCAAATAGTTTTGAATATTCAGCGACGTGTAAAATAGCAGCTGTTCCAAACAAACCAATAAACATTCGATATTCAATAAATTTTGATTGGATTTAACAAGCAAGCACAGTTTAAATTCATTTCGATTCAAACGAACAGGTAGATCGATTGAATGTTACGTTTATTTACATGCTCCATTAAGTCAAATATGTGCATGAAAAAACATTTAAAATTTCAACATATTTTTATCTGTTTATTTAATTATTATGTATGCTCTGTCTTGAGAGCTTCAACTGCGTGTACAGTAGGATGAGAGTCTAATTCGTAACCCACGACTTTGAATATTGCGCATCGTGTCGAAGAATGGAATGGCTGGGACATGAAGACCACAACTTGGAACTCCTTAATGTACACCAGCTTTTGAGAATTGTTCAGTGTTCACGGCATAAGTTGCATAAGAACCTGGAAAGTCCAGTTGTCTGTAAAATGAAACATAAATTTATTGCATAGAGAACCAAAATCACAATTAGCAATCTGACTTATAATTCCTGTTCTTCGTCGCGGATATTGTCAATTTCATTACTGATGTTAGGAATTTGTGACCTGCACCCATCATTAGTCGTGAGCTGCGAAATTAGACGCGAATTCGATTGGACGGCCTATCATCTAAATCGGTGGTTTGGTGCAGAGGTCCACTCTGTAGAGCGGACGTTTTTCAGCTTACGATTTACCTAAAGCTGGAAAGAAAATGTCATGCACATGACATATTAATTAAAAATGTACCTAATACTTTATTTGAATAAAATATATCTTATGCTATTATTTGACAAATATTTAGGAGTACTTACTTGTACTTACTTGTACTTACTAGAAATATTCAATGATATTGGCAGCCTAGCGGCATCTTCACTCAATTCAGCTAGTTCTAGTTCTGTTTCGTTTTTACAAAAACCATTATACATCTAATCAACAGTTGGCATTGCTCTACATAAAGTATAGTTCGCTAGTGGCTTGTATGGGATAATTATGTGTACTATCTTGTACTTTAAAATCTTTACTGGAAGAGAAACTGGCGATTCTAGCTGACCTAGCGAAAAGGAACAGGACATCATCTGAAGTTTATCGATGGATACAAATAGAACTATATCTCATCAAGACGTACGTGAGAAATTACAACGGCGTGACAGATTTTGAAAAACCGTGCCCTAATGCAAAAATGTTGGTGACGGCGTAATGCCAGAAACTGCGGCGCACCCCTCTACTCAAGAGTCTAAAGGTGCAGCGAAGTATATTATACAATAAACGTCCGAATTTCAATTTTCGACACGTTTGCCAATATTGTACGAAGCGAAAGCTCAACACGCATAAAGCACAGAGACCGCGGTGACTCACACGCATGACATGAAAAGTATGGAAAAGGATAATGAACATGAAGTCACATTAAAGCTATCACAGATCCAAGGTCAACACGCGAGTGCGAAGTGTGACAAATTGAAATGCGACGCAAAGTGTGCCGTCGCCTGTAAGCGGGCATATCAGGTTAATCTTTAAATTGAATGGAGAGCGACCAAGCTGGGTTTCACAAATATGAAGTCAGAAGTGGGTCGCCATTAAAAAACATTCCTAAGTTTGCCAATTACACAATCAGCTGTACGTTCACTATAAAACGCAATGCAATGGTGCAGTGTCAAAATTTCATTCTAACGATGAATTTTGTTTTTTTTATTCTTTGTGCGCATTCATAGTATTAACCCACATCAAAAATGGGGTATTGAAATGTCTTACTAGGATAAGTTGAATTCCAAGCGTGTCACCATTGAAGCCATAAAAATAAGCTCACCATGAAAAATGCTATCCGATCCCTAATTTTATTGCTTGTCCAACATATAGCTGAACATCTTCATCAATCTCGTCGCAATCTGTTCGACACTGCTTTGAATACAGTAGTTCAACGCCGCCGCGGCCGCTACTAACTGGCCAATTATGAAATCACGCACGTAGGCTATTTACCGCTGCCTGTCCGATTGAGTAACCGAAATTGGAAATATAAAAGGAAAGAAAATAACACAAATACCCACTACCCCATGGAAGACCTCCCTCCAAATGGAGACCCATACGAAGAGCCGTAGTTGGAAGCTCTTCTACGCTCCAAATTTTACCCAACAACATGCAACCAAGACTGACTTTTTCTATGCAAATCGAAACCTAAATAGCCATCTACGCATACCGTGGAGTAAAGATGCGCCGTCGACGAGCCACCAACGAACGGCCATTAGCTGGACAACACCAAAGACGGCGACGACGACGATGCTGGCTGGTGCAGTTTTACGACAAAGCGATCTTGAAATTCCGATCGGAGCGGAAACGATATCGTACCATCACCTTACGTACCTCGCGTAATGCGCAGCATATCGCCTTGCTGCCACCGACTGACTGTCAAACTGGACGGACAGCCGTACCACGCACGATCGGAAACACGCATTATCGTCAAGATGCGCTGTGATTTTGTGCTCTGGTTGATCGTGCGCTGAGCTAATAACAGCAACAATCGCCAGTCAGTCAGTACCACCATCGTATTAATGTGGTGCGCGCTGATGGACGGAAGGAGGCCACCCGAAATGTGTTCGATATGACTGTGCTGGCGGCGATCGATGGCGGTCGACATTGGCCCCGGAGGTGAGCCAATTACTGCGAAACCGGCCAGCTACCGGACACCACGTTTCATGTTTTGGACGGATGAACCGTCATGTCGGCGTCGTGTTTTTTAGTAGATTAGCGATTCTCCATTGTTTTCTATTGAGTGGAGCCTCTTTAGACTTTTGATTGGGAATCTTTATCAGTTTTTTAATGCAATTGAGTTCTTAAGCATAGAAAAATATTGTTATTTATCATTCTTATAACAGAGCACATGTTTGTGAAAATAAAAAATGGAGTTTTTATCAACAATAATCTTAAAATGCGAATAAAAAATAGTACTCGATCATAAAATAGTGAAAAAAGTCTAAGAAATTTAGGTTTTGCGCGATGTGTCATGCTGATGTGGAATTTGTTGCACCAAAGCAAAATGAAAATTATAAAGGAAACAATTCAAAATCATTGATAGGCCTTGGAAGATAAAACGAACTTCCAGTGTAGCTTAAGGAAAGATCCTTTAATTACGTAGCGCAAAAATGCCATTCTCTGCCAACCTCCCTTCGGAAATTTTGAAATTTCACACTCCAGAAAACTCCACCTCACCTCTCTCAGGGTCACGTAAGTTAAGGATGTTCCCTTAGAATCAATTTCAATAAAAAAAAAATCCCAATAAATCAAAAGTTCTCATGAAAAGAATAAGAATATCTATGCTCGCATTTCACTTTCGATGAAAAGTTTCCTAGACCCAACGTCATTCCACAAATTTTTCCCTCTGTAGTGAGTGAAAAAAAAACATAAATGGAAAAGAAAAACAAAATGCATCGAATAGCAACTATTTTTGAATACAATAAAATGTATGCAATAAATACATTTTCTAATCTTTGGCAAACCAAATGTAAACAAACTAAAATCAACTAAATGTACCACCATTCGCGCTGTTGCTATTTACTTTTAACCAAATTCCGTTGGATTATATTTCCGTTGGACTAAAAGACTGAACGTCCAAATGTCATTCGTAGATATGTCTCAGATTCTAGAAATATTCTGATCCCAAAAAGTGTCTCAAATATGCTTTGGTCAACATATTTTCAATAATGATTTTCCGAGGAAACTTCGAAGAATATCCCAAGAAAAAGGAAATTCCTAAGAATTTCCCAAGGAAATCCCTATGAATTTCTCAGGAAAATTCCGAAGAATTTGCCTAGGAAATTCCGAAGCACTTGCCAAGGAAATTCCGAAGAACTTCCCAAGGAAATTCCGAAGAATTTCCCAAAGGAAATTCCAAAGAATTTCCCAAAGGAAATTCCGAAGAATTTCCCAAAGGAAATTCCGAAGAATTTCCCAAAGGAAATTCCGAAGAGTTTCCCAAAGGGAATTCCGAAGAATTTCCCAAAGGAAATTCCGAAGAATTTCCCGAGGAAACTTCAAAGAATTACCCGGAGAAATTTCGAAGAATATATTTCAAAAAAATTCCGAAGAATTTCCCAAGGAAATTCCGAATAATTTCCGAAGGAAATTCCGAATAATTTCCCAAGTAAATTCTGAAGAATTTCACAAGGAAATTTCGAAGAATTTCCTGAGGAAATTTCGAAGAATTTCCTAAGGAAATTTAGAAGAATTTCCCAAGGAAATTCCGAAGATTTTCCCAAGGAAATTCCGAAGATTTACCCAAGGAAATTCCGAAGAATTTCCCAAGGAAATTCCGAAGATTTTCCCAAGGGAATTCCGAAGAATTTCCCAAGGAAATTCCGAAGAATTTCCCAAGGAAATTCCGAAGAATTTCCCAAGGAAATTCCGAACAATTTCCCAAGGAAATTCCGAAGAATTTCCCAAGGAAATTCCAATGAATTTCCCAAGGAAATTCCGAAGAATTTCCCAAGGAAATTCCTGAGGAAATTTCGAAGAATTTCCTAAGGAAATTTAGAAGAATTTCCCAAGGAAATTCCGAAGATTTTCCCAAGGAAATTCCGAAGATTTACCCAAGGAAATTCCGAAGAATTTCCCAAGGAAATTCGAAGAATTTCCCAAGGAAATTCGAAGAATTTCCCAAGGAAATTCGAAGAATTTCCCAAGGAAATTCGAACAATTTCCCAAGGAAATTCCGAAGAATTTCCCAAGGAAATTCCAAAGAATTTCCCAAGGAAATTCGAAGAATTTCCCAAGGAAATTCCGAAGAATTTCCCAAGGAAATTCGAAGAATTTCCCAAGGAAATTCGAAGAATTTCCCAAGGAAATTCGAAGAACTTCCCAAGGAAATTCCGAAGAATTTCCCAAGGAAATTCCGAAGAATTTCCCAAGGAAATTCGAAGAATTTCCCAAGGAAATTCCGAAGAATTTCCCAAGGAAATTCGAAGAATTTCGAAATTCGAATTTCCCAAGAAATTCGAAGAATTTCCCAAGGAAATTCGAAGAATTTCAAGGAAATTCGAAGAATTTCCCAAGGAAATTCGAAGAATTTCCCAAGGAAATTCCGAAGAATTTCCCAAGGAAATTCGAAGAATTTCCCAAGGAAATTCGAAGAATTTCAAGGAAATTCGAAGAATTTCCCAAGGAAATTCGAAGAATTTCCCAAGGAAATTCCGAAGAATTTCCCAAGGAAATTCCGAAGAATTTCCCAAGGAAATTCGAAGAATTTTAAGGAAATTCGAAGAATTTCCCAAGGAAATTCGAAGAATTTCCCAAGGAAATTCCGAAGAATTTCCCAAGGAAATTCGAAGAATTTCCCAAGGAAATTCGAAGAATTTCAAGGAAATTCGAAGAATTTCCCAAGGAAATTCGAAGAATTTCCCAAGGAAATTCGAAGAATTTCCCAAGGAAATTCGAAGAATTTCCCAAGAAATTCGAAGAATTTCCCAAGGAAATTCCGAAGAATTTCCCAAGGAAATTCGAAGAATTTCCCAAGGAAATTCGAAGAATTTCCCAAGGAAATTCCGAAGAATTTCCCAAGGAAATTCGAAGAATTTCCCAAGGAAATTCGAAGAATTTCCCAAGGAAATTCCTGAGGAAATTTCGAAGAATTTCCTAAGGAAATTTAGAAGAATTTCCCAAGAAAATTCCGAAGATTTTCCCAAGGAAATTCCGAAGATTTACCCAAGGAAATTCCGAAGATTTTCCCAAGGAAATTCGAAGATTTACCAAGGAAATTCGAAGAATTTCCCAAGGAAATTCGAAGATTTTCCCAAGGAAATTCGAAGAATTTCCCAAGGAAATTCCGAAGAATTTCCCAAGGAAATTCCGAAGAATTTCCCAAGGAAATTCCGAACAATTTCCCAAGGAAATTCCGAAGAATTTCCCAAGGAAATTCCAATGAATTTCCCAAGGAAATTCCGAAGAATTTCCCAAGGAAATTCCTGAGGAAATTTCGAAGAATTTCCTAAGGAAATTTAGAAGAATTTCCCAAGGAAATTCCAAAGATTTTCCCAAGGAAATTCCGAAGATTTACCCAAGGAAATTCCGAAGAATTTCCCAAGGAAATTCCGAAGAATTTTCCAAGGAAATTCGAAGAATTTCCCAAGGAAATTCGAACAATTTCCCAAGGAAATTCGAAGAATTTCCCTGGGAAATTCAAACGAATTTCCCAAGGAAATTCCAAAGAATTTCCCAAGGAAATTCGAAGAATTTCCCAAGGAAATTCAAAGAATTTCCCAAGGAAATTCGAAGAATTTCAAGGAAATTCCGAAGAATTTCCCAAGGAAATTCGAAGAATTTCCCAAGGAAATTCGAAGAATTTCCCAAGGAAATTCGAAGAATTTCCCAAGGAAATTCGAAGAATTTCCCAAGGAAATTCGAAGAATTTCCCAAGAAATTCGAAGAATTTCCCAAGGAAATTCGAAGAATTTCCCAAAATTCGAAGAATTTCCCAAGGAAATTCGAAGAATTTCCCAAGGAAATTCGAAGAATTTCCCAAGGAAATTCGAAGAATTTCCCAAGGAAATTCGAAGAATTTCCCAAGGAAATTCGAAGAATTTCCCAAGGAAATTCGAAGAATTTCCCAAGGAAATTCCGAAGAATTTCCCAAGGAAATTCGAAGAATTTCCCAAGGAAATTCGAAGAATTTCCCAAGGAAATTCCGAAGAATTTCCCAAGGAAATTCGAAGAATTTCCCAAGGAAATTCGAAGAATTTCCCAAGGAAATTCGAAGAATTTCCCAAGGAAATTCGAAGAATTTCCCAAGGAAATTCGAAGAATTTCCAAGGAAATTCGAAGAATTTCCCAAGAAATTCGAAGAATTTCCCAAGGAAATTCGAAGAATTTCCAAGGAAATTCGAAGAATTTCCCAAGGAAATTCGAAGAATTTCCCAAGGAAATTCCGAAGAATTTCCCAAGGAAATTCGAAGAATTTCCCAAGGAAATTCGAAGAATTTCCCAAAGGAAATTCGAAGAATTTCCCAAGGAAATTCGAAGAATTTCCCAAGGAAATTCGAAGAATTTCCCAAGGAAATTCGAAGAATTTCCCAAGGAAATTCGAAGAATTTCCCAAGGAAATTCGAAGAATTTCCCAAGAAAATTCGAAGAATTTCCCAAGGAAATTCGAAGAATTTCCCAAGGAAATTCCGAAGAATTTCCCAAGGAAATTCCGAAGAATTTCCCAAGGAAATTCCGAAGAATTTCCCAAGGAAATTCCGAAGAATTTCCCAAGGAAATTCCAATGAATTTCCCAAGGAAATTCCGAAGAATTTCCCAAGGAAATTCCTGAGGAAATTTCGAAGAATTTCCTAAGGAAATTTAGAAGAATTTCCCAAGAAAATTCCGAAGATTTTCCCAAGGAAATTCCGAAGATTTACCCAAGGAAATTCCGAAGATTTTCCCAAGGAAATTCCGAAGATTTACCCAAGGAAATTCCGAAGAATTTCCCAAGGAAATTCCGAAGATTTTCCCAAGGGAATTCCGAAGAATTTCCCAAGGAAATTCCGAAGAATTTCCCAAGGAAATTCCGAAGAATTTCCCAAGGAAATTCCGAAGAATTTCCCAAGGAAATTCCGAACAATTTCCCAAGGAAATTCCGAAGAATTTCCCAAGGAAATTCCAATGAATTTCCCAAGGAAATTCCGAAGAATTTCCCAAGGAAATTCCTGAGGAAATTTCGAAGAATTTCCTAAGGAAATTTAGAAGAATTTCCCAAGGAAATTCCGAAGATTTTCCCAAGGAAATTCCGAAGATTTACCCAAGGAAATTCCGAAGAATTTCCCAAGGAAATTCCGAAGAATTTTCCCAAGGAAATTCCGAAGAATTTCCCAAGGAAATTCCGAACAATTTCCCAAGGAAATTCCGAAGAATTTCCCAAGGAAATTCCAAAGAATTTCCCAAGGAAATTCCGAAGAATTTCCCAAGGAAATTCCAAAGAATTTCCCAAGGAAATTCCGAAGAATTTCCCAAGGAAATTCCGAAGAATTTCCCAAGGAAATTCCGAAGAATTTCCCAAGGAAATTCCGAAGAATTTCCCAAGGAAATTCCAAGAATTTCCCAAGGAAATTCGAAGAATTTCCCAAGGAAATTCGAAGAATTTCCCAAGGAAATTCGAAGAATTTCCCAAGGAAATTCCGAAGAATTTCCCAAGGAAATTCGAAGAATTTCAAGGAAATTCGAAGAATTTCCCAAGGAAATTCGAAGAATTTCCCAAGGAAATTCGAAGAATTTCCCAAGGAAATTCGAAGAATTTCCAAGGAAATTCGAAGAATTTCCCAAGGAAATTCCGAAGAATTTCCCAAGGAAATTCGAAGAATTTCCCAAGGAAATTCCGAAGAATTTCCCAAGGAAATTCGAAGAATTTCCCAAGGAAATTCCGAAGAATTTCCAAGGAAATTCCGAAGAATTTCCCAAGGAAATTCGAAGAATTTCCCAGGAAATTCGAAGAATTTCCCAAGGAAATTCGAAGAATTTCCCAAGGAAATTCCGAAGAATTTCCCAAGGAAATTCGAAGAATTTCCCAAGGAAATTCGAAGAATTTCCCAAGGAAATTCGAAGAATTTCCCAAGGAAATTCGAAGAATTTCCCAAGGAAATTCGAAGAATTTCCCAAGGAAATTCGAAGAATTTCCCAAGGAAATTCGAAGAATTTCCCAAGGAAATTCGAAGAATTTCCCAAGGAAATTCGAAGAATTTCCCAAGGAAATTCGAAGAATTTCCCAAAGGAAATTCCGAAGAATTTCCCAAGGAAATTCGAAGAATTTCCCAAGGAAATTCGAAGAATTTCCAAGGAAATTCGAAGAATTTCCCAAGGAAATTCGAAGAATTTCCCAAGGAAATTCCGAAGAATTTCCCAAGGAAATTCGAAGAATTTCCCAAGGAAATTCCGTAGAATTTTCTAAGGAAATTCCAAAGAATTACCTAAGGAAATTCCGAAGAATTTCCTAAAGAAAATCGAAGGATTTCCCAAAAGAAATTCGAAGAATTTCCCAAGGAAATTCGAAGAATTTTCTAAAGAATTTCGAAGAATTTCCCAAGGAAATTCGAAGAACTTCCCAAAGAAATTCGAAGAATTACCTAAGGAAATTCGAAGAATTTCCCAAGGAAATTCGAAGAATTTCCCAAAGGAAATTCGAAGAATTTCCCAAAGGAATTCGAAGAATTTCCAAGGAAATTCCGAAGAATTTCCCAAGGAAATTCGAAGAATTTCCCAAGGAAATTCGAAGAATTTCCAAGGAAATTCGAAGAATTTCCCAAGGAAATTCGAAGAATTTCCCAAGGAAATTCGAAGAATTTCCCAAGGAAATTCCGAAGAATTTCCCAAGGAAATTCGAAGAATTTCCCAAGGAAATTCGAAGAATTTCCCAAGGAAATTCCGAAGAATTTCCCAAGGAAATTCGAAGAATTTCCCAAGGAAATTCGAAGAATTTCCCAAGAAATTCGAAGAATTTCCAAGGAAATTTCGAAGAATTTCCCAAGGAAATTCCGAAGAATTTCCCAAGGAAATTCCGAAGAATTTCCCAAGGAAATTCCGAAGAACTTCCCAAGGAAATTCCGAAGAATTTCCCAAGGAAATTCCGAAGAATTTCCCAAGGAAATTCCGAAGAATTTTCCAAGGAAATTCCGAAGAATTTTCCAAGGAAATTCCGAAGAATTTCCCAAGGATATTCCGAAGAGTTTCTCAAGGAAATTCTGAAGAATTTCCCAAGAAAATTGCGAAGATTTTCCTAAGGAAATTCCGAAGAATTTCCCAAGGAAATTCCGAGGAATTTCTCAAGGAAATTCCGAAGAATTTCCCAAGGCAATTCCGAAGAATTTCCCAAGGAAATTTTCCGAGGAAATTCCAAAGAATTTCCTTAGGAATTTCCAAAGAATTTCCTTAGGAAATTCCGAAGAATTTCCCGAGGAAATTCCGAAGAATTTCCCGAGGAAATTCCGAAGAATTTCCCGAGGAAATTCGGAAGAATTTCTCGAGGATATTCGGAAGAATTTCCCGAGGAAATTCCGAAGAATTTCCCGAGGAAATTCCGAAGAATTTCCTGAGGAAATTCCGAAGAATTTCCCGAGGAAATTCCGAAGAATTTCCCAAGGAAATTCCTAAGGATTTTCCAAGGGAATTCCGAAGAATTTCCCAAGGAAATTCCGAAGAATTTCCCAAGGAAATTCCGAAGAATTTCCCAAGGAAATTCCGAAGAATTTCCCAAGGAAATTCCGAAGAATTTCCCAAGGAAATTCGAAGAATTTCCCAAGGAAATTCGAAGAATTTCAAGGAAATTCGGAAGAATTTCGAGGAAATTCGAAGAATTTCGAGGAAATTCGAAGAATTTCGAGGAAATTCGAAGAATTTCGAGGAAATTCGAAGAATTTCGAGGAAATTCGAAGAATTTCGAGGAAATTCGAAGAATTTCGAGGAAATTCGAAGAATTTCCCGAGGAAATTCCGAAGAATTTCGAGGAAATTCGAAGAATTTCGAGGAAATTCCGAAGAATTTCTCGAGGAAATTCGAAGAATTTCGAGGAAATTCGAAGAATTTCCGAGGAAATTCGAAGAATTTCGAGGAAATTCGAAGAATTTCGAGGAAATTCCGAAGAATTTCGAGGAAATTCGAAGAATTTCGAGGAAATTCGAAGAATTTCTGAGGAAATTCGAAGAATTTGAGGAAATTCGAAGAATTTCGAGGAAATTCCGAAGAATTTCGAGGAAATTCCGAAGAATTTCGAGGAAATTCGAAGAATTTCGAGGAAATTCGAAGAATTTCGAGGAAATTCGAAGAATTTCGAGGAAATTCGAAGAATTTCGAGGAAATTCCAAAGAATTTCCTGAGGAAATTCCGAAGAATTTCGAGGAAATTCCGAAGAATTTCCCGAGGAAATTCCGAAGAATTTCCCGAGGAAATTCCGAAGAATTTCCCGAGGAAATTCTGAAGAATTTCCCAAGGAAATTCCGAAGAATTTCCCAAGGAAATTCCGAAGAATTTCCCGAGGAATTTCCGAAGAATTTCCCGAGGAAATTCCGAAGAACTTCCCAAGGAAATTCCGAAGAATTTTCCAAGGAAATTCCGAAGAATTTCCCAAGGATATTCCGAAGAGTTTCCCAAGGAAATTCCGAAAAATTTCCCAAGGAAGTTCCGAAGAATTTCACAAGGAAAATTCTAAGAATTTTCTTGCCCCTTGTTCTCACTCATTTTGTTTTGGAAACCGCACAGCAACCACAGAACAAGTGGAAATGCATCACCAGAGCCAGTGCTCCCCGCATTTGGAGCTTTCTAAAAGAAATTTATCATGAGGTATAGCTTCCTGCCCTCCTCGTCTATGACTGCTGTTCCATCCTCCTTTCCAAATTCATTTCCTCTTCCATTCCTTTTTACTAACTTTTCCGTTAGGTAAATGATGAGAGCCTGTGAAGGCGATGTCACAAATCTCTTAAACTTAGGGGAACGTCCCTGCTGAGCCGATATTCTGATACTTTATATCTGGGAAAAAATTCCATTGCATTCACGCCGCCACTTGCCTAAATCACTTTCAGCGTGACGCAGAACAAAAATACAACTAGCTGCACCGTTGTCAATTTTTGGACCAGGCACCAGCGCACAAAACGAGAGCATTAGGTAACGTATTTTCAACTATTAAAGATGTAAAGGACATCACCAATATCCATGAGCAAGGTTGCTGCATTCTCTGTGGGATGAAGGTCGAAATAGTAGTAAAGAATGTCCGTCGGTAGCATCACCTCTCGAATGTTTTTTTTTGTTTCATTCATTGCTAACGATTGTCGAATGTGATGCAGATGAACGATCATCTAGCAACCAACATGCAAGACAAAGCCACGAATAATGTTTTAAATGTTTTGTATAGTAATTGCGAACATTAACATAGTTTCAGCGCCATGTGCCGTAATTTTCGGAGCAAGTGCCACTGGTGCTTGCGGTAATGCCAAAGGGAATGAGTCTTAAAATACCGATGTTCAAGGTATTAAGATGAGTTTCAAATTATTTAGGTACATACTACGCAAATTGAACGCGTGCAGCAAGCCCGCTGTCGGACACACAAATTGATGCCATCAACGCCAACGGCGCGCGTAGCACTGATGACGTCTTGTTTGGATGTTTCTCCCTCGTCGTTCGTTATTCAAAAGATGTATCTTCCCTTTCGTGATTTATGCACGCGATCAGATTGGAGAAGAAATGAAATATCCCTTTTCATTAATTATGCAGATATTGTAATACAGTAAGTAATCGGCTCCTCATCGTGACCGATGATGATGGAGTCGCATTCCTAAAATACTTCCTGGGGAAAGTATTATAGGAATGTAATCTCTCAATAATGTGACAGAGATTTGATAGGAGCGTCAATGTTATTATCTTTGTTGAATTGGAAATTAAACTTCTGTGCACATTGCGAAATTTAGTTTGTGTTTCAATATTGACTCAATATTTTTTTCACAATGGGAGTTTTTTTTAAAGACATTAGACAACTAAATATTTTGAAAGCCTCATTACCAATTGACCCGCAGCATCTAAATAATGTCATAATAATGACACTGGCGCTGAGGACCAACCGCCGCTAAATTATTGTGACAGCAAATAACTTTTGCAATGAACCTATACGGGCGCTATGCCGCGCGTCGTCATTTCAAACGAGATGGACGCAAGACGCGCTTTAGTTTGGTTGCCTCAGCCACACGGTCCAAGAGCAGGGTTCAGACGTGCTAAAATTTATTGAAGTTATGTTTAGCTTCTTCTTCTTCTTTGTCTTTTCCTGAGGTTAAAAGTGTGCCGAAGAACTAATGCGGCGGTCTACCGCGGGCCTATCGGATCAGATTAGCCAGGCTCTCTGCCTACATATCTATCGGAGCATAAATAGCCGGTTTCATTAGCGGGGGTACCCAACTTGCATAACCTCCCGTAGTCTGGGGGTGCGCGCCATGGTACCCAAACTAGCACCCTTCTTTGGTGGCGTTCGATGGCGCGCAACTTCGTGATTGATATCTTAATTTTTTATTGCTGGTATCGAAATGCACTTACAGGAGCTAACAACGAGATGCATCTCGAGATATGCGAAATGTTTCGATGGGTATATCGCCGTTGAGCTCGCTGGCTGGAGAAAAGAAGCAACGATTCTGATTCTTGAGTTTTTCATCAGTCAGTGACACAAGAATCATTGATTATTGATAATTTTTTAGATGTTCCAGTGCGTGGGTGACGCAATTTATTTTTTCGCCTTTCTCGAACAACAAAGTTGTACTGATGAAAGGCTGGCATTTCACTTCATAAACGAACTTTTTTATAGGAGGCTCAGAATTCCATAGGGTTATAGGTTATACCAATAGACTTGGTTGGACGAATCGAGCAATTGTCTTTCAATACTTCTACGGAGTGAGAATGGTTCAAGCTCTTGTAGGTAGTATGGAAGGAGGAAGGGTCATTCAAGGGTCAGAAGCCCATTAGGCCGAAAGCCATTTGGTCGAGTGCCACTAGGCTGAACAGACCATTAGGCCGAAACCCATCTGGCCGAAAGGGTCGTTTGGCCGCAAGGGTTATTTGGCCGAAAGGGTCGTTTGGCCGAAGGGTCTCTTTCTCATTTCTTACTTCTCACTGAGAAAAGTGAGTAGTGCGAAGTGGGTAGTGAGACATCTCACTACTCACTTTTTACAGCGAGGAGTGAGAAATGAGGAGAGAGAAGGGAGACGTCTCACTACTCATATCGCGCTTCTCACTTTTTACAGTGATGTCCAAATGTCCTTTCGGCCAAATGACCCTTTCGGCCAAACGACCCTTTTCAACCAAATGACCCTTTCGGCCAAACGATCCTTTCAGCCAAATGACCCTTTCGGCCAAATGACCCTTTCGGCCAAGTGACCATTTCGGCCAAACGACCCTTTCGGCCAAACGACCAAATGGTATGGGTTTCGGCCAAGTGGGTTTCGGCCAAATGACCCTTCCCCGTTTGGCCGAAGGGGTCGTTTGGCCGAATTGGTCATTTGGCCGAAAGGATCATTTAACCAACAGCTGCTCAAGCCACGACGTCAAAATCATAATAGAAGATTTGAACACTCAGGCTGGTCAAGAGGAGGAGTTTAGTTGAGATGTGCAGGGATAAAGATGGGAGCATCTTGACGGACGAACGTGTGGTGCGCCTCCAACTGGCAGCTGCGTTCCATACAACAAGCTATCACGCTTGCACGGAACATGTACCGGAACAGGGTTCACCTTCTTCTTCAATTGCTCTAATATGCATGAGTATGTATCTTGTGTAGCAAATACAGTGGATACAATATGCCCAGGGAGTCGAGAATGTTTCCAACTTGAACACATCCTAGACCGGCCGAGAATCGAGCTTGCCATCTCCGGATTGGCAATCCTACGCTTTTGCTCGCAAGGCAAGACATGGTTCACCTACGAAATGTCAAACGTCGGCAACGCCAAAATACTGATCTGCCTGTTCTTAGAAGCGATTATAATCACATGACAAAATCAACCAAACCAGAACGGCGGATCTGAAGAATAAAGATTTTTAGAGCCTTTGTGACTAAATTCCAATAAGGCAATTCCAATGTTCTGACATATTTGGTTTGGTATTCAGATGACGAATTAAAATAAATACGGCAAAGGCCTAGAGACCAAGCATATAAGCTTTTCTCAAATCGCCCATCCTCCGGCTGCAAAACACCCACTATAGTGTGTGACAAAGATAGTGAACAAATTTGAAAAGGGATCTATATTTTTGTCAATGAGGCCAGAAACATTATACATGAAACCGAACAGGACAAATCTCCGTAAGAAAGTTGCGGTAATTAACAAATTGACTGCCATCGAGCCCTGAAGAAGATCCCATTCCCGGATTGAAACGTCGGCGATGAAGTAAAACTGTCATCGCTATTACCCGTGACTGAAAGCCAATCCGAAAATTAAGTTTCTCAATAAAAATATACAACTTACTCTATTCTATAATTGTAAAATCATTTCGATTGTCATTCGTAGGTAGTGAACTGGGTCAACGAGACCGATTGTGTTTATTTTTCCGAACAGTTGTTCGTAATTTAGGAAGTTTGGATTGATATTCAATAATTTGTTTCTGATATTTACTAAAGAAATGGTGAGGTACTGATAAAGTGATTGAAAGTTTAGTTTAATTTAACGTATATTGTTGGTATCGAGCGTTGTTGATACTTCGTTTCAAAGACCTGTTAAATGAGCTTTTTTGTTTGAACCTGCAGCTACATTGTAGATGCATTCATCAATATATTCATTTTCAGTTTTGCGGCATACTTTTTTCCTTATTGAGTCAGCTCTTGCTTTGTGAAATAATTACCCCTTGTATTGCTTTGTCACCGCTTCGTGGACAGATGCTCATATATACATTTGACAATGTGACCAAACAGACCTTGAGGTAGACACTTTCGATACCAGCATGCTCTTCTTTGAGATGTGAAATTAGATCACAATTTCGTTTTTTTTGTAGCTCGTTTTTTTCCACTCACAGTGTACGTCAAATTGACAAGAGCTGGATATAAAAATATACTTTATGATTTTTCCTTGAGCTTGAGTGACGAATAACATTTTGGTTTGAATTTTGGGTATCACATTTGCTGATTTGATTATTGGTGGTCTAATAGCCAAGCTCTTCGTTCCAATTCAGTCAAAAGACGAAGGATATTTCAATCTTGCTGTTCACGTCGGATAACTTATTTGAATACATTCCCAAATTTTATGCGGCTTACCATATTTTTGGATTATTCATGTAATTATGGAACCCACCACGTCGTCGCAATCAATAGCATCGGAGAGGCAACATTTATCATCTTTAAAGTTGAAAGAGCGTCGACCTCTGACCCACACAGATCTGCCGAACTGCTGCCAAGCTAAACAAACTAAAAAGTGCAAATAATTCCAAAGAGCCCATCCCCATTTCGCATGGCTGTTTCTTACATATATTTGCTGTGGCAATTGAATTTCGGTGTTATGTTGATGGGCATCAACCTGGCGCGATACTCGATTCGAAATCAGCAACCATCATGATCTGCACCGAGCTGCCACAACACAACCAGAGCCGCCGGCATCGCTAATTGGTGAAGTGGAATTTTAAAACACTGAGATGATAATGCCGGGCACGTCTCTCCAGCGATACAACTCGGTTAATTGGATTGAATGGGTTATGTGTGTCGCGTACCGATGACCGTCGGTGTGCGGAACCAACATCAACCACCGACCTGGTGCAATTGAAATACAATTTTGAAAAATCTGCGAAAATGTTGTAAGTACTTTGGTGAGCAATGTAATGTGATATGTAATAGGAAGAGCTTGTTGCGATTGCACTACAGGCCTGTTCAGGCAGTTATAGTTAGAAGTCCAACAAGCCTTGAATGTCACTTTATTCTTTCGGAAATAGAATTTACTGAAACACTAATGCGCTAGATGTGTGTGTGTTTTTTGATTGAGAATGTGATTTCCTCCTTGTTCTAAATTTGGATCTAATTAGTAAAATAATTCGTGTAGTGACTTGCAAATTGCCATCCAACTAGGTAATTATAGAAAAGAAGAAATATGTTTACACTCGCTGCGTCCTTCTTGCTTGTTGAAGTCAGGTGCATCCATTAGGTCCGGATTTACTGAAGTGGTGTTTCGAGCCCATCAGTTCGACCCTGATTGCTGGGTAACATCAATTGTGTAGATACGGTGTTACGAAACCTAACAATTCTCGCACCCTAATTGACCCAAACACAAACGACTCAATTGCACACCTGACGCGATCAATTGAAGGGTGAGAAACGGCCGGCATCAACAGAAACTCAAAATGTTACTGTGATGAGAGGCGAAGGCAAATGTGGAAGACCAGGTGAAAAATCGTAACACACATGGTCACTGGCGTCCTACATGGCACGGCGGTGATCGGTCAATCGACGTGTGGGCTTCTGCGAACGATTTTCCTTGGCAAGTCCGAGAAAATTGTTCTCGCTCCAAGAGCAAGTGAAAGCTTGGTACGATGGGGGTGGTGGATGGTACATTGTTGGATGAATGATTTTCAGTGGGTTTTCGAAGAGTGAGCGGTTCCGGCAATTGAAGAAAATTGTTTACTCGATGGAACGTACTAAGCCGATCAAGGCTCGTGAAAATCTTTACAAAATGGTACCAAGTAATTGCGCCATTAGGTTTTTGGCCATTCAGGGCTAATAAAAATTGATCAATTTTAATATTTCAACCTTGTTTTTCCTCAAGACCATTGTAAGCGTTGGATATCGTAACATAGCCTGGTGATTTTAGTAGCCCAGCGATGAAAAGCGCTTCTACGAAGATAACCCATAATGGTAGTTCTATCACCTCAATTATCTTGAAGGCTGCAAACTCGAAAGAATATGCAATCGTGAGCGATTGGAGGGAGGTGTCAGTGACAAAGCCAACCAACGGTCTCACGAAGAGTGAGGAGAAATCATCCGAAATACAATCCACAAATTACAAAATTTCAAGATACTGTTAAAAGATCTGATGCAGCATCGCCAACTCGCGTTTTCCGGCACTAATGCTGCTCGAGAAATAAAAGAATAAACAGAAGCTGGAAAGCGGCTTCGAATAAAAAAGAAACTAGAACAGCAGAAAAACGAGATTACCAGAAAGAAGCTCCTGGCTCTAGAGAAATATCGAGAAGTGAACTGCTCATGATCGCATATTTGTAATAATCAACAAAATTATGCATGGGAAAAAGGGCAATCTGACCGAATTAAAAAAAAAAATCGAGTATGGCGCAAACAATTTTTGCAATTGGAACCTTTGGCAGCAATAAATATTTGCATCACTTGATATATGAGTGCAAATTACCTAATTGCGTTAATTTTTTCAAGGTATATGTTAGATGTGTTGTAACTATCTTGTTATCATCTGATTTCGACAATTCAGGCATGCCTGAACTAGAAAATTAATACAGTTCCACGGTATGTCCATGGAACCGACTATGGCCATTGGATTACGGAGATATTCCGGGTTTTTGGAGGTTGGTTCAAAACCGTAAATTTGAGGTGGATATTAGGATAAGTTTTAGTTAAGAATTGAATAATATTCTCTTCTTCTTCTTACTGGCATTACATCCCCACACTGGGACAGAGCCGCCTCGCAGCTTAGTGTTCATTAAGCACTTCTACAGTTATTACCTCGAGGTTTCTAAGCCAGGTTACCATTTTTGCATTCGTATATCATGAGGCTAACACGATGATACTTTTATGCCCAGGGAAGTCGAGACAATTTCCAATCCGAAAATTGCCTAGACCGGCACCGGGAATCGAACCCAGCTACCCTCAGCATGGTCTTGATTTGTAGCCGCGCGTCTTACCGCACGGCTATGGAGGGCCCTCACAATAATATTAGTTACCACAAATGAAGCAGGGCTCTTGCCGATTGGATCCATATATTGGGGTTTGGAATCGGACCAGAATCGAGTGAGATATTTGTTTATAATCGGTTCCGATCGATACTTATCAAAGGGGTCAGGCCACAACTTCATTTGAATCTCGCTTTTTGATACAACGTCCACTATAATTTTTTTTCCAGAAGGCTTCTCATGTGTCATGAATGAAAAACCAATTGAATAAACGGATCCTGGAGTCGCTGGGATGCCCCCGGGAAACCTGTGGAAGGGAACAATTTAGTTTCAGCACCAAAACCAGTCATTCGATGACTCTTTTTCCATGGTTTTCGATCAGGAAGCGAAGTATGATTATAAAATGGTCCATTAACGGCTCTGACCGCTTCCAGGACCTACAAATTGCTCTCGAGGAACCTGTGGAAGCGGACATTCTAGTTTCAGCACAAAAACCAGTCATTCGACGGCTCTTTATCGTTGCTTTCGATCAGGAAGCGAAGTATGAATATAAAATGGACCATCGAAGGCTCTGACCGCTTCCAGAACCTACAAATTGCTCTCGAGGAACCTGTGAAAGCGAACATTCTAGTTTCAGCACCAAAACTAGTTATTCGACAGCTCTTCTTTCATGGATTTCGTTCAGGAAGCGAAGTATGAATAAAAAAGGACCATTGATGGCTCTGACCGCTTCCAGGTCCTACTGAGCCGTCAATGGACCATTTTATATTCATACTTCGCTTCCTGATCGAAAACCATGGAAAAGAGCCGTCGAATGACTGGTATTGGTGCTAAAACTTTAATGTTCGCTTCTACAGGTTCCCCGGGGCCATTCCGTAGGTCCAGGAAGCGGTCAGAGCCGTCAATGGAACATTTTATATTCATTCTTCGCTTCCTGATCGAAAACCATGAAAAAAGAGCCGTCGACTGACTGGTTTTTGTGCTGAAACTAAAATGTCCCCTTCCATACGTTCCCCGGGGCCAATCCGTAGGTCCAGGAAGCGGTCAGAGCCGTCAAAGAACCATTTTATATTCATACTTCGCTTCGTGATCGAAAACCATGAAAAAAGAGCCGTCGACTGCCTGGTTTTTGTGCTGAAACTAAAATGTCCCCTTCCATAATAAGCCAATCCGGGGCCAATCCGTAGGTCCAGGAAGGGGTCAGAGCCGTCAAAGGACCATTTTATATTCATACTTCGCTTCCTGATCGAAAACCATGAAAAAGAGCCGTCGAATGACTGGTTTTGGTGCTGAAACTAAAATGTCCCCTTCCACAGGTTTCCCAGGGGCATCCCAGCGACTCCAGGATCCGTTTATTCAATTGGTTTTTCATTCTTGACACATTAGAAGCCTTCTGGAATAAAATTATAAGGACTGTATCGGAAATAAGTTATCCACTTTCAAAGTGTTACTACTCAGAAGCTCATGAAGGTATTGGTTTGTTTTAACCTGCAATCGATGCATTCATATGTTAAGTTTCAAATCAGAATTTGTTTGTTCTTTGATAAATTGTTGTTTCCGATATATCGCAAATTGAAATTGATATTGAAATTTGAGTTTTGGACACATGGCTCCGTAAGAAAGGCATCGAGATGGATTATTTGACCAAGCGTTTCGCTATCTACCCCCAAATGTCAAAATTCATGGTCAACAAGCTTGGGGAATACTACACGTTTGCTAACCTATCGGAAAAGGAAGAAAATCAAAATCAAGTGACCGGCATTTGGACCAGAAAGTAATCATGTTATAAAACGAGGCAATTTTATGCTGATTTGTGACCAGGAAGAAAAATGCTCGAATAAATGTTGGGAGAGTGCAATATTTATTCAGTATTATATTATTTCATAAAACTTAACAAACAGAATTAACATATATTGCTAGACAAATTTTAATAAAATTTTCAAATTAATCCGATTTTATTCGAATAAAATTATGTGGATAACTTATTTTCAATACAGTCCTTAGTGGACGATCTATTAAAAAGCGAGATTCAAATGAAGTTGTGGCCTGACCCCTTTGATAAGTATCGATCGGAACGTATTATAAATAAATGGTCATATCTCACTTGATTCTGGTCCGATTTCAAATACCAATATATGGTTCCAATCGGCAAGAGCCCTGGACATACCGTGAAACTGCATTAATTTTCTAGTTCAGGCATGCCTGAATTGTCGAAATCGGGTGATAACTAAGATAGTTACAATACATCAATTTTTCCAAAAAATTGCCTATCCTACTTATTTTGACCACCTCCTGTATCTATTTCGAGATTATTCATGAGCCTAACTCAAAATTCAAAAAGTGCAAATGTTACAAATATGGGATGGTAGTGTAGCACAATTTGAGGGAACAGCTTGCGTAGGGGAGAATCATTGACAAGAACGTGACTCGAAGCACAGGAAGCGCGCAATAGATATAGACTACAGTGACTATAATAATATTATAGGGCTCTAATCTAGACTCAAAGAGACGATGAGAAAAAAATATGTGTTGTCTATGAAAGAGCCCTATGCCGAACAATTTGAAAAAGAACGGAATTTCGAGCTGCATGGAAGAAGGCTGTCGAGACACTTAGAACGAGGCTTCCAAGCCTCTTACAATAAAGCTACTGTGCTTCTCGAAAAAGGACTACACGTCTCTCAATTTGAGGCTTTTGAAATTTAAGATTCTAGATTTTTGTTCAGAAGCATATTTTAAAGGGTATACCCCGTTAGAAATAAGTACGTTAGGTATAAAGACGTTAGGCATAAGTACGTTAGGCATAATGTACGTTAGGCATAATGGACGTTAGGCATAATTCTGCCTTCTTTATATCATAGGCTGCTCTTTGGGTCTCGACGTAATTTACAAAGGAATTCTTGAAGACATCTAAGATTGTCGGAAGTTTCTTCAGGAGTTGTTTCGAAAATTCGGATATTCTTTCATGAACTTGTTCAGGAATTCTTAACGAATTTTCTAGAATTTTGTCCTAGAACTTTGAGTCTAGTCTATCTACACATACACAGCCAGTTCGTGAAAGACTACGTCTATCGCTTTTCTTGTCATTGTTTACGTTTGAAGCACATCGTAAATGTAGTTCAAACATAAAAGCGGCCAGACCTACACACTCAGTTTTTATTTCTGCAGCTCGGCAAAAATCCGCACAGCCGTGCGCCAGCAAAATAAATATCTGATATTCTATATATAGCGTTTGTTAGCTGATTTTCGGCAAATTATTTGCTGATTTCCAGCAATTTTGACAGAAATCTCGGCAAAAACCGTGTTTGCTGGGGCACGGCTGTGCGATTCTCGGTAAAAGTTCAACATTTTTCTGAGATCCCGGTAAAAAAAAATAAATGTGTACTGTGCAGCGTTGTTTAATATAACTGTGAAAATCAATTCTCAACTTGATTTCACATGTAAGCCATAGAACATCTCGTACCAACATCTCGGGGACATCTCGTACCAACCGTTCCGTTTGCATTATTAGGTGATGGTTATTGAATCGTTGGGAGTGACTTAGCTAAGATAAACAATAACCACTCCTTGGGTCATCAATGTCTTGGGATGGGACACAGTTTTTAGTCTAGTGTCCTGGCTTATACACTGATGGGCAAATGTAGTCGTCTCGTATGAAATTCCAAAAGAGTTCTTAGAAAAAAATCTGAAGGTATTTTTTTTTTGAATAACTTAACGAGTTTCTTAATGTTTTCCTATACAAATTTCTAAAGTAATACGTGGAGGAAATTCCGAGCTAATTCCTAACGAAAATTGCAAGAAATACTCGAAAGAATTTTTGAAAGATTTCTGGAATTCGTGTCCGGAGTAGGCATTCCTTCTGAAATTGTATTAGGAATTTCTTCTTAAATGCCTTTGAGAGTTCCTCCTAAAATTCTTTCAAAAATTTGTTTAGATTCCTTTGGAAATTCCTTTAGGATTTTTTTAGAAGTCTTTTGGGAATACCTTCAAAAACTCTTTAAGCCTTTTCCTTCCATGTTCTCTTTTGGAAATGCCTTCGAAATTCGTTTGGAAATTCATGCACAAAACCCTTAATAAATTTCTTTAAAAACTCCTTCAAAAATTCGTTTGAGAACTCCTCCATAACTTTTTTCTTAAATAAACTAAAAAATATTCCGTTACTAATTAAATTTTTGAAATAATTCCTAAAGTAAACACTTAAGGTCACTCCTGAAGGAATCCAAGTTTCAAAGTGCTCGCTTTTTCGGGGGCTGTTGAGGATGGCAGCGGACTGTACTGCGCTGGTGTGCCTCGGTGGATGCTCGCGTTCCTCTCGGGAACCGAGCGAGTGGGAACAGGACCCTTGCGTTCTTCCCGGGATGGCTTCGCCTCATGAAGCCACGGGGGTGGGTCGAGCTGGACTAGCGCCCTGGCTAGCAGCAACCGAAAACTATTTTTGATTAACTCTTAGCCTTGATAAAGGCTGCTTATTTTAATCAACTCTGTTTGTGGGACTGGAAGGGCTGTGGGTGGAAGCAAACACGGGAAAACACTTCAAACAACTGTATTCATTCCTCTCTCTTAAGGTCACTCCTGACGGAATCCAGGATTGGAGGTGCTCGCTTTTTCGGGGGCACACCGCTCGATACGGAAGCAACGCACAACTGTCATTTTTGTTATTTCACGCATGCTGCGACGCAGCAAAGCTAAATAAAAAAAATGACAGATGTGCACCGCCTCTGAGTCGAGTGGTGTGCCGCCTAAAACGCGAGCACTTTTGATCTTGGATTCCGTCAGGAGTGACCTTAATTATACACTGTGCTACCAGAAGGTAGCTTTTTCTTCTTCTTCTGTTGCTGCTGTCACCCGCACGACGGCTTGGGAGACCACTGCGCGTCGTCTCTGTCGCGTCAGCACTCGATCAGCAGCCTGCTTGCGATCAAGCTATCTCGCTCGCGCTCGGCTCACTGCTTCGATGGTTTGCTGCCGGTGACGCTAGAACGGGTGGACTCTCGATGTGGACAATTTTGATGGGCGGAGCCTCGTGTGATGCAAATTTGGTCTTCTTCATCAAACGCTGCGGCTAGACTTTCAGTTCGGTTGGGAATGAACTGAACAGGGGCACACCACTCGATACGAAAGCAACGCACAACTGTCATTTTTATTTTTTTCACGCGTGCTGCGACGCAGCAAAACTAAATCAACAAAAATGACAGTTGTGCGCCCCCTCCGTATCGAGTGGTGCGCCCCCGAAAACGCGAGCACTTTGAAACTTGGATTCCGTCAGGAGTGACCTTAAAGACTTTTAGAAAAAATGTTGAAAAAAATCCGAATGTATTACTGAAAGATTTTCGGACAGAACTTATAAAGGTTTCTCCAAGAAAAATTGAAAAAGAATTCCCGGAGAACGTTTCAAGGGAATTGCTGGAAGAAGTTCTGCAGAAATTCTTTAGGGAAATTTTGAAGGAATTCCTTATGCAATATATTGGAGAATTTATTTAAGGAACTCGTGGAATAATTGCCAAAAAAATTTCAAAAGGAGGAGAAGGAATTCTCAAAATAAATTCCAAAGGTATTGCTTTAAAAAAATGCTAAGCAATTTTTGGAGAAACTTATTACGGAATTTCTCAAGATATTCCTTAAGGAGTCTCCTAAGGAATTCCCAACTAAATTTTCGTAGGAACTGCTGCAACCATTTTCGTATGCATTCCTTCAAGAATTCCGAATAAAGATCATGAAGGTTTTTCTAAAGGTAATGGAAATTCTGAAGGAATCTTCATAGAAAATTCGTAAGGAATTTCCGAAGAAATTTCCGGAAGAATTCCTGAAGTAATTTTTGAAGGTTTTTTAAAGGAATCTTTTCGGAGGAATTTCTAAAGGAGTTTCCAAACAAATTTCTTGTTTTATTTTTGAAGAAATTTCTGGAATATTTTCCTAAGGAATCCCTGGATGAAATTCTGAAGGAAATCTTAAATGAATGTCGATACGATGCTTTTTCTAATATTCTCAGAAACTCTAGGAATTATAAGTTTTTGAAGGAACATATTTTAGAGCTCTGAGGTGAACCAACCCATCAGGGATGGACACCTCAATAATATAGAAAAAAAATCCTAGGGCTTTTATAATTTCAAGAAAATAAAATATAATTAGAATTTCGTAATGTTTGATGTTCAACTGAATAAGTTTATTAAATACCAAGCCGCGCTGCGAGGCGACAACACATTTTAATAAATATAAAAGATAATGACTGTGCTACTAAACTTGACATTCCTGAGCTGCAATGATTTGCCTACACCAATGCCAGATCCTATGAAAAATGTTTAGGTGCCCGACTGAATGATGCCCCGGCTTAGATGAATTCCGAAAACAGAAAAGTTTATGTATTATTTTAGAAGGTAGATAAAGCCTCATTCAAACTCTCAAACTAATCAACCAATTTACTAACTAATCAAGACAACACCGATATAGAGATACCATTACTTGAGGTGTTGGATTTGATATTGAATTCTGAAGAGTTCCACAATAACATAAATTGTCATAATACAAGTTTAGTACTATTCCAATTAATTCCACCATGTTGTATTGCTTTACATATACATATTTCTACCTCAACTGTTAGGCCGTTTTCATTGTCTCGTACTTGACTCGACTCAACAACCGGCGACGGTGGCGTGGCGCGGCGGCGCACAGGTCCAACTACATCCTCGTTTCTCCTCTCTCTTCGACCGATCAACTGACGTTCAACTTCTGCTATGTCGAGGAGTCAGGATGCGACGTACAAGATGCTGGTTGCAAAGCTGACGGAGGTGCAGAAATCTTTCAACGATATTTGGGGTTTCGTTGAAGATTTTCCCGAGGATGCTTCCCTTAACCAAGACACGGTTCATTTAGAAAGGCTAGACGATTTGCGTGAGAAGTTCACCGATTACCTTATCGAGGTCAAAACGCACGATAACCACGACGATAAGACGAACCCCTTTAACAAAGGAGAGGCAGGAGTTCAGCAAACACTTCCACCACGCGAAGGCATTTTTGTTGGACCAGGTCAGTCTGAAGCAGGAGCCGGTATGCTTGAATCAGACCAATGCGATGAGTCTTGGAAACCATGATCATGTCAGGTTAGCCCAGATCAAAATTCAAACTTTTGATGGGAACGTGGAAGAGTGGCCTAGTTTCCGCAATCATTTTCATTTTTGAAGAATTTGATCGATTCTCTTCCAATCACCAGTGCCAACCATAAGATCGCTTGGGATCTAAAGAAGCTGCAAGTGCAAGCGCTGTTCAAACATCTCGGTTTGACGAAGGAGAAAGAATAGTTCAGATCTTGGACAATATTGTTCAACCCACGCGTTATCGGGATTTGCTGTTGGTCAATATGCTCACTACACTCTGGATCCAGTCACGCGGCGTGGATGGGAGGAGTTTACGTCCACCTAACAACACGACACGGTGGAGCGATTATCTTCAGCGGGCGGCGCATTCATGTGCTGGTGTCTCTTCCAGCGAAGGCAGCGGATAATGCCCCCAAAAAATCTACACGTTGTTTCCACCTGAAAAACACGTAGATTTTTGGTATCTGAAATTCACAGTACGGTTACCTGATTTTCTGGTAGAATTATCATTCTACATGATAATCAGGTAAGTTCTACCTGCGTTTTAGATAGAATTCACCGGACACGTAAGTTTCATTTGAATTTTCGGATGCATTTGCAGTTACGTGTGCACGTAAAATGTACCTGAAAATTCAGGTGGATACAACGTTTAAATTATTTGGAATGTGTGTCTATTATTTAAACACGATCGAGAAATAACAATATTTAATTTTACCAAATATTATAAATTTATCGTCGATTTTACTTTCATGTGTGTAAGAGACGTCTATATCTATAGATAGAATATATATTTCATAGTTTGCAGATTCGTTGCTTTGACTTTTGATCTTTTTTGCATTTCAAATATTAAATTTTGTGTAAATTCATGCTAAACGGCGAAAAAAAAACGATAAATTTAAACTTTCATTCAACTTCCTGCCGTATTTCGTAGCGCATCCTAGTTTCATAATACCGAAGATCACTCACATGTTTTCATCTTTGTTTTCCCCTGTCTGCTACTGATAAGATATTAAACATTCCACTTCAGGAGAATCCGAGAATTTCACTTTCGTTTGAAAAGATCAACCGGCATACGATTTACATAAATCCGGATCGGAGCCTGCTGCGATGACGCACTGCGGCTACTTCCATCGGAAATCGGATCAAAGCCAGCACCGGACGATGGATGTGCGTACCCCTACACATAACTTGTTTACACTGCCCGGCCGCGGCCGACCAGATGCTCCTTGATGTGCAGCAGTAGGCATGGTGGACCTTCACCCCAACAAGCAAGCGAAGCACAGGTGAGCGAGCGCGCAAGATGCAGGAAAAAAGTGAAACCATCGTCACCCTGACCGGTTTCTTTATTTATTTTGTAGCGAAATCAATCGGATACCGCGGATCTCAATAACGGATCATCAAACAAAAGCAGGAAAGGGATGGTCGGTTTTGTTTGGTTTTATTTCCCGATGAGTTAGTAGAAAATTATGCAAAAAGCGGTAGTCGTTGGATCACTTGACACTTGTCGGGCATCATTGCGGGTCCATTTTCTTTCACGTGACAGGCTCGAAAACGTGGAAAGTTCAAATCGAAACCGAAACAGGTTCAGTGAGCTCAGACTCAGAGCCGTGCAGGAGCAGGGATAATATGCGCGCTCCGCAACAGAAGCGAGAAATTTTGCGTGACCTAAATATTGGTTGTGGTAGTTACGAAACTGCCAAATGGCGTGACTTGGATGAAATTAGCGAGAAATAATTCATAGTTTAATTCCTACATCTGGCAAAATGATGATAATTTAGGTGAGCTAGCTGAAGACGGCTTTTTTTAATCTTTATCATCGTGTTTTTTTCAATTCTTGATTAAGTTCAGCACCGCTGGAGACGGCTTTTTGAAATTGCTTGCAGCATAAAATGTGGGTTCAAGAAAGATACGGAGGTTTCAAAGACTGAGCATTAAAACGTCTACCATTATTCAATGAACAAGACATTTATACGAAAACTCATTTTACATATGACCTCATCAAATACGGTCCCAAATCAAAGATAATATTATATTTATGAATAAAATAATATTTCATCAATCAATTTATTAATAATAAAATAATATTTCATTGAATATGCAGGTATGGATGTATTCATATTTCAGAACTAAATATGTTTCTAGCTATGGATAACAAAAAGATGTAGAAATGTTTCTTTCATAGAATCATTGCCAGGTCTCGAGAGATAGAATGGGAGTTCACACACATGGCTCAGAAAAGTGAAGGTATTTCCAATCCAGATTAAAATTAGGATTGGAAAGGGAGTATTTTAACCGAGACCGATCTTGTTTTATCGACACGCATATACCTGGTGTGTGTTGATGTAGGCCAAACACTGGTAGGCTTATATTTTGTGCATGAATAGGTTAACTACGTTGAACCACTTCATTTAAAACGATTAGGAAGACGATTGGATCACGCAACACCTCTATTACTCTCGGCTTGGACAAGTGCCTCAATTGACAAATATTAGCAGCGGGCAGAGGAAAAATAAAGTGAGCGTCCACATCATTATTCACCGGCGGTGCACACATGTTGCAGCTACTGGGAACTTATGTTTATGGTTTCATTTGCTCCTATTCGTCGAGTGAACGTAAACGAAAGGGAAACCTCATCTTTCCTACAGCAAAATGATGACGATGACGACGCCAGGCGTCCGATCGTCCGCCTGTTGCTGATTACCACCACCGTGGAGGCTGGTTTTACAACTGCAACTGATTGCCTCATCGAGTAAATAGGATTGCAGAGTAGATAGCCTTTGCTGTTGGTGCCTGCCTAGCGCCTAGAGTCAGAGTTGATATGACCGCGCGCGCGAATCCTAAGTAGCGGGGAGTCACACAGCCTGCGTTGAAAAACCGTTACGAATTTGGTGCAATCTTTAGCTGCCTGCAGCTTGGTAATACTCGGTAATTTGATGGTTTGATAGCTACCAATAATGTGAAGCTCCCACTTCTTTACGATATACCCCGTCTAATCGGGATGGTATTGAGGTAGGGTTAGTATTGGCATACCATCCAACTGGCAGCACGGCAAAAGTGAAGGAAGCTGGTCATCAATTCGAGTGCGCCGCAAAAGGTTTGCCTCGAGAGATTAATCTAAACTGAAGTGATGGTTTAGTGGGTTATTGATACTCTGTTAGGTGATTTGGAGATGGTTTGTATGGGTACAACGCTGGCGCTTATAGTTTGTTACGTCGGAAAATTTTAAATGTGAGGTAGTAGGTAAATTGAATGCACGATAGGCACTTCATTTCCTATTTGAAATTGGAGTTGCAAAGTACTTGTCAATTTTGCGGACGTCTACCTACTAACCTAAATAGTGGTCTTACAAGCCATGTAGATCATGGCAAAGCCTATTTTATCACGTGTGTATCTTTCGTCTATTATGTATAGCTAGTTAAACATTTTGCACCGAGCTAATTTTGCTCGTATCCGTAGGAGGCAGGACATTGACACGTTATGCAATAAATAGGACGCCCATATCTTCCCTTTCGTGATTGGCGTAATGACTATATGTCATGAGTGTTCGAAGCTATGAATTTTTCGACACATCCGAATCCATTAAACCAATTCAATTCTTACGGAAAAATGGATTGGGCTACTGGATAAACTTAGTATTAAAGAGTATAATGAATCATTATTGATTTATTGGCATTTATCGGTGAGTACAACATCTAAAGCTCAAAGTAAGAGGGAGCGCAACAATGAAGAACAGTATGGATAGGTGTCACAAGCGAGCGACGAGTATGAAGCGAACAGAAATTGAATTTTTTTTTCTTTTTTTTTTTTTTAGTAGAGGGCCAGTTGTGAGAACAGCATTCTTGGTAAGAGTAGTCACCATGCTACTACCCAAGCCGTTCCTGAGTGGACGTTAGGCAGAATAACAGCGATTTCAACAATGCTGTTCTCACAACTGGCCCTCTACTAAAAAAAGTTTCAATTTCTGTTCGCTTCATACTCGTCGCTCGCTTGTGACACCTAACCATACTGTTCTTCATTGTTGCGCTCCCTCTTACTTTGAGCTTTAGATGTTGTACTCACCGATAAATGCCAATAAATCAATAATGATTGAGTCATGTACGGTGATCAAAAAACTTTCCCAATTAAAGAGTATAATGGACAACACCTTCTTTCGCCTTTTGAAAAATTAGAATTAAATTCAATTAGAATTAAAAAAATTTCGAAATCATAATAAATTATAAATAAATTCGAAATTACTTGGGGACATAACCACATGAAAAATATAGAAATAATTAAAATCTGAATCAATCGGCATAAGGGTTATTTGGTACCTATAACGAACATTGGGTATAATATTAAACTGCGACAAAAGCGAAGACCATTTCGCATTACGGACTGTCTGCTTAATTGATTAAATATGTATAGGTGTACATAGACACAAAAACATTCCTTTAATTTATATCCAGTATTTTGCGCTCGATAATGTCGACCCAGTGAGTTCTTTTTTGACATTCAAGAGGTAGAAAAAAAATAGTTTTAAATGAAGTTTTGATCAATGTAGGCCTCGATTTATTGCAAAATATTGGCACTAATTAGGCTGTTCTAAACAAACGTCATCCTTTTTACAAAGTAGGTATTTCTCGCGTTTAGAATCATAAGCATTGATGGATCGCTTTTAATCGATTTTATATTTATTTGTATATTTTATGAGGAACGTGAGTACGACAGATGTCCAAGCCACGACGTCAAAATCATCATAGGAGATTTAAACGCTCAGGTTGGCCAAGAGGAGCGCTCACCGGCTGACATACGAAAACGGCCTACGACTAATTGATTTCGCCGCCTCCAAGAATATGGCCATTCGCAGCACCTACTTCCAACACAGCCTTCCGTATCTGTACACCTGGAGATCACCACTGCAGACAGAATCACAAATCGACCACGTTTTGATTGATGAACGGCACTTCTCCGACATTATCGACGTCAGGACCTATCGTGACGCTAACATCGACTCTGAACACTATCTGGTGATGGTTAAATCTTGCGCCTAAAACTATCCGTCATCAACAATGTTCGGTACCGACGACCGCCGCTGAACGACCTAGAGCGACTGAAGCAACCTGATATCGCCACTGCATACGCGCAGCATCTCGAGGCAGCGTTGCCGGAAGAGGGTGAGCTCGATAAGGCCCCTCTTAAGGACTGCTGGAATACAGTCAAAGCAGCCATTAACGACGCAGCGGAGAACAACGTCGGGTATGTGGGACAAAGTAGACGGAACGATTGGTTCGACGAAGAGTGCAGACAGATTTTGGAGGAGAAGGACGCAGCGCGGGCGGTTCTCCCAACAGCTGATGAAACTCGTGGTTCATTCGCCTCCTCCACGTACCGTCCGCCATCTGCACCCCACCATAGATGGTACGCAACACTTTCCTTTCAAAAACTCCCAGTGCGCGTTGGTCCTCCACGAGCATCGTCCAGGTCTCGTGTCCGTAGAGAACTACCGGTCTTATAAGCGTTTTGTAGATAGTCAGTTTGGTACGGCGGCGAACTCTATTCGATCGGAGCGTCTTACGGAGTCCAAAGTACGTACGATTTCCAGCCACTATGCGTCTCCGAATTTCTCTGCTGGTATCGTTATCGGCGGTCACCAGTGAGCCCAAGCACACGCTTCAACCACCTCCACCAACCACCTACATTGACCTCTCTTGAGCCTCTTCCTATCATGTACTTCGTCTTCGACGTGTTGATGACTAGTCCAATCCGTTTAGCTTCGCTTTTCAGTCTGATGTAGGCTTCTTCCATCCTCTCAAAGTTACGTGCCATCATATCAATGTCGTCGGCGAAACCAAATAACTGGACGGACTTCGTGAAAATCGCACTACTCGTGTCAATCCCTGGCCCTTCGTATTACTCCCTCCAAAGCGATGTTGAATAGCAGACATGAGAGACCATCACCTTGCCGAAACCCTCTACTCGAACTACGCACATCACCCGATCCATCGTCGCCTTGATCAACCGTATCAGTTTATTCGGAAATCCGTTTTCGTGCATTAGCTGCCATAGCTGGTCCCGATCGATTGTAGCATATGCACTTTGAAGTCGATAAATAGATGGTGTGTGAGCACGTTGTATTCGCGGCATTTCTGCAATACCTGACGTACGGCGAACACCTGGTCTGTGGTAGAGCGTTCACCCATAAATCCCGCCTGGTACTGCCCCACGAACTCTCTTGCAATTGGTGTTAGTCGGCGGCACGGCAAATGCTGGGTAAAGCGTACCATTGGTACTTCGCGTACCTGAAGGAATAAAATAGACCCCATCTCGCAGTCCTTAGCCTCTTACCCAGCAACTCCTATCCCTACCTCCCCGCGGTGCTGGCCGGGATACGAGCAACCTTAGGGAAGATCGGGTAACCAACCCCGGTGGGAACTATGGTCGTATGCTGACAGGGAAGGGGGGTTTGCTCCTCTCCGGAGGTGCAAATCTTATTGAGCGTCTGTTCTCCATGTCAGGATCGGCTCAAAACAGCGTCTGTTCTCCATGTTAGGGGCGGCTGATCATCGTCCGAGTGCCAGCGAGGGACTCTAAGTGAAACTGTGCACCATGGTCCACCGGAAATAAGGAGGAATGGTCCTCCGGAAATTTAGGCCCTGCAAGCCAGCCTTTAAAAAATCATAAGCAACGAACAATCAACAAGAGAGTACGGACCGGAACCATCGGCGAAGATCACTGCGACGAAAAGGGACTAGCGATTGGAAACTCGGTTCGTGGAACTGCAAATCTCTCAACTTCATCGGGAGCACACGCATACTCGCCGATGTGCTCAAGGACCGTGGATTCGGCATCGTAGCGCTGCAGGAGGTTTGTTGGAAGGGATCAATGGTGCGAACGTTTAGAGGTAATCATACCATCTACCAGAGCTGCGGCAACACACACGAGCTGGGAACAGCTTTCATAGTGATGGGCGACATGCAAAGGCGCGTGATCGGGTGGTGGCCGATCAACGAGAGAATGTGCAGGTTGAGGATCAAAGGCCGGTTCTTCAACTTCAGCATAATCAACGTCCATAGCCCACACTCCGGAAGCACTGATGATGATAAGGACGCATTCTACGCGCAGCTGGAACGTGAGTACTACAGCTGCCCAAGCCACGACGTCAAAATCATCATAGGAGATTTGAACGCTCAGGTTGGCCAAGAGGAGGAGTTTAGACCGACTATTGGAAAGTTCAGCGCTCACCGGCTGACGAACGAAAACGGCCTACGACTAATTGATTTCGCCGCCTCCAAGAATATGGCCATTCGCAGCACCTACTTCCAACACAGCCTCCCGTATCGGTACACCTGGAGATCGCCACTGCAGACAGAATCACAAATCGACCACGTTCTGATTGATGGACGGCACTTCTCCGACATTATCGACGTCAGGACATATCGTGGCGCTAACATCGACTCTGACCACTATCTGGTGATGGTTAAACTGCGCCCAAAACTATCCGTCATCAACAATGTTCGGTACCGACGACCGCCGCGGTACGACCTAGAGCGACTGAAGCAACCTGATGTCGCCACTGCATACGCGCAGCATCTCGAGGCAGCGTTGCCGGAAGAGGGTGAGCTCGATGGGGCCCCTCTTGAGGACTGCTGGAATACAGTCAAAGCAGCCATTAACGACGCAGCGGAGAGCAACGTCGGGTATATGGGACGAAGTCGACGGAACGATTGGTTCGACGAAGAGTGCAGACAGATTCTGGAGGAGAAGGACGCAGCGCGGGCGGTCGCGCTGCAGCAAGGTACCCGGCAGAACGTGGAACGTTATAGACGGAAGCGGAGACAGCAGACCCGCCTTTTTCAGGAGAAGAAACGCCGCCTAGAAGAAGCGGAGTGCGAGGAGATGGAACAGCTGTGCCGTTCTCAAGATACACGCAAGTTCTATCAGAAGCTCAACGCATCCCGCAAAGGCTTCGTGCCGCGAGCCGAAATGTGCCGGGATAAGGATGGGAGCATCTTGACGGACGAACGTGTGGTGATCGAAAGGTGGAAGCAGCACTACGAGGAACATCTGAATGGCGCTGAGAGTACAGGCAATGAAAGTCAAGGCAGCGGAGGAGATGACTACGTCAGTTCAGCGGACGATGGAAGCCAACCAGCCCCCACCTTGAGGGAAGTTAAGGATGCCATTCAACAGCTAAAGACCAATAAAGCAGCTGGTAAGGATGGTATCGGAGCTGAGCTCATCAAGATGGGCCCGGAAAAGCTGGCCACTTGCCTGCACAAACTGATAGTCAGAATCTGGGAAAACGAACAGCTACCGGAGGAGTGGAAGAAAGGGGTTATATGCCCCATCTACAAGAAAGGCGACAAACTCGAGTGTGAGAACTTTCGAGCGATCACCATCCTTAATGCCGCCTACTAAGTGATATCCCAGATCATCTTCCGACGTCTGTCATCAATAATGAATGAGTTCGTGAAAGCTACCAAGCCAGCTTTGTTGACGGCCGCTCGACAACGGACCAAATCTTTACTGTACGGCAAATCCTTCAAAAATGCCGTGAATACCAGGTCCCAACGCACCATCTGTTCGTTGATTTCAAGGCGGCATACGACAGTATAGACCGCGTAGAGCTATGGAAAATTATGGACGAGAACAGCTTCCCTGGAAAGCTTACCAGACTGATCAAAGCAACGGTGGATGGTGTGCAAAACTGTGTGAAGATCTCGGGCGAACACTCCAGTTCGTTCGAATCGCGCCGGGGACTAAGACAAGTGATGGACTTTCGTGCCTGTTGTTCAACATTGCGCTAGAAGGTGTCATGCGGAGAGCCGGGTGTAACAGCCGGGGTACGATTTTCAACAGATCCGGTCAATTTATTTGCTTCGCGGATGACATGGACATTGTCGGCCGAACATTTGCAAAGGTGGCAGAACTGTACACCCGCCTGAAACGTGAAGCAACAAAAGTTGGACTGGTGGTGAATGCGTCAAAGACAAAGTACATGCTTGTGGGTGGAACCGAGCGCGACAGGGTCCGCCTGGGAAGCAGTGTTACGATAGACGGGGATACCTTCGAGGTGGTCGAGGAATTCGTCTACCTCGGATCCTTGCTAACGGCTGACAACAACGTTAGTCGTGAAATACGAAGGCGCATCATCTGTGGAAGTCGGGCCTACTACGGGCTCCAGAAGAAACTGCGGTCGAAAAAGATTCGCCACCGCACCAAATGTGTCATGTACAAGACGTTAATAAGACCGGTAGTCCTCTACGGACATGAAACATGGACAATGCTCGAGGAGGACTTGCAAGCACTCGGAGTATTCGAGAGACGGGTGCTTAGGACCATCTTTGGCGGTGTACAAGAAGACGGTGTGTGGCGGCGAAGAATGAACCATGAGCTCGCCCAGCCCTACGGCGAACCCAGTATCCAGAAGGTAGCTAAAGCCGGAAGGGTACGATGGGCAGGGCATGTTGCAAGAATGCCGGACAACAACCCTGCAAAGATGGTGTTCGCTTCCGATCCGGCAGGTACGAGACGACGTGGAGCGCAGCGAGCGAGATGGGCAGACCAGGTGCAGAACGACTTGGCGAGCGTGGGGCGTATTCGAGGATGGAGAGATGCGGCCTCGAACCGTGTATTGTGGCGTCAAATTGTTGATTCAGTGTTATCTGTATAGATGTAGACTAAATAAATGAAAAAAAATGAATGAAATAAATGAATGGTGTTAGTCGGCGGCATAAAATTTGGGAGAGTACTTTGTAGGCGGCGTTCAGCAATGTGATTGCGCGGTAGTTGCTACAATCCAGCTTATCGCCCTTTTTGTAGATGGGACACACGACACCTTCCATCCACTCCTGCGGCAAAACCTCATCCTCCCAAACCTTGGTAATCACCCAGTGCAGCGCTCTAGCCAGTGCCTCACCACCGTGTTTGAACAGCTCTCCTGGTAGTTGGTCAACTCCAGGGGCTTTGTTGTTTTTCAGCCGGCCGATCCTCTCCTGGATTTCCTGGAGATTCGGAGCCGGAAGTCGCATGTCCTGCGCGCGTGCTCCTAGGTTCATTACCATACCGCCACCGTTGTCTGCCATATCGCCATTCAGGTGCTCTTCGTAGTGCTGCCGCCACCTTTGGATCACCTCACGCTCGTTTGTAAGAAGGTTTATGTCCTTACACATATCGGGCTGTGGCACGTGGCCCTTACGTGAACGGTTCAAATTCTCATAGAACTTTCGTGCGTTATTAGCGCGGTACAGTTGCTTCGTCTCTTCATGGTCTCGATCTTCCTGCTGGCGCTTTTTCCTCCGGAATATCGAGTTTTGTCTGTTCCGCGCCCGTTTGTATCGTGCCTCGTTCGCCCTCGTGCGGTGTTGCAGCAATCTCGCCCATGCAGCATTCTTCTCCTCAACTAACTGCTCACATTCGCTGTCACTCCCGATCGTAAGGGACCCCAAACATCAGTTAATTTCTGGATGCATCTTGAAGCGCGGTCCGGGAAAGAATTCAGTGAGATTTTTTTTGAATCCTTCTGGACTAAACATCTCTAGGACTGCAAACAAACTTTCGTTTTGGATATAAGAGCTGCGTCCCATTTTTTTTCCAAAAATTTCTTCACTACCGATCATAATGGACGACAAACTTCAGTTAATTTTTGGTTGCATCTTGAAGCGCTGTCCGAGAAAGAAAAAAAAATAGATTTTTCAAAACTGACTAATTCCTTCTGGACTAAACATCTCCAGGACACCATACAAACTTTGTTTTTGGATGGCCAAGCCGGCTTTTTAATCCAAAACAAAAATTGTATGGGGTTCTTATTAGAATGATCAGTCTGGAAGAAGTTGATCGATATCGAAAGTTTCTAATTAAGCCGTAGGCTTCGTGGAAGGCCGCGTACAAGCGGGCTTGGTAGTCATATGGCTACTGCTTCTGCCTCATACGCAGGAGGTCGTGGGTTCAATCCCAGGTCCGTTCCATTCTCCTACTTTGTATCTTTCTCTTTATTTCTCATGTTCTAGCAATCGCTAGAACTGGAAATGGACTTCCATACCGTTTCCATTACTATTCCTATACCTTCAATTTGAGTATTCTATCAGTAATCTGCTAGAATTGGAAATGAACTATAGAGCTCGTTTCCTACATGCAATTAGAAATTCCATCAGTTACCTTCTCCTATCTATCACATTGGCACCAACCAAGACGGACCTCTGCCTCTCCAACCTAACCCAGAAATTCCAAAAAATTCCGCATGAACTCGTGGCAAGTGCAGAGGTATATTCGGCTTGCAGTGGGCGAGTGATTGCATCATCATTTCCTCCCCTTCCCTACATTGACTTGCATTCTGACGTGGCAGGCGCCAGTATGACTTTATCAAATGAGATCACCAGTACTTGTACATTGAAGATGTGTGCTAGTCCCAAGCAAACATCTGTTGGTTCCCTGTGCAAGAACAGCTGATCTGGTCATAATGGAGTAGCAACTACGAGCAGTCAATCAAGCTCAAGCTCAAGCAAGGCTTCGTGGAAGGCCGCGTACACGATGGCTTTTTGTAATTGAAGAGGACCTGAGGGCACTCATCGTTCAGGGCGACTGGAAGCGATTGGCCCAGGATCGAGTCGAGTGAGAAGAATACTCCATTCGGCGTAGGTTCATCGAAGGGCTGTAGCCCATCAAGTATCAAATCATATCTTTTGAACAGTATAGCCATGATGGGATGTTAACGGTTTAACCAGATGTAGATGACTGCCAACGGTATGGGCTCCAGAACAATTTGGAGTGCCTGGAACATTTGCGCAGGGCAAAACTGAAATGTAAATAATACCCTTGGACTCTGTGAGTCTGTATGGACATAAACAGTTAACTTAATTCATATCAGCTGTAGTTTACCTGGAAAACCAAACGATCTGAACTACAGATAATTTGGAGAACCTAGAACATCTGTAGTAATACTTACTGTAGCATGCCTGTTCACATTTCTGAAATTGTTTAAAGCTTAATTATCGAAAAACAGAATCAAAATACTGAAGAAACATGAATGCAATGCCGGGTTGATAATCCCCGTAAGTTAGGCAATCATTGGTCAACCAGCAATGCAATGTTTGATATTCCTCATGGCTTGAACATCGCTAATTTTCTATACAATCTTGCGTCTTGAATTTTGAAGCCACGTTCCAATTTTTTCAAAAATTCTTTCACCTCAGTTAATTTTTGGTTTCATCTTGAAGCGAGAATTTTTTTCATAATTTGTTGCGCAGTGTAATCTCTGGTTATATCAGCGGGAGTGAAAAGTTTTTGCCATGATTTATATAATTGATAAACATGTTCCATACATTGGAGTGAATGCAAGATATGGTTCTACACTGTGTAATGAGACATGCCGAGTAATCACTTTTAGTAGGAAGGTGCCTTTCCCACCACCTTCTTTAAGAATTGAGTCAGCTGCAGGCTGAAAAAGAGAATAAATTTAAAGTAGTAGTCCAATATACGCAAAAACGAGTTTAAAAGTTGCTACCATCTACTTCGAGTTCTCATTAACCAGGGCTATCGAGTTGAAGAACATCGAGCAAGGAATAGTTTGCTGTACATATTTCACAACATATGTACATACTGGGCAGCTGTCCAAAATGTCGATTATCAGTGTCGAGCCGTTTCAATATGAGCATGAAGACAGTAATGATGGTGCCGTCCCACGTAAAGCTTTAATATATCCTTGATAGATCATTCGGATAAAAGCTCTTTCATGCTGCACAATTTAAGTGAACTAAACAATCCAATTGATCATCCATGTGTGTCTACTGCTAACTTTGACCTTGCAGTTCTCCGCAGCCATTGATCCTTAACCTATAGATGTAACGGCATGACAAAAGCCAGCGAATACTCCACACATGTTGGGACATGTGTGCAGAAGAGAGTTCTAGTTCATCGAGCAGAACGAGTCACGATCTGCATCGAAATTGCGCAACAATGCAGCGTGTGTCATCACCGAGTGCTTCTATTTCGCTCGCATTTGCCACATTTCCAGTTGAAATCATCCAATTCTGACTTCAGTTATTTTGACTCGCTACTGTGTTCTATTTTGTTGTCCGTGATGGTGTCATCCTATTGCATGAAGAATCCACAATGATGTTCCAATGGAACTCACCCGTCAATTTGTGGCAGTATTTCTACCTTGGCGTCAAAGTTTGTCCCGAGCACTAACTGTTTGCTCATGCACGCCAAACAGCCGCTGCAAAACCATTCCATTCTTACATCCGTATATCACATACCCGTGCAGATACCGTGAGCGCGGGTTTTCTGCGACCGTCGCGTCCGTCGTCGTTGGTCGATGGAAAGGCCACACGGTGGTCACAAGCCAATATGGGTTCAGTGGTTCGGTTACTGGGGGTTGATGTGAAAAGTGACGGTAAAGTTGGCAGTTTCCATTCGAAAACGACTTCGGTCGGCGGCGATGATGATGATGGCCATACGAGTCCGTTTGGGGGATGAATGTTGTTTAGTGAGAAGCGGTGGTGACTCCTTTCTAAATTTACAAACTGCCATGTGTGCAGCAGTGATGCGGATGATCGTTGGCACCTGCTGGCTGGTTTGGAGGCTTTTTTCAATGGAATGGAAGGGCTAAAAGAGATGCCACTTCATTTTCAGGTGTGAAGCTGAGTTAGGAAGATTGAAAGTAATAAAGCTTCTGATGTTTCACGATTTGGAACAACATATGTAGTATGTTGAGTATTAAGTGGTAAACGCCTTATTGAGAGATCATTTTCCGATTACAGCAATTGAAAAATGAGATTTTAAACATGTTTGAGTTACGTACTTGATTTCAACGCAACAACACATTCACGTTTACGACAGCAATAGGATTACATGAACGACTATGTGGAGTGTTGACACTTTCAATTAAATTGGATAGTTTTATTTAAAATTAATTCTTTTAGTGAATTTCTAAGTTAGCTCACAATTAAGTTTGACATGATTGATGATAAAAGGTGTGTTGGAAGTAAACAGCAGAGCTATTGTGGTGTAACATTATCAACGTAGATTGAGTTGCCAAAACTTTCATCACCTCCCAGAACAATATAGAAAAGTCTGTGAAAGCACAGATCTTGTTGAAATAGTTTAATTCACTATATGCATAATTATTTATCAGCGTTTTACTAATTTCTTTTATGGCTTTAAAATGAGCTTCGATCCTTCTCTATTGGATATTGGATCCTAAATCATATTTCCAAAATATTCAAAACTAATTATTAAACCAATCTGTAAGATAATATTATCGAACTTTCTCCACGCCACACGATTCTTCTCAGATGTTGATAGTCAACCGCTTCACAATATTGCACCTTCGTCGATGACTTTGCCGTTTGCAACCATACAGCAATAAGCTTTGCATTTCTGTCGAAGCAATATTTTCCCTATGCCTATACCGAGGGATGCATCGAAGCTGCTGCTTATGCATGCCCATTATACCCATTCGAATATTTTGCATCGCGAAGCTAGGCACGTTTTCAATCAATATTGAAATTTTCACCCACTAAAACCTAACGACCCTCTCCGACCGCTTTCGGACTGGGCCATCCACAGTGGTCCACGCTCGGCCGTACCACATTTAAAGCGAACAGCCATGCCAGTGACAATGTCGTCGATGTGGGCCCTGCTTATGGAAACCAATTTCATGCATCGACCACCTTGGCGAGAGCAGCAACCGACGATGATCATCGATAAATGGAACCCAGGCGAAAACGAAAGTCCGAATCTAGGCGGACAATTTTTTTTCTCTCGCTTTGTACCTTTGCGGGGGACCGGCCTAGGTTTGAACTTTTGCAATGGATCCAATTTTAACACGATGTTCTTGTGATTGGTGCTGACATTTTAGCACATGGAAACCTTTCAACTTTGTTGCGAAATGGACATTGTGGTGCATTTAGGTCTACATTCACACGGTTTCTACCGCGGGTGTGTGTGTTGTCGGAGATAATAATCTCATTATCACACTGCTATAAGTTTTCATTTTTTTCCTTTCCACAAGGCAATTTTGGAAAACATTGTTTTCCTTTCTCTGATTTTTTGCGGATGTATGCCATTAAAGGTTTGGCATTACACATGACATGAAGGATGCCGCCATCATTTTTGGTCGAATTTAATTCATCACAGAGAGCACTAACAATGAATTGAGGCACAAGGTTGATTGAGTAACATCAATCATTAATACAAATACGCAATAAATATGGATTAGGTAACCGTAGCCTCATGAGCATTGAGGTGTCAATTGTCGGCCAAGTGACATGTTTCAATGTACCTTATAAATGTGATTGCCTTAAAAATGTTATTACATATTGGGAACACATACAAGGCAAAAGTTTGTATACGATATTGTCGCTTCTCTCGAAATCCGTTTCTAATATTTGAACTGTTAATAAGCTTATGAGTATCGAAAAAAATTGTAGGGTCGGTAAGTAAGTCACAGGGGGCCTGGACCCTCCAAGACCCCCTTATAGCCTCCTCCAGAAAATATAAAAGAACTCAAAGTAAAAATTCGACAAGAAGAAAGATGGGTTGTTTGGTAGTGCTGGCAGAAACATTGATTTATAGCATATGGTTTGAGCAATCAATATAGCTATGAATGTAGATAAGGAATCGGAAAGAATAAATTTTCCCTAGCAGCACAATCCAGACCGATTTGCTTGCAGAAAGTCAAATGTGATCAAATTCGGTTGTATATTGGTCACAGAAACTTTTGTGCAACATGTGTGCTGCTCGGGTGGCTGTTACGTCCTTTTCAAATGTTTGTCTAGGTTTGCAATTTTATTTTGTGTGTCTTCGTCGCTACCCTATTAATTTCGACTTAAGTTTAATGATTCAGAGATGGCTTTTCAGTCTTGACAAAATCAAAACACTGTTATTTAATCTTGTCCAACGTTTCGGTCCGTTTGGGACCTTCTTCAGGGACTCAATTCTTACAGGTTTATCCTCAACTGTGGTTCTGCTGAACCATTGATTGTCATGAGGTCAGGATTTTCCCACACGAACGAGAATGGTTTGAGCACCGCGTTTATGGTAAAACCCTTTCCGTTTATCGTTCGTTGCAATTCAGTGCCTGGCACAAGATCGATCACCATTGCTTTCTACGATCTTCGTTGTATACTTAACAGTTAATCAGTAATTTTCATTCACAATGTTTTTGCCTTTCTCGTACACTAAGTGTACGTAAAGGCTATAATACTGCTTCAAAAACAAAATTTTGATAGGAGGCCCGGAGGGCCGATTCTTATATACCGATCGACTCAGCTCGACGAATTGAGGTGATGTCTGTATGTGTGGATGTATGTGTGTGTGTGTATGTGTGTATGTGTGTATGTGTACAAATTTTGTAGACACACTTTTTTGAACTTCCCATTGTCCGATTTGCTCGAAACAAGTTGCAGTCGATGCGGAATTCAGTCCCATTGTTTGCTATTGAAAATTAGATCAATAGCTCATCGCAATCTGGAGTTATGGCCAAAAAACTGTATTTGCGTATAAAAAAATAGCTAAATGTTCTACACTGAACTTTCCTAGATTCGAACTGCCGACCTTTGGGGTGGAAAGCGCTTACTATACCACAAAACCATCGGGACACACATGGTATGTGTAAATATAAGTTGTACAGTATTCATCAAATTGGTATACGTTCATTTCTTTTCAAAGCCACAGAGTTCACTCTGCTAGGGTAACGGTACCAATATTGGAAGTATTATTGAATCAATGAAAGAAAATATATTTGATAAAATCAATAGTGGTTCTAAATTGATAGTTTTAATGCATTAACTGATAGACAAACTTTGAATTTGCTAGACATGAAATTGGATTCATTTCGCCTTGATAATTAATCTAAATTTCTTGGAGGTAAAATGAGCTCCACTATACTGCCGTCGCAAGCATAATCGTCCAATATTGATTTTGCATGGAAGAAAATATGGAACAGTTACGCTTGCGGCGGCAGTATATAGGTAGGAAAGCCAATTTGTTGGGGAAATTATTGTTTTCAATTAGTATTCATAATGGCATAATTACAACGTGTCGTATCAGTTAAGAAATGCAATGATGGACAATATTATTAAGAACCCATTGTCTTCACTGAAGGCATGATCGCCCTATAAGTGTTTATTTGGGTAACCTCTAACGAAGAGAAAACTGTTCAATAATTAATAACGTTTCTCTTTACTAAACGTAATCAGGCCCATTTTTCTATTATTTTGCTATCATGCGCTCGCATACCCTATATACGAGTGAACTTCTCACGTGGCAGCTATTTTTGTGGCGTTCAATCAGCGTATGGGAGCGCAGCTGGTGTACGTGAGGACGCTATGCAAGCACATTTCGGCGGGAGCGAACGGCACTGCATTCGCTTCAGCCGCTTGCCGTCGGATGAATATCGCAGAAGGAAGCATCACCAACACACCGCTTTGGCCCTGACGGAAGCGAGTAAACAAAATGGGGGCCGGGTGATGCTCTTTTATTTCACCCGGTAAGGGATATAAGGCGTCAATTTTAAAATAATTGTTAAAACGTTAAAACACATTTTAGCCGAAAATAGCTAGATTTTTCGGGTTCGAAATTTAATTTACTTTTAGATTGGCAACATGAAAGTCTAATTATTTCGATTAAAAACATGTGTAAATATGTAGCCTAACATATAGGTGAAGATTTCGGCTATCTGTTGCTGGTGTTGGATTGCGTTGGAGTGCCTCGGCTCTCAGATTTGACAAATCGATGTTTTAATCTTCAACGCAGAGAAGTCGTTTTAAAAATTTGGTATTGAGTTATAGAAAAGAAAAATTGATTATAAATATGTTTTCGAAAAAAAGAGAATCGAACGAGAGTCAAACATAGACCCTCTGAGTGAGAGCCTAGAACGATACCCCTCAGCTATCTTTATTTCTTGGAAGAGTGGTGATCGAAGTATAACAGCTTACACGCAATTTGCACTGATCATCGGCTGCTTGTGCATTCGTGTGGCAACGCACCGGATGCTGTGTTTAGGTTCCGTGGCATATTCAAATCATCTGGCGTTGAAAAACATATACGATTGAGTCTACGTTATGTGTTTTTGTGTCAATTCATTCAGATATGTCACCTAATATTCATAGTGTTTTGATGTGCAGGGAAGCAACATCAATTTCAACGTTTAATTTGAATCCTCTGTAATGCAGTCTTCCTGGCGTTACAGCAACTAATCTATATTGGCACAGTACATATAGAACATAGCTTTTCTAACCATTAGTTTGTAAATAAAACAATTGATTTTAGTAAATGGTTTTGATTTTCTACAAATATTAACTTACTATATTCCTACCTTTCGCTTGCATATCTTCTGTAAGGTTTTGATAGTTAATTAATTCATGCTATACATAAGTCCTAAATCTTGGACTTCGCTAGACCAATTAATTGGAACCCCATTCATAGTGATAACATATATGTTTGAAGTTTTCAAATATCACTCGGATTATGTGGGAGAAGCTGAGTTTCGGAAAGATTCGGAGAAAATGTTCCATTCTTGCAAGTCAACGGAAAATGTATCCAAACTTTTCTACAATCCAAGCATGTTTTGGATCATGTAGTAATCTCAGTTCGATCATTTAGTTTGTCGATGACTCATCCCGGAGGTTAAATTTCAAAACGTGTTTTATGGTGGACTTCTGGTGCGAAAATTTTTCGACAGCTCTGCCCTACAGTTTGTTGTTTTAATTCTAATAATCGATTCAAAGCACTAGTTTGTAATAACTTATACTGAATGATAACAATTTTTTTTATTAGTTATTATTAGTCAGTATAAGTTACTGCAACTAGCGCTATCATTTTGTTATTAGTGCAAAAGAAACAACAATAACGCAGAGTTGTATAAACCTTCGCACTAGAAGTCCACCATACATCACGTTTGAAATTCAACCTTTTGAATGAGTTATTGACAAACTACCAAATGTATAGGTTTGATAATTAATAAACTAATTAAGTATAATATTAGGTATGCAATCAGTATGATATAAAGTATTACACATTACTGGGCCAAGTATGCTGATTTAGGTAACACCAGCTCTGTCACGAGTAATCTATCAGATTGTGTACATGGATAGTTTACCTGTATGGAGTGAACTGATAAATAATTTTGGATCTTTTGGATTTTGGATACAAAAGCAAATTTAAATTAATTAGTTCTAATTCAACCTTCGTACCATCACTGTGAAATGCTCTCCATATGAAAAAAAGCAACCATAGTAGATTTTATAAGGTCGGATCTAATTCGTTAATTTTAGTTGAAAAGTGGTTGAATGTCAATGACAAAAACGAAGCTGCTATCAGCAAAAAATGAATTCTTACCAATATGAAGAATCATACTATTCAAAACAATAATTAAAAGGCTAGCTTATTGATTGGGTGACAGAAGCCTAAGCTGGATTCTGACTTCAAACTGGGAAGCACTCGAATGTTTGCCAACTGGAAACATTTTTTGTTCTATATCCCGGGATTTTTTTGTAATACTAAAATAAATGCTAATACTAAAATAAATGCTAATACTAAAATAAAACGTCACTGCATTCGCTTCAGTCGCTTGCCGTTGGATGAATATTGCAGAAGGAAGCATCACCAACACGCCCCATTGGCCCATCACTCCGGCAAGGGTGAAGGGCGTCAATTTTAAAATGATTGTTAAAATGTTAAAACACATTTTAGCCGAAAATAGTTAGATTTTTCGGGTTTGAAATTTAATTTTCTCTTAGATTGGCAACATGAAAGTCTAATTATTTCGATTAAAAGACATGTGTAGATATGTAGTCTAACATATATATGTTATACTTCGGCTACCTGTTGGTGGTGTTGGATTGCGTGGGAGTGATCACGCCTCTCAGATTTGACGAATCGATGTTTTAATCTTAGTTTACAAACGCAGAGAAGTAGTTTTAAAAATGTGGTATTGAGTTATAGAAAATAAAAATTGTTTATAAATATGTTTTTGAAAAAAAAATGAGAAACGAACGAGTGTCGAACACAGATTCTCTGAGTGAGAGGCTGGAACGTTACCCTTCAGCTATCTTTACTTCTTGGATGAGTGTTGATCGAAGTATAACAGGTTATACGCAATTTGCACTGATCATCGGCTGCTTGTGCATTCGTGTGGCAACGCACCGGATGCTATGTTTGAAGATTTCAAATAGCACTCGGATTTTGTGGAAGAAGCTGAGATTCGGTAGGATTTGAAGAAAATTTTTCTTTTTGGCAAGTCAATGGAAAATGTATCCAAACTTTTCTACAATCCAAGCATGTTTTGGATCATGTAGTAATCTAAGTTCGATCATTTAGTTTGTCGATTACTCATACCAGAAGTTAAATTTTAAACGTGTTTTATGGTGGACTTCTGGTGCGAATATTTTTCGACATTTATCCTCTGGAATGAGTTATTGACAAACTACTAAATTATCGAACCTATATTACTAAATGATCGAAAACATCCTTGCTATAATCCATAACAAGTTACTCTAAGGCAATCAACGATTTTTGATTTCCTGATAGAATAATATCAGGTATGCAATCAGTATGATATAAAGTATTACACATTATTGGCCCAAGTATGCTGATTTCGGTAACACCAGCTCTGTCACGAGTTATATATCAGATTTTTTACAGTAATAGTTTACCTGTACAGAGTGATCTGATAAATAATTTTAGATCAGTTCATTATAATATATACAAAAACAAATTAATATGAATCAATTTTAATAAAACCTTCGGTTAATCACTCCGAAATGCTCTCCATATGAAGAAAAGCAACCATAGTAGAATTCCCTCCAAATTTTATTAAGTCGGATCAAATTCGTAAATCTTAGTTAAAAGTGGTTGACTGTCAATGACAAAAATGGAACTGCTATCAGCAAAAAATGAATTCTTATCTATATGAAGAATCATACTATTCAAAACAATAATTTTAAAAAGGCTAACTTATCGATGGGTGCCAGAAGCCTAAGCTGGATTCTGACTTCAAAACAAGAAACACTCGAAAGTTTGTCAAATGACCAATATTATGGATCATATATCCAAAACTATGGACCATATTACCGAATTGGATCATAATCACGATCATAATCAAAAAGATTTATTGAATTCTTCAATTAATCTTTATGGATACGCCTGAGGTATTTTTTGGATTTAAGGTAGCGTTTTATGGAACATTCAGATGATATTTATGGATCGTTTTTCATTTTTTATGGATCGTTTTTGTGCATTTAACGGTACAAAGTAAGGCTGCCATAAACAAATGTGAAAAATATGTTTGTCAACCCTTTTGAACGAGCGAGAAAGGCATCATCACCGCTAGGTGGATTACTCAGGTTTTTTTTTGTTTGATCAATCACGGAGTAGTAACCATAGATAAGTGTAGTCAGTCAAAGCTAAGCTAAGCTAAGCAAATGATTAGTTTTGGCCTAACGGTTTGGTCTTTCAGATGTCGTATTTGGCCTTGTGGAATTCCTGTCGTTTGACCGAATGACAAAAAGTCATTTGTTCGAATGCCACTTTGCCGAACAACACGCTTAGTCGAAAGTCATCGAGCCAAATATCATTTTGCCGAATTGAACGTTTGTCCGAATCGGTTATTAGGTCAAAAATGTCAAGAACGAGACACTGAAGACGGTCTTACTGTTGATGTCAAAATACGTATATGTCAAAGGTACAATCAAGTGGAATAATCAAATGGAATTGTACGAACTCATCTTATGATAAGACAAAAATGTCATTTGGCCGAATGTGACATTCGGCCGCACAAGTAATTTAGTCGAAAAAGTTGTTTTCTGTAACAGATCATTTGGATAAAAATTCTGGTGGAAAAAAATGGTTTGGCTGAAAAAGTCGTTTGACCGAACAGATCATTCGACCGATAACGTAGAACATGTCGTTGAGTAGAACATGTCGTTTGGCAGAAAAAGCCATTTGGCCTGAAACAACCTAAACTTCGGCTAAACGACTAAACTGAACTAAATACATTTTGGTAACCACATGGTAACCACAGATTAAAAAAAAAAATATATATTCTTTGGTAGAGTGGTGCCTATTATGAAGGATTTCAGTAATACTTAAGTAGCTCAAATTCATAATTTGGTTAGCCAAGGTCATATCCATTTATGTCTTTTTTGTTTGAATGCTCTTGTTGTCGAGCAAAAAGTATTCATTCAAGGTAGACACTCAGGTAGTCGTCACCTTGCTAATCTGTGTCAAACGAGCGATATATGGAGACACCATTGTTTAGTTTTGTGGTGAATGGCGCTCATTCGAAGGAAACCACTGTGTTAAATTAATCATATTGCATATATCCTTTCAAGATCTTTTGACTAGTGCACAAAAGCCATCTTTTGTGGAAGCCAATTCGCTGCAATGAAGAAGATTAAACTCTTTTAAAGTTAGCGCTAACCTTGCCAACAAAATAAACTATGTTCGCTTGGTTCCACAGAAAAAGGTTTTCAATGATGGTATAATACATATTATCGATCGTCTAATCCTGGGTGATATGTTGTACAACGCAGAAATATCTTTTCGCGTCAACTTGATCGAAAACAGCCAAACCTGTCCGGTCGCTTTCAATAATTCAAATCAGCTTTCCAAGCGATTGGTAAAATCTTCACCGGGCTGATGTTTCGCTACTCAGCTGAGCCAACTACCCGAAAATACCGAAAGGTCGCGCCCATTTGTGAAACTCAACGTACATCAGAGAGGCCTCATATGGGTTTTTAATTTCTTATTTTAACTAACGCGGTGCGGAAAATTGAGGATTTAGTTAATTCAAGGTTCAATGGGAAAATTTTCGGTAGCTTGACCTACCGCAATCATAGACATTCTCCGCTATTCAAATGAATGAAAATCGTTCGATGAAATAAATAATCACTTGATGCGATCAACTTATGTCCAATTTGAGAGCACAATCCGAAAAAGGTTACCAGACGGAAGGTTAAAAGACGAATCCTCGAAAGTTTTTGCACTACGCCAAATGCGATAAATCGTCAGGTAATATTTGTGAATGGAAACGAGACAGACGTAGGCACCGCACCATCTCCGATTGGTACACACAAAACTTCATCAATCATTGTCGTCTCTTGCAGCTCCCAAAAGATCAACCAAGCACCGAATCTGGCCAACCACAGCTCAAACGTCAGATCCTGTTCGTTGAGATCTCCATTGGACCTACACCGGCGACGATGATCGCTTCCCCGGTGATTACTGCTAACCAAATATACACACCGGCCTCGTCAGCGACGATCGGTTCCGCGATCGATCGTGAAGCACGCAGCAAGTGAAGAGAAGTGCGCAAAATGACCAACCATCTTCGTATCTGGCTCTGACATGGACGAATCGTGACTTCACTTAGACCAGGCGGGAGCGAATGTCTTCCTTCCACCACCGACCGTCTGCACTTGGCTGGGTAGAACCTGCATAGCCCGCGGGGACCGTGTCGCTCTCTCCAAACAAAACGGCGAAGCGACCACCATCATCATCGCCATCGTCGTCTTCATGTTGCACGGATTCGCGGACTGTCATTACGACGAAGATGAATTTCGTTTTGGCACTCCCAATATAGATAAGCGCGAGAAAGTATGAATGCAGCTGAGATGCGAAATAATGAGGTAAGGTACTTCAGACACGAGTTACTGGCGGCGCGCAGCTCTTGCTGGTTTACAATGAAGAGTTAATCAATTTCTGTGATTATTGAACATCGCGTAATCGCCGGATCGTCGGGAAGGGCTGGAAAGTCCTAAGGTATGAGCTAATGGTTCAGGAATGTTTGATATCACCAGTCTGGCGATGTAACGGTGTTATTTTGTTGTTTTGTAGAGATTGTAATAAAATCGAACCGTCTAAGACGAGTTTAGTACTTTCCATTTAATTCCACTAAGTTTTGTTATATTTGTAGATACGTATTTCGACCTCAATTGTGATGTCGTCTTCAGTGTCTCGTACTTGACTCGACGGTCTTAGACGTTTTTTTCGGAATATTTTTTGAAACCTCCACGAGAATTTTTTTTGAACTTCCCATACATTTTTTAGAATTTTTACCTATTTTTTGAATTCCCATGGTAAAGCCATTCCACGGGAAATCGATTTTGCTCAGAACTTCTTCGAAATTTCTAGAGAGGTTTCTTATTCAATATTTATGTGAATTTTGATTTAAATTAGTTGTGCATTTGTCGGCGATAAACCATTGGCCAGAGGGGCGCCTGTTTGATGATGCATCATCTGCCAGCGATCACTAGCAGAATATATATACCTTTACACTTGTGCGGACTCGTGCGTATTTTCATGGGTTTGAGAAATGGGCATTTTATGGCAAAGTAATAGCCTTGGTTAACGGATTGCCGCTTATGAGCATTGAATTAAGGATAAGCTTGAGAAATGATTAAAAGGCTATGCAAACGGTTTCGCGTCCTTTGCGGCTTTAGCAGGTGTTAGAACCAGTATGATAGGGTTATTTAAGTGGTTATTGTTTATACAGCGTAGTGGAGGATGAAATAGGAAAAGGTTTTAGCGAAAACAATTTTTTTCTATTCTTGGATAGTGGATAAAAGTGGATATATCAATAATAGGGTTTGCAGAAATTGCTCTCAATAGATAACAAACAATGAAAAAAAAGACAAAAACTGTTCCGAATAATAACAAGCCATGATAACAAATTTATCAAGCTTGTATACAAGTGCAAAAATCGAACACAAGGTAATGTCTGTGACATAATCGCGAAGTGGACGTAGGACTTGACTTGTCCATGCCTTTAAAGATACATAATATGTCCGAATCTCTCACATCAACTAATTTGATTAAAAAAAATCGGCGTTGTAAAGCCTGGATCATTTGGAAATGGGGCACTCCATTTTAGAGATAGGGGCGTTCCTAGTGGTCGGATATGCAAGCTTTTACCTCGTTTCTTAATTAGTAAACCATTCTTTTCGGTCTATTTTTTTCACAGTTTTAAACTAACGTGGTTTCAAAATATTTACAATGCAGGAAGAGAAACGATAAATAATTCTTTATTCAGTCCTATGGTGGTCCATACGTTTTGGCTAAATTTAGCCAGTTGTCACTGTAGCAAATAAGTGCTACAATGCTACAATGGTACTACAATAATGGAGTCCAGTTCATCCCAAACAAATCTGAACCCATAAAATTGTCCTCAGTTCCATACAATAGAGTAATTTTGGGTGATTATTAACCAGAAACTGAAGCTGAAGGGAGCAGACACCACTGACCTTGGCCGTATGAAAAATTGGTGGAATCAGTTAAACAAAATCATGACTGGAGAATGTGTGCGCCGACTCAAAAGCGGCATCAACAGGAAACTGCGAGAATTTCTTCGAAATAGGGATGCATGATTCGTTCCAGTCTTCTTCTTCTTATTGGCATTATATCCCCACACTGGGACAGAGCCGCCTCGCAGCTTAGTGTTCATTAAGCACTTCCACAGTTATTAACTGCGAAGTTTCTAAGCCAGGTTACCATTTTTGCATTCGTGATACACGATGATACTTTTATGCCCAGGGAAGTCAATACAATTTCCAATCTGAAAATTGCCTAGACCGGCACCGGGAATCGAACCCAGCCACCCTCAGCATGGTCTTGCTTTGTAGCCGCGCGTCTTACCGCACGGCTAAGGAGGGCCCCGTTCCAGTCATTCATATGAAATAAAATAATATAACTTTTGTTCCATTCTTAGAACGTTTTTCGAGAAAACTAAAAGAAAAAAAAACGCATTTGAAAATGCCCCATTTCTAAATGATCCGGTTTTGGCTTTATTCGTGTAATTTTCTCCATAAGAATTTGTTTCTAATATTTATACTCAGAGTGAAAAACCAATGGATGTTTCAGTTTTTGGGCGCTAAAATGCCAGTATTTGAAATAAGCGTCATGTTCGGAATTTGAATCAAAACGGTATATGTCCGGACACGGACGGGTAGCGGTGGAACTGTTGGAATGTTGGCCTCGACAGCAGCTATCTTCCCACTGACTTCCGACTGCCTGGAATGAGCCACTAGTTGACTCAGCAGGGCACTATAGGATTTCGGGCGGTCATTAATCGAAAATGTCATGTCTTCCAAATCATTTTTAAACATTTTCTCTCTATTGTCAATACTCTAATTAAGAGAAATCCTAAATTTGAAGTCTCTAGGTGCACTAGCTACGGGCAGCAGGGACTATGTCCAAGGGCTTGACGATCCCTGCCTAGGCCATCTGCGAGTTGTGGGGTTTGCCTAAGATGTGGTGGGGTTTGACAGTGGGCCCTGTTAAATTCCTACAAAAAGCTGCATGTATCCGCAAGTAGGCCCCACCAAAGCGACCGTGTGCCGCTCCAAGCGCACAAGGCCAAGTCCTGGTGCTAGGTGGGACGCTAAACAGCCCTGACACGACGGCCCTCCGACCCAATAAGCCATCTTGAAGATGGCTGGAGAGATATTCGATCTGCCATTAGTAGCACCGCAAACGCTGCACTTAGCACGGTGCCCCCGGATCACGTAAGGGTCACGTGCCATAGACTGATAATTGTAAGGACATAAACTTCTTACGAACGAGCGTGAGGTGATCCAAAGGTGGAGGCAGCACTACGAAGAACACCTGGCGATGTGGCAGACTAAGATGGCGGTATGGTGATGGACTTGGGAGAACGTGTGCAAGACATAATTTTACCGGCTCCGGATCTCCAGGAAATCCAGGAGATTGGTCGGTTGAAGAACAACAAAACCCCTGGTGTTGACCATCTACCAGTAGAGCTATTTAAACACGGTGGCGAGGCACTGGCAAGAGCGCTGCACTGGGTCATTACCAAAATTTGGGAGGAGGAAGTTTTGCCACAGGAGTGGTTGGAAGGTGTCGTGTGTCCCATCTACAAAAAGGGCGATAAGCTGGATTGTGGCAACTACCGCGCAATCACATTGCTGAACGCCGCCTACAAGGTACTCTCCCAAATGTTATGCCGTCGACTAGCACGAATTGCAAGGGAGTTCGTGAGGCAGTACTAGGCGGGTTTTGTGGGCGAACGCTCTACCACAGATCAGGTGTTCGCCGTACGTCAGGTATTGCAGAAATGCCACGAATACGACGTGCCCACATCATCTATTTATCGACTTCAAAGCCGCATATGATACAATCGATCGGGACCAGCTATGGCAGCTAATGCACGAAAACGGATTCCCGGAAAAACTGACACGGTTGATCAAGGCGACGATGCATCGGGTGATGTGCGTAGTTCGAGTCTCAGGGGCATTCTCGAGTCCCTTCGAAACACGCAGAGGGTTAAGGCAAGGTGATGGTCTTTCGTGTCTGCTATTCAACATCGTTTTGGAGGTACCTAATACGAAGAGCAGGAATTGACACAAGCGGTACAATTTTTAATAAGTCCGTCCAGCTATTTGGTTTCGCCGACGACATAGATATTATGGCACGTAACTTTGAGAAGATGGAGGAAGCCTATATCAGACTGAAGAGGGAAGCTAAGCGGATCGGACTAGTCATCAACACGTCGAAGACGAAGTACATGATAGGAAGAGGTTCAAGAGAAGAAAATGTGAGCCATCCACCGCGAGTTTGCATCGGTGGTGACGAAATCGAGGTGGTAGAAGAATTTGTGTACTTGGGCTCACTGGTGACTGCTGAAAATGATACCAGCAGAGAAATTCGGAGACGCATAGTGGCTGGAAATCGTACCTACTTTGAACTCCGCAAGACGCTCCGATCGAATAGAGTTCGCCGCCGTACCAAACTGACAATCTACAAAACGCTCATTAGACCGGTAGTCCTCTACGGACACGAGACCTGGACGATGCTCGTGGAGGACCAACTTGTAAGTACTCGGAGTTTTTGAAAGGAAAGTGCTGTGTACCATCTATGGTGGGGCGCAGATGGCGGACGGTACGTGGAGGAGACGAATGAACCACGAGTTGCATGAGCTGCTGGGAGAACCATCGTTCACACCGCGAAAATCGGATGTCTGCGGTGGGTCGTGCACGTAGCAAAAATGTCGGACAGTAACCCGGTGAAAATGGTTCTCGACAACGATCCGACGGGTACAAGAAGGCGAGGTGTGCAGCGGGCAAGGTGGATCGATCAGGTGGAAGATGACTTGCGGACCCTCCGTAGACTGCGTGGTTGGCGAAGTGCAGCCATGGACCGAGCTGAATGGAGAAGACTTTTATGTATTGCACATAGGCCACTCCGGCCTTAGTCTGGTAATAAATAAATCAGTTTTGGGCATCCTTATTGGCTTCGGTTGTGGGCACTCTCATTTTATTGGCATCGGTTCTCAACCTTTTCCTTGAGAGGTACCTCTTCGAACTTTTGCATTAATTGAGGTACCCCTGTTGTAATTTATAAGAGCATGAGCATGATTGACCGCCCATGGTTGCTACTCCGTTATTGCCAGGTCAGCTGTAGAACCAACAGATGAAGTTTGGGACTAACATCATATTCAATGTGTAAGAACTGGTGACTCAAAGATAATACCAGCGCCGGGAGTGTCCGAATGCAGGTCAATTAAGGTCAATTAGGTAGGTGAATGTAGACATGATACTCGCTTTGATAGAAGCCGACGAGTCATCTGCACTTCCACGAGAAAGCACTGGTATGTTGGATATATGGGATGTGGTTTTGTAGCAGACTACCGGACTCGACACATTTTTACTTTCTCGAAAATAGGCGTAACTCATAAGACATATGAAAAATGGAAATGAAAACTAACGGGATATATTGTTCTCTATAAAGTAGGCTGATGAAACTTTTATTATTCTGTGCAGCTTTCCAATTCATAATAAGTTTAACCACCAAGCTTCCTACGGCTTTTATCACTATTGGAGACTTCTAAGCCCCGAACCACTTGAAAGTAGGCTTCTGCGCCTCTTAATGGGAGGTTTCTGAGCTTTTTGAAAGGACGCTTCTAAGCCTCTTTAAAGTACGCTTCCTAGCGTCTTGGAATGAGGCTTCCGAACCATTTGAATTAAGGTTTCCGAACTTCTGGAAATGACGCTTCTGAGCCTCTTGGAAGTAGGCTTCCGAACCTTTTAAAAGGAGGCTTTCGACTTCCGAGTCTCTTGAAAGGAGGATTCCGGACTTTTTAAAATAAGACTTTCAGGTCCCTTGAAAGAAGTCCTCCGCTCCTCTTGAAATTAGACTTCCAAGCCTCTTGAAAGGAGGCCTTCGAGCTGCGTGGAAGTAGGCTTCTGAGAAGCGTATAAGGATGCTTCTAATCCTCTTGCAACGAAACAACTGAGCTTTCAGGAAAAAAATCCTTCATACCTCTTAAACAAAGGCTTCCGAATCCGAATCCGAATTCCGAAAAAATTAAATGCTAGATTTTAATTTAGAAGCATATTCTTAACATATTCTCTAACATTTTGTTTCGATTAGGAAGATTGCATGGACCTTTTGTTTGATTTGTTCATTCGTCCGAACTTTGGTTTAAGATTTACTAATCCCTATGCATATTATGTACAAGACAAAGTTTCGAAATAACAAAATACACGATTATCAAAGCATTATCAATAAGTTTTGATTGAAATTGTAATACGTCCGCCATTACGCATGTTTGTTCGAGGTACCCCTTGGGGCCAGCGAAGGTACATGCACCCCAGATTGAAAACCGCTGGATTATGGGATCAAAATTTATGGCCACAATATTTTTTTTTATAATCAACGAGAAATAATCGACGAGAAACACTGGGGTCGCTTTTAACGCGGTTTGTTTTTAGCTATTTCTTGCCTTTGGATTTGTCAAAACATTGAGTTGACTCCATGAAAAAATCAACAAAAAATCGAAGAACAATCAGGTGGTAAATAAAAAAGATGTGCGAATTGAGGTAGACCGAGAAATTAATAAAATCTATCTGAGTAAAAAGCGACCCCAGTCTAGCTACGGTAGGCATTTCATGGACCTGTCCACCTTCCTAATTCATCACATCTCCCAAAATCAATTGATACCCCATTATATCATCACGACGCGACGGTTACTAATAATAGGCTTTCCATGATTTCCGCACCCATCCCACATAAGCAGCGGGCACACAGAAAAGAAACCCTAATTTGCTGATGCACCATAGCGCGTAACAGAATATGTAACCAAGCCGATAACAAACCGTGGGAATCGATTAGAGGAGCCATCACGGAGTGATGCTGAGTGAGCGAGTCGCCCTCAGGCTGTGTCTGAGTACCGCAAGCAAACCAGTGCGGAGTGTGTCTCTTGGTCCTACGGCGAACTTTCCGGTAGATACTTCCGACTTGTCCCCCCAGCTAAGTGGTAGGTGGTGTCCACTCAAAAGACCGTGGGCCAAAAAATGCGGAGCACCATTTGAATAAATTTACCCACTCGCTTAGGAGATCGGAGATTATCATTGTAAGAGCATGAACTAAGTCAAAGGTGACGAACTACACTTCATCGATTTATTACGGATTGAAATGGAAGTGACTCACTTAAGCGGCTACGTGCACTCTACACCCCCAAAAAATCTCCCATTTAATAGATTTCCTACAATGTGTTTGAGGCAAGCGACGAACCTGGAATAAAAATTTGAATTCAATACATCCATGATCTGTTCATCAATCAAGAGCGCACTTTTACAGTTTGTATTCGTAGCCGGCATTGCTTAGGCGCCAATCGATTGAATATTTAATGACCCACTTGAAGGCGAAAGAAAAATCCGCTCGAAAATTACCAATTAGCCCGAGGGGTCGTAAAATAAGCCGTAAATATCCCTTAGGTGTGGGTGGTTCGTTAAAAGTAGCTACCTAGCACTTTAAGATCCCGCTGATTACGCGATGTAACGTTCGCAAACGGTTTCCACGAACTGGCCTAGCTGCTACGGTCGAAACAATGCATCTCCTTGGTCCGATTCGATCGATATCACGGGCTTATGTCATCGTTTTTGTTCGAACGAAAACAGCAGGAAAGTGGATATCATTTTGTAAACTTTCGTTCAACTTAATTGATAGGCTTTCGCACCGGTGAGGAACGAGATCTAATTTGAATATTATTTTAATGCTAAACGATCCATGGGAACCCATTTTTTCGGATGGTAGCGCAACATCGACATCGTTTGTCAGGTGGTAAAATATCCAACGGCGGCGATTGAGATGGTAGATTGGTGTCACAGGCTGTGTATTAGAATATCAAAGGCATTAGAGGGCGGACAAATGTTCCATCGTTAGTTTGATAAGGCCATAGAAAGAGGTTTTATGTCGGTGTTAGCAGTAATGCGGTTAAAATAAAACATTTGAAACGATAAATTCGCGGCTTAGCGGTATGATTTATATAACATGAACTGATTTATGCAACACGCGCATAATAAACTGCATTCCATAGAATTGATGAACAAATTAATTATGGTAGACATTGAACTTTTCAGCAATAAGCTTTGAATGAACTGTGTAAATCAAAAAATGATCTTCTTTTTAACCTTCAAAACGAATTGTATTTGGTTTAGTATCTTGCACCCGACACGAATAGAAACATGGAACGTTACCCAGCAGGGTAAATTGGCACAACTTGCCAATGTGGCACGCCGCATGAAGCTTGAGATCCTGGGACTGAGTGAAATCCGTTGGCCAAATTTTGGAGAACACAGAACGCCTTCAGGACAAGTTCTGCTATACTCTGGTTTACGAGGTGAAGACGCTCCCCGGCATCGCGGAGTTGGCTTCCTACTAAGCGCTCAGGCACACTCTGCGCTTATGAAGTGGGAACCTATAAGTGAAAGGACAATCGATGCCAGATTTAGAACACGGGTCCGAAACCTTACTATAATCCAATGATATGCGCCAACCGATGCTGCCGATCTGGAAGACAAAGAGAACTTCTACAGTCAACTCAATGCCGTCGTAGATAGAATCCCGAAGGGTGATATCAAGATCTGTTTGGGCGACTTCAATGCGAAGATCGGATCCGACAACTCGAACCATGAGCGCATTATGGGACGCCATGGTCTCGGAGAAATGAGCAAAAACGGAGATCTGTTCGCAGAATTTTGTGGTAATAACGACATGGTGATCGGGGGATAGCTCTTCCCTCGTCGACCGGTTCACAAGGTCACGTGGGTCTCCCGTGACGGCTTTACAGAAAATCAAATCGACCACATCTGCATCAGTCGAAAATGGAAACGGAGCCTTCTTGATGTACGGAATAAACGTAGTGCCGATATTGCGTCTGATCATCACCTCCTCATCGGCGAAATACGCCTGCGCGTTGCGCGGATTCGTCGGCAGGAGGAAAGAGTTGGACGACGATTCAACACACGCCGACTGGAAGATGACACGGTGAAAAGGTCCTTTCGTTGAAGAACTGGAGACGCGTGCTGCAGCCCTAGTAACACAATTCAGGCTGATTTGGTTGCAGCAACTCTAATGTGACTCGATTTGGTCACAAACGAGTCACAGATACTTGTCTAGGACAAGTGTGCTACTCGGAAGATATTCCGGAAGGTGGCAGCGTGGAAGACCAATGGACCGCCATCAAGAATGCCTTCGTCGCTACCAGCGAGAACAATCTGGGCGAACTACGCACCCGAGAAAACAATGGATCACCGATGATACCTAGAGGAAGATAGAGGAGCGAAGAGAAGCCAAAGCCGCGATAGAGCGATCAAAAACCAGAGGAGCCAAAGTCTTAGCCCGTCAACGATACTCGGCTCTTGAGAAGGAAGTAGAACGCTCATGTCGACGGGACAAGAGAGCGTGAGCAGACTCTCTGGCCGACGAAGGAGAGAGCCGCCGCAACCGGGGACATTCGCCTGCTCTACGATATCTCACGACGCTTAAGCGGAGCGAAGATGAATACAACGATGCCTGTGAAAGACACGAATGATCAGTTATTGACCGACCCAACTGACCAGCTGAAACGCTGGTTTGAGCACTTCGAACAACTTTTTCAAGTGCCAGCCAGGCCATCACCACCTCGGCATGATCTGCCTAGGATCCGACGTATAACACGCGTCAATACCGAAGCTCCATCACTGCTAGAGATTCAAACAGCCATCCAAAGCATGAAATCGAATAAAGCCACAGGGATCGATCGCATATCAGCCGATATGCTCAAAGCTGACCCCATGACATCCGCTCAACTGCTGCATCGTTTATTTCGTAATATTTGGGACACCGCAACTTTCCCGGTCGACTGGATGCAAGGTAGCTTAATGAAGGTGCCGAAAAAGGGTGACCTGACTGTATGTGATAACTGCCCAGACAACCAGAATGCATGCATAATAGAATTGTTTTTCTGTTATGCGATGCCTATGCGCACAAATTTCATCGCTTACCAGTCGCGAAAACACTTTTTACGTACAAAAGTGGAGGCGATATAAGTGTATTTCTTATCCGACGTTGCACGGAAGTGTATGCGATGTCCACGATTTTTTTTATGCGAGTTTGTTCGTTATGCATTGCGATGTAGTTTGTGATAACAAACTCTGTTTGACAGATAATCGGGGGGAAATGCTTATCTAATCTTCCGGTCAATGTCATCATATAGTGCATATACTCCTGTATATATACGATTGTGATGCATCACCAGTGCTACGATGTGCACGTATTACCTGGCAATCTAACTGCATTGATTGTCTGCCTTTTCAGAATTCCCAATAAAATTCCGTTGAAATATCACAAATGATGGTAATTGTTTGTGGAAAGGGAAAGAAAAGTGCAGTGGGTACTGGCCAAGTTCCCCCTGGCGGTGCTAAAATGATAAGCGGGAACAATGCCTAATTTCATTTAAATCTTTTAGTATCATTAGTGATTAGCACACGTTATTATTTTATGGTGGGGGCAAGCATGGAACATATTTTTCAATGCGGGTATCAGGCGGCTGACCCATGCTCGACCAAAATAGTAAAATTTAGCTAGAATATTTTAATTTTGTTTGATTGTTTGCTATTGAATTTTATATCAGAAATCGCGAAAATACTTGAAATAAAACTTTGTAAAAAGTTTAGTATAATTATCTTTAAAAGGCATGGTTTGATTTTTGTATTCGATGAACCTAGAAGAATCGTTTTGCTCACTGAGCAGAAAGTACAAATTTGGTAAATTTAGATTTGTTCAACGAATATTTGTTGATAGATTGAGGTTAAGAAATCGTCTGTAAATTATTTAAAGAATAAACTGTAAATAAAATTGATATTAGCATACTCTTTCGACAGCCGGCTGGCAAGAGTTTAAATAAAAACAGGTAAACAACATAGTCTGTGGGTCGAATTGCCAGCTTGAGGCAAACCTCCATAACCTACCTTACCCTACCAAACCACCAACTCCGTAGAACTTATGAGGGCGTCGCCAAGTCGGGGGCCTCTCGTTAAGTAAGTTCTACATCAACATTTCCTTTCCTATCCCTAGTTACGGTAAAGATGGGCGTGGCCGGGAGTAGTAATCCTCATACTTATGCCATTGTTATCTTAGATTGGAATCAAGGGTAACTCCCCACCTTGATTTCCGATAGCAATCTGGATAAGGATTCCATAAGAAACATGAGTATCACTAGTGTCCAATCTACGAAGTATACCGTAACAACGCTAACGCTAACGCTAACGCTAACGCTAACGCTAACGCTAACAAACTCTGTTTGACAGATAATCCGATTTCATGTGAGTTTGATTGCAGGAATATGCGATGTCAACAAATGAAGCTGGAATAAACTCGTAAAATAGCCTACTGTGCGGGAAAATTTATAAATAAACTGATGAGCTTTGCACAACAATACGAATCTGATGAAACTTGGATCGGTAAACGATTTTGATCGTGCATTCTTATGCGATGTGTGGTTGTCTGGGTGGAGAGGCATCATGTTGCTGTCTACCGTTCTCAAAGTTCTATACAAAATTATCCTAGCCCGGATTCAGGAGAAGATCGATGCGACTCTCCGGCGGCAGCAGGCCAGATTCCGTACCGGAAGATCCTGTGTGGGACATATTGTCACGCTCCGCATCATTCTGGAGCAGGTCATCGAATTCCAAGAGTCCTTTTACTTGGTATTCACTGACTACGAAAAAGCTTTCGACCGTCTCAATCACGAGAATATGTGGGGCGCCCTGAAACGCAAAGGGGTTCCTGAGTAGATCATCGAAGCACAGTACGAGGCCTTTTCGTGTAGAGTGCTGCACAATGGGGTCCTGTCTGACCCTATCCGGGTCGTAGCTGGTGTGAGGCAAGAATGTATTCTATCACCGTTACTGTTCCTCATCGTAATCGACGAGATTCTGGTAGATGCGATTGACCGTGAACCAAACCGCGGGCTGTTATGGCAGCCTATAACCATGGACCACCTAAACGACTTAGAATTGGCTGATGACGTTGCACTCCTTGCGCAATGGCGCTCTGATATGCAGAGTAAGCTCAACGACCTTGCCGAGCGCTCTTCTTCGGCAGGTTTAGTCATCAACGTCAACAAAACCAAATCGTAAACACGGTGACTCCTTCCAGTTTCACAGTAGCAGGGCAACTAGTGGAGAATGTTGAAAGCTTCCAATATCTTGGTAGCCAAATGGCGTCAGACGGCGGTACCAAGATCGACATAGGCGCACGGATCAAGAAAGCAAGGGCTGCCTTTGCGAGTTTAAGAAATATCTGGAAAAACAGGCAGATAAGTGAACGCACCAAAATACGAATTTTCAACTCTAACGTGAAATCTGTGCTGTTATACGCTAGCGAAACATGGTGTGTATCAGTGGAAAACACTCAACGGCTGCAGGCGTTCATCAACAAATGCCTGCGGTATATAATTCGGGCCTGGTGGCCTCACAACTGGATCTCAAACAACGAGCTCCATCGTCGTAGTCACCAGAGGCCGATAGCAACAGAAATTCGGGATCGGAAGTGGGGCTGGGTCGGCCACACTCTACGTAGGGGCGGAAACGAAATCTGTGAACAAGCATTAGACTGCAACCCAGCGGGACATCGCAGCAGAGGCAGACCCAGAGGCTCATGGCGGCGAAGCCTCAATAAAGAAATAAAAGAAGTCGACCGAAATCTAACCTGGCAACAGGTTAAAGCGATAGCCGGGCAACGCTCAGGATGGAGATCTTTCAAGTCGGCCCTTTGCACCACCGGAGGTGTAGAGGACCCATGAGTAAGTAAGTAAGTAATAATCATCACAATTAGAAACACAATCGCATGGCGATGGCAAATAGTGCGATGCTGCAATAATTTTATTCGCAACCGACGGCTGAAAATTTCTTTACTGGACATCGTTTTGGCTGTTGTCGGTGAAAACTGAAATTTTCTCGCGAGATTCTAAGTTTAGTTTTATTGCTATTCTTCTTCTTCTTTATGGCTGTACATTCCAACTGGGACTTGGCTGGCTCTTCAACTTAGTATTTTGTTAGCATTTCCTCAGTTTTTAATTGAAAGCTTTCTATGCCCGCCATTGTATGAGTATGTATCTTGTGTACAATGGAAACACTATGCCCAGGAAATCGAGAATGTGTCCCACCCTAAAACATCCTAAACCGGACCGAGAATCGAACTCGCCATCTCCGGATTGGCAATTGTACGCCTTCGCACGTAAGGCTAGCTGGAGACCCACATGCTATTTATTGCTATTAGTGATTGAAAATGTGTATTAATGATAATAATTCGATTTTCCAGGACCATTTGTACAATACAAAGTTGATCTGAGTCAATGTTTCTTCATATTTATTTCAAAGCACAATCGCTTGACAAGTAGAGGCAGAAAGTTCAATCGTAGCAAAGCCGTCGGTAGTGGAATCACAAGTGTGTTGGAGAGAAGCGCTGCAATAAATTCATTCGCATGGTGACTGAGCAAAATTTTGAATGTCCTCCGAGAAAAAAGCAAATTTGCTCGCAAAGTTCTGACTTGACAATGCCCACTAGGTCAAACATAATTTGAAACAAATCACTAATAGCAACAAAACCAGTCACAATCTTGCGAGGAAATTCCCGCTTTTCACAGATGACAGTCAAATCGGTAAAGACGCCACTGTAGTGAAAACAAATCTGCGGCGATCACCACCAATACTGACGACATCGAGTTTTCATTAAGTTCATCGAAGCATCTTTTCCGACACGTACTTGAGATATTGCTATGGAAGGCAACGTTCTGCCATTTTCAAGCGATTATATTTTGTACTTTGAGGGAAATTAATCTCGAAACCAGGGATGGGAAAAATCAAATTTTCAAAAAATCGAGGATGATCAAACTCACCCGCGATCTACTTTTAAATTATCAAGTGATAAAAACTCGCCAGCGATTAAGAATCGTTTGAAAATCGTATCTTGATTTGAAGCATTTACCGTTACATTTTGAACTATTTTTCCTTACTACCATCAAACCATAACGCCAAATAGAAGATATAACGGGACTGTTGACAATTAGCTGATATTAGTAAAGATTAATGTTTGAATGAAAATTCTGTGTTTACTATCGTTTGAGTGCAACATTTGAGAAGTTGTCGCCGGCGACAACTCGCCTACTGTTTTCACGTGAAAAGTTTTCACATGAAACTTGCAATCTTTATCGTTTGATGATGATTTAGCACAACACTGCTCGAAACAACCTTCTTTCATGAATACCTTTTTGGAGGCATGCTCCATAGTAAATACATTTTCGGGGACAAACACCCGACAACGGCCGTCGTTAGGACCGATACTGACACCATCGATTTTTCTTCAATCTGGAAATGTATATATTGAACGTCTTATTCCGTCATGTGCTTGAGATTCTGCTACCGATGGCAACTTTGTGCCGTTACCATGCGATTATGCTTTACACTTTGAAAAAAAAAAAATCATTTCGCAGCCGATTTCATTTCCAATCACTGCAGCAACTACCCGCCAACGGCCGCTGCTCGGACCGACACTGACGCCATGATTCCGCTACCGGCGCCAAGCAATTATGTTTTGTTCTGTGAAGAAAGTTCGTCTAGAATTAACTCTTACTTGTTACTCTCCTCAACAATACGCATTTTGAATCACTGACAGCACATAACCGAATAATGAACATAGAATCACGCGAAAAAAAAAATCATTGGAAAATTAGCAAGACATCAGCGGTTGCACTTTGGTGAAATCATCTCAACCCAGTCAACACAAAGTCGTACAGTGTGTCGAAAAAGTATTCGTCTAGCTGCATATTTTTTATTAAGATGTAAAACTTAGGCGTGATAGAAGTGATATCAAAAAACTTTCTTCTAAATTTGGTAGAAAACTTATCAACACATGATTATTATTCAAAAACAAATAGAAATTTCAATTACTTTTTCTGGTATGTAGAGAATATCTAAATTTCGTCAATTTCGCTTGCTCAAAAAGTATTCGTCTATTCAGAAAATAATCGAGCGAAACACGAATATAATATTTTTATTCGCATGTAATTACACTAGCACACTCTAGTGATGTCTAGCAACATTTTGTCAATACTCAATGACAGATTAAATAATGCTTTTGTTTGTTTGTTTGAACTTGGCGCGGAAAACAGAAGCACCATAGGTGGGAAAAGTAAAAAGATGAGTCCCAATGAAAAAAAAACTTATTCTACGCCTGCATAATTAGTGCAAGTTGACTTATGATTTTGCATGAAATGTGGGTAGACCAAGGGTAGCAAGAATTCAACCATTTTATTGGGGATTGGCCGCTTCAGCGCCACAAAAATCTATCAAAACAAATAACAGAGTGCTCATCAGCGATGGTAAACTGATAACGATGAGCGATTTATTGTGCGGAAAATAAAAAAATCCTTAAAAACGAGTTCACCCATATAGGCAAGTGAGTTGGAGAGAAGAAGTGCTCAGATATGAACCAATACGAACAGAAATACTTGTGAAAAGTATGGGTATAATGGGCGAGTATCACGGAAGAAAATTCAAGTGAGCCATCAAATTATCAAAAACAGCTCGATTTCAGCTAAAAATATCGCTGGAAGAAGAATGACTTTCGGAATCAAGTCATGTTATCTGACGAAAGCAAGTACAGCATATTTGAATTAAATGGCCGATGTATGGTATGGCGGAAAAAGAATATTGAAATACAGCCGCAGAATCTCTTTTGAGCAGTAAAGCATGGTGGGGGCTCCGTCATGGTCTCTGAGGTGCTTGAGCGCAACCGGTGTGGGAAAATTTCACATTATTGAAGGAATTATGTATCACAAAATGTTCATTCGCATTTTGAAAGAAAATTTGAACTCCATTGCTGAGAAATTAGGCTTACAGGGAACATACATCTTACGGGGTGATAATTACCTCGAGCACACAGCCCAAAGTACTAAGCTGTAGCTACTCTATAATACCCCAATCAACTCAAAACGCCTCTTCAGAGCCAAAATATGAATCCAATTTAACTCCATTTGAAGGTTCTGGACGACAAACTTTTCGTGAAATTCGTGAAAGTCATTTTTCCAACAACAACGAATTGAAATTAGTGTTGAAAGAAGAATGGAAGAATATTCCGTCCCCCGTTACGGCTAATTTGGTCAGTTCCATGCCACAAGAACTACAGCCCGTCATAGATACACAGGGGAATCCAACGACATATTGAATTTCATTCTACAACTCCTGTTTTCGTTTCAAAAGCGAGCAAAACCTGAATAGACGAATACTTTTTGAGCCCGTATTTAATGAATGGTTGTGTTTTGTTACCTTTGTTTTTGTTATTGTTTTATTTTTCTGTTTGATTTTTAACGATAAAGATGAATTGATTATTTTGCTACACAATGTAATCGATAGTTTTATTTTTTTGAGCTTATTAGATTCTATTTTTGACATTTTCTAGAAAATGCACAGCTAGACGAATACTTTTTGGACTCACTGTATATCATAAGCAGGGACTATGTCCAAGGGCTTGACGATCCCTCCCCAGGCCATCTGCGAGTTGTGGCGCCTGCCTAGGATGTGGTGGGGTTTGACAGTGGGCCCTGTTAAACCTCTATAAAAAGCTGCATGTATCCGCAAGTAGGCTCCGCCAAAGCGACCGTGTGCCGCTCAAAGCGCACAAGCCCAAGTCCTGGTGTTAGGTGGGACGCTAAACAGCCCTGACACGACGGCCCTCCGACGAGACAGGAGGTTTGCGCAGGCCCAATAAGCCGCCTTTAAAAACAACTATTACGAACGACATAGAAGATAATACGACTCGATACAATCGGCAACGACCTGGGCGACGAATAAAGGATCACGATTGGAAGCTTGGAACATGGAACTGCAAGTCGCTAGGGCTTCGCCGGTTGCGATAGGATAATCTACGATGAATTAGATCCCGCAACTTCGATGTCGTAGCGCTGCAGGAAATCTGCTGGACAGGACAGAAAGTGTGGAAAAGCGGGCATCGAGCGGCTACCTTCTACCAAAGCTGTGGCACCACCAACGAGCTGGGAACCGGCTTCATAGTGCTGGGAAAGATGCGCCAACGCGTGATTGGGTGGCAGCCAATCAACGCAAGGATGTGCAAGCTGAGGATAAAAGGCCGTTTCTTCAACTATAGCATCATCAACGTGCACTGCCCACACGAAGGGAGATCCGACGACGAGAAAGAAGCGTTTTATGCGCAGCTGGAGCAGACATACGATGGATGCCCACTGCGGGACGTCAAAATCGTCATCGGTGACATGAACGCTCAGGTAGGAAGGGAGGAAATGTATAGACCGGTCATCGGACCGGATAGTCTGCATACCGTATCGAACGACAACGGCCAACGATGCATAAACTTTGCAGCCTCCCGCGGAATGGTAGTCCGAAGCACTTTCTTCCCCCGTAAGAATATCCACAAGGCCACATGGAAATCACCTAATCAAGTAACGGAAAACCAAATCGACCACGTTCTAATCGACGGTAAATTCTTCTCCGACATCACGAACGTACGCACTTACCGCAGTGCGAATATTGAATCCGACCACTACCTCGTCGCAGTATGTCTGCGCTCAAAACTCTCGACGGTGATCAACACGCGTCGGAGTCGTCCGCCGCGGCTTAACATTGGGCGGCTACAAGACGGTAGACTAGCCCAAGACTACGCGCAGCAGCTGGAAGTGGCACTCCCAACGGAAGAGCAGCTAGGCGCAGCATCTCTTGAAGATGGCTGGAGAGATATTCGATCCGCCATTGGAAGCACCGCAACCGCTGCACTAGGCACGGTGGCTCCGGAACAGAGAAACGACTGGTATGACGGCGAATGTGAGCAGTTAGTTGAGGAGAAGAATGCAGCATGGGCGAGATTGCTGCAACACCGCACGAGGGCGAACGAGGCACGATACAAACGGGCGCGGAACAGACAAAACTCGATCGCAGGAAGACCAGCAGGAAGATCGAGACCGTGAAGAGACGGAGGAACTGTACCGCGCTAATAACGCACGAAAGTTCTATGAGAAGTTGAACCGTTCACGTAAGGGCCACGTGCCACAGCCCGATATGTGTAAGGACATAAACGGGAACCTTCTTACGAACGAGCGTGAGGTGATCCAAAGGTGGCAGCAGCACTACGAAGAGCACCTGAATGGCGATATGGCAGACAACGGTGGCGGTATGGTAATGAACCTAGGAGCACGCGCGCAGGACATGCGACTTCCGGCTCCGAATCTCCAGGAAATCCAGGAGGAGATCGGCCGGCTGAAAAACAACAAAGCCCCTGGAGTTGGCCAACTACCAGGAGAGCTGTTTAAACACGGTGGTGAAGCACTGGCTAGAGCGCTGCATTGGGTGATTACCAAGGTTTGGGAGGATGAGGTTCTGCCGCAGGAGTGGATGGAAGGTGTCGTGTGTCCCATCTACAAAAAGGGCGATAAGCTGGATTGTAGCAACTACCGCGCAATCACATTGCTGAACGCCGCCTACAAGGTACTCTCCCAAATTTTATGCCGTCGACTAACACAATTGCAAGAGAGTTCGTGGGGCAGTACCAGGCGGGATTTATGGGTGAACGCTCTACCACAGACCAGGTGTTCGCCATACGTCAGGTATTGCAGAAATGCCGCGAATACAACGTGCCCACACATCATCTATTTATCGACTTCAAAGCCGCATATGATACAATCGATCGGGACCAGCTATGGCAGCTAATGCACGAAAACGGATTTCCGGATAAACTGATACGGTTGATCAAGGCGACGATGGATCGGGTGATGTGCGTAGTTCGAGTTTCAGGGGCATTCTCGAGTCCCTTCGAAACCCGTAGAGGGTTACGGCAAGGTGATGGTCTTTCGTGTCTGCTATTCAACATCGCTTTGGAGGGAGTAATACGAAGGGCAGGGATTGACACGAGTGGTACGATTTTCACGAAGTCCGTCCAGTTATTTGGTTTCGCCGACGACATTGATATCATGGCACGTAACTTTGAGAGGATGGAGGAAGCCTACATCAGACTGAAAAGCGAAGCTAAACGGATTGGACTAGTCATCAACACGTCGAAGACGAAGTACATGATAGGAAGAGGCTCAAGAGAGGTCAATGTGAGCCACCCACCACGAGTTTCTATCGGTGGTGACGAAATCGAGGTGGTTGAAGAATTCGTGTACTTGGGCTCACTGGTGACCGCCGATAACGATACCAGCAGAGAAATTCGGAGACGCATAGTGGCTGGAAATCGTACGTACTTTGGACTCCGCAAGACGCTTCGATCGAATAGAGTTCGCCGCCGTACCAAACTGACTATCTACAAAACGCTTATAAGACCGGTAGTTCTTTACGGACACGAGACCTGGACGATGCTCGTGGAGGACCAACGCGCACTGGGAGTTTTCGAAAGGAAAGTGTTGCGTACCATCTATGGTGGGTTGCAGATGGCGGACGGTACGTGGAGGAGGCGAATGAACCACGAGTTGCATCAGCTGTTGGGACAACCATCCATCGTTCACACCGCGAAAATCGGAAGACTGCGGTGGGCCGGGCACGTAGCCAGAATGTCGGGCAGTAATCCGGTGAAAATGGTTCTCGACAACGATCCGACGGGAACAAGAAGGCGAGGTGCACAGCGGGCAAGGTGGATCGATCAGGTGGAGGACGACTTGCGGACCCTCCGCAGACTGCGTGGTTGGCGAAGTGCAGCCATGAACCGAGCTGAATGGAGAAGTCTTTTATGTGCAGCACAGGCCACTCCGGCCTTAGTCTGATGATAAATAAATAATAAGTATATCATAAGATGCTGACGTGGAAACGACATACGTACATATTGTATTGTGTTGACTGGGAACTTTACCTTCTTTGCAAATATAATGATGGTCCGGAAAACTTACAATCCGTGTTGGGGATGCATGAACGGAATTAATTAGTTATTAATTTTCAAAAGTTTAACGTTGATAATCAATAGTTTCAATGGGTTTGTAAAATTGCTGGATCGAGTGGATTGATAAGAATATCTCAAAAATCCATCGAAAGATAAAGACACTATTAACGTTTGAAATCTCTCCCAATTTCGTGTCTATTTCGAATTTGAAATTTTTCGTTTTACACCCTGCATCCAAACCTTCCCCTTAGACGTAGTTTACGTCAAAATATTTAGAATTTCTTTTGGCTTTTTTGGAATTTCTTCGGGAAATTATTTGGAACATCCAGAGGAAATTCTTTCGTTTCGGCGTCGGCAAATGCAAATGTGAACCCGTTGGCATAATTTTTAGACTGGAAAAGCCAGAAGACAAGAACAAATATCTCAATCAAACTATAATCAATTCGATTTTAAGAACGGCTACGCTGTCTTGAAGATTGAAACAAGATGTACATTTGTCCGACGTTTCATCACGGGGATGGTGTCTTGATTATCATCCCCGTGTTGAAACTTCAGACAAATATACATCTTGTTTCAATCTTCAAGAGTGCGTAGCCGTTTTTAAAATCGAATTAAAAATATACAGTCGATTTCTCAGTAGTTAACTATAATCAATTCTTTGAAATTTCTCGGGAAATTCTATGGAATTTCTTTGGGATTTTTATCGAATTCCTTCGGACAATCTGTTGGTATTTCATCGGGAATTTATTCGGAATTTCCATAAGAAATTCTTCAGCATTCCTTAGGCATTGTTTTTTTAGAATTTCATCCATTCTTCTTTATTGACATCGCATCTCTTAACCAGAACATTGTTGCCTTCAGCTTAGGAGTGTTCCCAAATAACGTGACGCTATATAAAGAAGAACGGAGTCAGTGAGATGAAATGCGATTGTGCAGTAGCTCCTATTTTTAAACAGCATCTAATTATTAAATTATTCCACACGCGTGTCTTTCCGCTCAACTACGGCCGCAGTCATGGTTAGAGTCTCTGATTATTATCTTATTATGATTCATGATTGGTGAAATATTGACACAGGTCTACAACATTGTATTTTTCTATAAGAATTATTAGCAAATAAATGTCATGCCGGTGGTAGCGAACGGATTAATCATTCACAGATTGTTCAAAATCTGAACTTCAAATCAATTAATCTTAATTAACATATAGCACAGCTGGTTATAAATATCGACTTAACAAAAAATAAATACGAATTTGATTTAGTTTAAATTGACTTGTCCCCTTCGAAATGACAAATCGACAGCACGACCTTCGGCTATAGTTTTGCGAAACTTTACTACGTCTCCTAACAAAATAATGTCACCGAAATTGGCTACGGTTATTCACTTTATCATTGGAACATAAATGTCAAACGGGACCCCATCTCTACTGGATTTGATTAGCATTTTGCATTGGCCTTGCTCTGGGTGAGCGATCTTCATTTCTTTCAGCTTCTTACCCCTTCACAGCCGATTCGCGAGATTTGCTCTCCCCTAGCGCTGAGCACGGTGTCGTCTTACGCTCGCGCAACTCTCTTCGAAGCAGACCATCTCAATTCTCAAAACACCAGAGGAGGTCTCTGGCTGACCGCAAGCCGTGTCTCGCTGTGCACTTAACGGGTCCCTAACGACTCGGTCGATGACGCAAGAGACCTCCGAACGCGCGCGCACAACTCTTTGACTGCATGAGTTGAAAGTGAATGTGGTTGGCCCGCGATGATGATGTGCTGCCGCGCTGGCGACGACGCGATGCGCAAGCAACGAGAGTGAGAGTGAACGGGGTCCCCATCGTTGTCGTCGTCGGGTAGGTCCACTGCATACGCGCGCCCTCAGCCACGTGAGAGTGAGAGTTCTTCTCGGCGGTGCTACGCCGGTCTTGCATCTGCGCTGGTGGTTTCTACGCGGAGGATATCAGGCGCAAGGCCGTTGTCGAGTTGGAAGTTTATAAAAATTTGTTTAACTAATGTGGCAGAAATTCAGTAGGCCACGAACGGTCCGACAAGGTAGACGTGAACTCTCTGGCGCGACATCTGGACGTGAATCTCCTATGGACATTCCTGCTGGGGCGGACGCGTACTAAGTTCGCCTAGAACATTGCCGTTGCATAAGAATAAAACGGCAAGTGCTAGATCTAACAGAATCGATTCTAATGCGTGAAAATAACGAACCGGAAATGAATCGCAAGTGATATTTTGCAGACTGGTGGTAAAATATTGTCGATCTTGTGAGAAAGTTTTCCTACAACGACTGGACAGGTCGTTGAGGCCTCCATTTTCATCTGAACCCAATTTGGGAGGTTTCACGCCGCTGGGAAGATAAAGTGCCGTATCTGGTTGCACCCTAAGTGGTAGCAATTCAAAAACCGACTTGCGTTGTGAACAAAGCAGTGGGAGAAATACCGACACAATAAGTACCCAACTGTGTCCCGTCATAAGAGGTGATAAATCATTAAAAGTTGAAATCAAGTCTTTTGTGTTAAATTCGGCGCCCTCTTTCTCTCGGTTGGCGAACAAAAGAGTCGCGAAACAAGGCGCGGTGAAATTTGCAAAACCTGAGTGATTGAGAAGTTTGCAGGAAAAAAATAAGGAAAGACAAGAAGAAGTAAGCAATTAGTGACATCTCCCTGTGTCTTTTTTTGTGTGATCATTCCTGGCGAAAAGTGAGAGTAAAAGTGACAACTCAAAACGACAATCGCACATTCAGAGGAAAGTTGAACCACCCCTGGAGCGGAGTGACCGGAACCATTATCGCCTGTGACATAAGGAAAGAAATTCGAGTCTCGACCAGTTGGATTATCTTTTGTGTTGCGAAGGGAGTGTCGTCAAGTGGTGCGTGGAGTTAGTTGCAATTACGGTAGACCAAGCAAAAAAAGAAAAATAGATAGTGCAGACCGAGTGTAGGAAGTAGCCATTAACCAGACCAACCGACGAACGGAAGACTTTCCTGTGGACTAACGACAAGACGGATTGCAGGATGAAGCTGTTCATTGTGGTAAGTGCAGCTGGGTAATTAATTCTGCGTGTTTTTGCCGTTCGTCAGATTCGAAGTATGATGGGTGGTGAGTGGCGGCTTTGGTGGTACAACATAGTACCTACTATACTATGCGGCATGCAAGAAAATTGTGAATGCCAACTGCAAAAAAGCGCTTAATTTATGTGATCAAGGACGTGATCCTTGAGAATTGCAATTTTATCTGGCACAAAAAATCGGAAAGAATTACATTATCGTAAATACATTTGATTTAGCCTTCGACAGTAGATGGAATATAAGTTGTATATAAGGTTTAATGACCAACAGTGGATTAATAGTATAGTCCCCTCGCCAATAGTGGACAATCTAAGCAAAATTACTGTTTAAAACCACAGTTATTAACCACTTTTCTATTAAATTTTATCGCCATAAGTTTTCTTGCTTTATATTAATAAATCCAGCAAAAGAATGAAGATTTTGTTTTTGATGTCGTATTCAGGTGAATAAATTCACTGGTGATTAATAACAAGAAAGTGTAGATAAATGCTGTTAAATATGCACCAACTATATGAGCATAAACTATCGCTTATTGGTTCGACAATTCTCGCTTAACTTTTCAAAAGGACTTAAGTAACATTTTTTTTAATAATTAATTTGAGTACTGCAAACAAAAGCTTTCATATTGGTCTGTTGATTGCAGTACTCAAATTAATTGATGAAAATGTTACTTAGGTCGTTTTGAAAAGTTAAGCGAGAATTGCTCCATATTGCGACCTATTTTTTGGTTCCTGTTGAACTCCACCCATTCATTTAGAGTTCTTGTTATCTATACTAAACAAATATAATCTAAAAATTCTGTATAAAATCTAGGCTAAAAATACTTTTTGATTTTTTTCAAAGATTCTGCATAAGATATAATGGATGCCAGCGCCAGGCATAACTGACGATTTGCCTAGTGTGCGTTAGGCATAAAAGACGTTAGTCATAAAATGTGCCAAAGACCTGCCTATGACCCATAGAAAAGTGTATTATGCCTAACGATTTTATAACTAACGTCGCTCACCTTCTTCCTGTTCCCAATGACCAACCTCTCCCTCTAGTATCTTCTCAAAATAAAGTATATGTGTTTAAAATGTGGTTGAAATCGATCAAGGGGTTTAAAGTTATAGTCGTGTCCCGCAGGCTGAACTGAATTTCGAATTCTTGGTAAAATTTGTTGCTTTAAAAAAGTGGCTTCTTTTTCTTCTGCGGCTTCATATTTCAAACTGGAACATGGCCTGCTTCTCATCATGTAGTAACATTTCCACAGTTTTTAATTGAAAGGATTAAATGCCAAATTCAACTAAAAAAATATCTGGATTCGTAACTAAACAAAATACGTTAACTATCAACAATCTTATCAATTTTTTCATGCTGTTGATTAAGTTGATGCAGAAAAGGTTTCAGTAAATTCAATTGACCGGAAGGCATACAAACACGGTAAATAGTCCAGAAAACAGCATCAAAACGCAAAGCATAAAATCAAAATCATAAAATTGGTTAACAATTTGGAAAACAGTGAAAAAAGCTTAAAATATTTTCTGTCAACTGAGCCGAAATGGCGAAAAGAATTTGTTTGTGCGAAGTGTGTTACCGATTCGGGATCTCGTTCCCAACTAGGTTGTCAAATACAAAAAGCCAGCGCCTTCAGGCCTTTCATTGGCCATATTGTTAAATTTAATTTCAATGAATCACATACAGTGGTTGGTTTCCTATCCGCCACTGCCGTACCAGGCGCTAACGCATAAATAAAATAGCCAGCATGAGTTAACCACCTGAAGTTTGTATGGCGAAAGACATCTAAGGCAGATTTTCACAACAGGAGGAACACAAAAATCTATTTGGTACCAGTTATGTAGGAAGGTGTCTGCTACTACGCCAACCAAATATTTTTTCGATTAAGATGATTATTTTAGATGCCTTTCGCCATACTGATTTCCGAAAGTTAACTCCTAGTGTGCCGCTCAAAGTAGGCGATTCATTTGAAAATACTATACCTTAAACAAAATGTGTTAATAAAACATGTGTGCTAAATTAATGATTTCGTGTGTGTTACTTCTACGTGAAGTTAAACGATTTACAATGATATGGAAATGCCAATATCATCTTCCAAACTTGGACGTACATGTTCATGATAGCATTAGAGGCGAAAGTATAGAATTGATAGTTCCGTTAGGATACGGCAGGCATGAAAAAAAAAAAAAAACATTCTTCATGCCTGCCGTATCTTAACGGAACTATCAATTCTATACTTTCGCCTCTAATGCTATCATGAACATGTACGTCCAAGTTTGGAAGATGATATTAGCATTTCCATATCAAAACATGTGTGATTTCTAGACCCCCTCTCCCCTCTCTGACAGGCTTTCTTAATATACCAAGTATATGCACTATCACAAAATCTTTGAAATTCACCACATGTTTATCTACATACATTTCCAAAAGCCCAAATCTAGCGTAATAGTTTTCGTACAGTGCAGAAAATCAAATTACGATTGTTCAGCATTACTAAGCAAACGATCTCCCATTATTTCAGCCCTATACGCGTAATGGTTCTTTCATCTCGTGTCCTTGAAAAAAATATTGGAAAAGCACGTGGTTTACAAAATGGCCGATTTCTGGCTTTATTGTATAATCACCTTAAGGCATAGGTAGGAAATTGTTGACATGATACTCGCTTTGATGACAAGGTTCGTTTTGGTAAACGGTCTGCCGTGTATAGCGTGTAGTTTGAATTAAATCATAAAAAAAATCGAACGGATGCTAATCACACAACTGGATGCGAACTAAATTTCCACTTTCTGATTAACTTTCTCTGCCGCACAAATTTCGACGACCGGCCGATCGCTCTGCTTACTGGAGAAACACGAGGTGAGGGACAATCTGCGGATAAGAATAACAAGAATCTTAACAAGGAAAGAACATTAATAGGTAAAATGTAATTTAAATTATTCCATATTTGGGGCATGTGAATTAATGTCAAATCTAATCAGTTCACAGTCCTGTTTTGTCGAATTCAATCTAAAAGTAACCTCACACCTCAGAAATCTTGTCCATTGATTCTGTTCCCATTTCCGCCGTATTGTATTTTAAATCGGGCTGAATTTATAATTTTCTACAACGGCCTAATTATAATTTTCCATAAATATAACAATAATTATAAAATAATAACAACGTTAATAATAATCAAATCGTCACCCACCAAATGTAACTGTGTTTTAATTTCAACCTGTGAATCATAAAGTAAGATAAACGTTATACAAAAGGATCGCCAAATTACCGGTTCCGTTCAATCCACTGATTAAACTGACCAGATTTTAATGCCTTCGGAATAAGCAGAAAAAAGTCATTAAAATAAAATTGTATGAACAAATCACACAGAGAAACACCTGTTGTCATTAACTGATAAAAACCTTAAGAAAAGCCGATCCATGGAAAATACATAACGGCATAGATGGCATTATTTTGAAAGGAACACTAACAATGTGTTTGGTTTTAGATTTTGGAGCTCTTTGGAAGAACCAATGAAAAAACGGGACAAATAGTGGATTTTTAGATTACGAAGGGACAGCACTCTCTGTTGCCAAAGCAGATTCGATGGATACGGGGAGTTGACCAAGATTTGTTTATGTACAGGTTATCCGACTTGTCAATATCCCCAACTCAGCCATCTTGGATTTGTGTATGGAATTTATGCTCCTTTGTTTACGTTTTGCACTGAAAATTTATGTTTCCCCCCCGCGCTGGTTATTCCCATCTACTGACGAAGTCGGATAACCTGTACATAAAAAAATCTTGGAGTTGACTGATATCCCATCGTTATTAAGGGTATGCGATAACACACTTTTTCCTAACGAAACGAAACGAAACGAAATTTAAAATGTCTTTGTTGATTCGGATCGAAACGAAACGAAATAAAGATTCCTTTCGATACTTCGAAACGATACGAAATCAAGGTTCATTAAATTCGAAATTTTTCGAAACGAAACGAAATTTTAATTTTTTTTTTCCGCGGAATTTTTATTAAATTGTTTTTACATTATGTACGCTATTCTGATTTCACTTTTTCGAAGTCGAATAACTGTTTTGCGACCAAATAAGTTACAATAACAGAAAAGGCAGTCTATGATAAATCGCCACATTCTCGCCGCATATACCATTAGCGATAAGACAATACCCCAGCATTTGTGCCGCTTTCAAAGAAATTCTTCGTGAAGCGTGTGCTCCCGAATCTGATCAATTTTATATCAGTTTTATATCAGTAAGTATATAAAAATAAAGAAAATGTGGGATTTTTCACATACCTACGGATTCAAATTTCGTTTATAACCTTAGTTCACTTAAGAATTATGTAATTATGCTAAAGCATACTTCATATTGTCTTGTCAGCGTGGACTAAGTACTGACTTAGTCAAAATTAGAAAATGAATGCTTAGATTTATTTTTTATTCAGTGGGATACTCAATTACGTTTCCATATCTGCCAGGCGTATACGCAGATAGAACCAAAAGGTATTCCTTCTTATTCTTCGTCTACATATATAGCATACATTTGCTCACTAAGAAGAATCCTGTGCACCTTTCTAAAATGTACGAAGATATGTATTTCCGATTGAATTTAACAGACCCATACTGCCGTGAATCGCATATCTGTCCCATCTTTGCTGGGTTTCCTATTCATATGGGACAAATATGCGATTCACGGCAGCATAGTCTTATATACAATCAGCTCGACAAACTGAGCTATTGTCTGTGTGTCCTTGACATATGAGAATAGCTGTTATGGTTAGTATAAGCTGAAAGCAATCTTCAAAGAACTTCCAGATATTTTAATGATCTTTCAACCCGTTATGGATTTTATTTTTGCAAATTCCATGCGAAGATCTAGAAATGTCCACAAATCTGCAATGTTCCTTACATACAGCACCGTAGCGTGCGGTTGGCCAGGTTGGCCTCCGCCAAGGGCGCCATTCTTTAGGGGGCGCCGAAATCAAGGATTACGCTATAAGCAAAAGACAAATTTATTTAGTTTAGGGTTGGTACAATGGTAGAGATACGTCTTATGACAAGTGAGAGATATGTGGAATAATCTAGAGCAAGCCAAAAATATTGCCTTTTTTCTACATCAACATGTTATATGGATTTGGTTTAGTTTTGACTGCTAATCCGATTTCTCAAGGACTTCTAAAAACCGGTTACAAGAGGTCAGTAGAAAAAAGATTAGAAAAAGATATAATATTTAACAAGTTATTTGACAATCATGGATTTTGGTTATCAACATTGAGTGAATCGGATTATTTAAAATTTTAGCTATTACATTTAGGGCCACCGAGGGATTTCCGGAGCCATAATGTTTGATAGCAGTGACTATTCGCGAAATGTAGAACTTATTGAAGCAGTGCAGCATTCATTCAAGCGTTTTTTGTATAGAAAATTCTATTACCCTTATGAACCATATCAGAGAACAATAAGTCGCATGCAGATCACATCATTAACTGATCGTCGGCGCGTCCTTGATGTGTCTACGCTTCATCGACTTGTACATGGTTCTATTCAATGCAGCATTACTAGTGACCTCCAGCTTTGGTTTCCCACCCATGGTCTACGTCAGTTGGATCTATTCTTCATCCCTAGATCAAGGACAACCCTGGGAAAAGCTGCACCTCTTTCTCGTTTATGCCAGACTTACAACGAGGGCTACAACAAAGTGGACATTTTTATGGAGCTTTCACAATTCAAAAGGATTGTCCGAAACTAGCAGCTTTGCTAAGCTTTAAAACTTTATTGTATTGTGGTCCGATTATTGGGTAACCCTGTAGGACACTATACAATGAATAATATATGAGATAAATAAATAACTTATTTAACTAAAAAAGCACAATTCACACTCAAATTCATTGGTTTGAATTTATTCAGCTTTTTTAAGTGGACATCTTTAAAAGGTTACATTCATAATAAACCGATTGACAAAATCTAGAAGTGCCTTTTGTTCTTATATCCGGAAGTAGTGGTATGGATTTTTGTGTAATTTATAGTTCAGGTAAATTTCCCGTTTTTAGGGGTTTTTTTAATTTCTTCTTATTATAATCAAATGTATATTGGTCCTGAGGTGGACGGCAATTCCGACCATTAAACAACCCACAGCATAGTTGAATTTTTTCAACACAAATATGTACAGGAAGTGGCTTCAAACTATCGACAGACACAGTCCTGAGTTAAGTTTTGCTTGATCCAAACAGATCCGTTGGCGATTTCGACCACCAACCAATCTACACACCATACCATTATTTTTGATTTAATTTGTCCTAACTGGGTTCAGTGGTCCAAAGTTACATTTTACTTGATCCAAATACGTTCAATGGCAACTCCCGGCCACCAACAAACCCACTCCAAAAAATGGTTTTCCCTGATTCGACTAGATCCGGTAGAAACACTGACCTTCAACCATCTCACCCCAGAGTGAAATTTTATTAACTGTTAGGTCCAGAAGTGGTTTCAAAACACCGTCAGAATAGGTCCGATAACGATTTCGATATAAAACCGACGCATTTCAGTGCTGGATTTTATTGAACCGACTAGACCCAGCAATGCGAAGGCTCTGAAAAAAAAAACCTTAACATTTTTAATGAACTTCCAGCACGGCTGGAAGGTCGCTTAAATAACTTGTGAAATAATCAAAAAAAATATCGACATTCTGCAATTCAAATGAACTTCAGGAACAAAAGTTCTTGTTCTCTTCACAGTATTGAATGATGTTTAAACCACTAAACCTTCTAATTTTACTGTTGATGCATTTCAAATTGTCAAATTGTTGTTAAATTTTCCGATTTTTATAATAAAAAGAGGGGCACCAAATCATGGTTTCGCCAAGGGCGCTAGCAGTCCACGCTACGGCTTTGCTTACATATTGTGCAAATAGTCAAAGAAGAGCTTATTAGCTTGATTAACTGTACACATCGTAGTTGCTAATCATGATTGGCCGAGAAAAAGCAAATATCCACAGCTCACCAATTAAATAATATTCTTGGGATACAAAAAAGTTATTCTTATTGTATACCGCCGGAAATAAGTATAAAGACAAGCATGATTTTCATACATTTTCATCATGATTGAGGATCGATATCTCGATTCGTAGCGATTCGATTTGGCTGAAATTTCACTAGGCACCTGTTTTTAACTTGAGCTTTCGATCTTTGAGTAAATTCTATACATCTTTGTTGATTTTGACCTCAAAATCTGGAAATAATTATAAAGACACCACTTTTTTATATAGAGCTCCATATAACGGAACTGTCTTTATAATTATTTCCAACATAAACGTGTATAAGCAGTATATATGCATAAATGTAACTATCGTTGACTAAAAATTCAAGTCATTTTAGGCTTGTTGGCAAAAAATCAGCCCATTAGAATCGCTAAGAATCGAGATATTGCCCTCCCAATATGGCCATTTTGTATGGAAACCGAGCTTGGCTTTATACTTATTTCCACCATTTGCTTCGGTGTTTCCAATTCATGACCAATAATGATGCTGGTAACGTGCTTAAAGTCAATTTAGGATTAGGAGAGGAAAATTAGTTTAACACTTATTGTTATAAGAGACCAAAGAATGCTCTGCATCTACGTGAGCGCTACGGGAAAGGAATCGTTGGTTAGTTGAGAAGGAAATTCGTGTGAAGCCCCTTGGTAAGCGACAAAATATGTATTGCGAAGTTATTTTGAAAACAAGAAGACGAAAACTGTGTTTCAAATCAATCCAATGCAAGATCAATGTGTTTCGTTTAATAATCTTCTACAACACGATCGATCCCGCACTAAATAATTTTGTGCTCTTCGATGCAGACATTAGTTTTATCACTACACGTTCTTCCACACTAGTTGGTGTGATCAGCATCAACATGATCGATTGCAAACTGGTTTAAAAAATTTCTGCTACGCGAGGTGGATTTTTTTCACTTCGTGATCTCCCGGACTAACTGCCGTCCCATGACCAGCATCCACATGATCGTTTCCGCATTCATATAGAAGAAAACTACATACGAATTTATCGACTAAGAATGAGGTTGTGTAGTAAGTGTTAATAGGAATATTGTATAACCTAAAGTTTTGAAAACAACTTTACGATTATGTTCAGCGGCGCAGCCAAAGTTTTTGATAATATAAAGTATGGTTTAAGTTTAAATTTGTTTCGAAATTCCGCGGAATTCCGTTAAATTTCGTTAGAAGCTAGTTTTTTCTAGCGAAATTTTTGAAATTTTACGAAACGAAACGAAATTAAGAAATCAGATTTCGCCATGCTCAAATTCCGCGAAATTCCGCGGAATTTCGTTTCGAACCACCTGAAACGAAATTTTTCGAAATACCGCATATGCTTAATCGTTATTAGCTGGTTATGGAACAACTTCTCGCAAGGGCAGCTGTTCTATAATTGGTAATACGTCCATGTACTTAATGGAATAGTGTGGGTTCAAGTCCCATCGGCAGCCGAATCTTTTTTCGCAATATCTCACAATATCAGCAAAAATGGACTATTTCGGTGGCATCTCCATGGATGCTTACTTGCTGTTAGGGATTCCATCCATCTCCCTCCTTTGCCGGCTTGTGATTCTGCTACCGAAGGGCAACCTTCTGTCGTCGCCAAACGATTAAGTTTTGCACTTTGAAGAAAATTAATCACTGATCTCTTCTTTTGTATAAAATGATAGACCGGAAAAAATCAATTTCATTCCCAACGACCAACAGAAACAAAGCCAAAGAATCTTACCAGAAAGGTTCACTTTCTGCCGACGACACCCAAATCGATAAAGACGCTAATTTAGAGGAAGATTTCTACAGCAACCACCCACCGTGACCGTCGCTCAGATCGACAGACGTCAAGCTATTATGTTTTGTATTATGAAAAATTTCGACTTGGGTCAAATTTGTCTTTTCAATAAAACGTATTTTGAATCATTAACAGCTCATAACCAATTTCAGATTCTTGCGAGAAAATTTTACAAGATGCTCTGAATTTGCAGACTTTCCCATGCTTCGGAACCGCTCTCTGTAAAATCCCGATCAAAATGGCTCGTGCGCGCCGGTAAGTAGCTTTCTTATGTCTAATGAATTATTCCCATTAGCCCCGCCCCTTCGTTAATCATTATGAGTGCACTTCATATTTACACTCGTAACAGATTACAAAGACTAACGGGGCTAAAGGGCTTACTTTATTGAATACAAGAAAGCTGTTTCCCGGCACCTAATATCCATTTTGATCGGGATTCTGCTAATTTTTCTTTTATTTCGGGCACTTTAGAGGATGGTGTCATCTAGGATTGTGTTGTCCTCCACTGAAAGCCAGACAAGTGGAGGGATACGGCTGATAAGTCGTATTAATCCCTTTTCTACGGTTGGAGAACATATTCTACCAATTAGGAGCTACTATTCGGCTTCTTGCGTTGGGGCCCTCCTTGGCCGTGCGGTAAGACGCGCGGCTACAAACCAAGACCATGCTGAGGGTGGCTGGGTTCGATTCCCGGTGCTGGACTAGGCAATTTACGGATTGGAAATTGTCTCGACTTCCCTGGGCATGAAAGTATCATCATGTTAGCCACATGATATACGAATGCAAAAATGGTAACCTGGCTTAGAAACCTCGCAGTCAATAACTGTGGAAGTGCTTAATGAACTCTAAGCTGCGAGGCGGCTCTGTCCCAGTGTGGGGATGTAATGCCAATAAGAAGAAGAAGATTCGGCTTCTTGATTTACTATCCATTTTTTTCGATCTACTATCCATTTTAATTTTCCTTCCATTCCGAGATCTCTTTATCTCGATGATCCCTTCAATATCGAGATAAGGACAGGTGACTGTGGTACTAACTCGTCTTGTGATAAGTTATGATAGTTTGTGGTGGCATTTTGTTAAATAAAAATGCCACCACAAACTATCATAACTCGTTCATATCATAAGTAGATATACACTCTTTTCTTCAATATACATAAAAATGAATTTCGGTATGTCTGAACCTTATAGACTCCGAAACTAATGAACCGATCGGCGTGGAAATTTGTATGCAGAGGTTTTTGGGGCAGGGGAAGGTTCTTACGATGATTTGAGACCCCTCGAACTTCTACGTCTCCCTTCACTACTGCTGATATTTCATCGAGAATTAGAGAAATCGGGGCAAAATGAGCACCTTAACGTAGTGTAACCAGCAAAAAGTCTGGCGCAATCAATTCATCTTTCTTTTTCTCTTCAGGAAACATATTTATTGAAGAAATTTCAGCATCAGTTCGAGGTATGTCTAAAATAATGCGATTTGAACTAAAATTGGGGAAAAATGAGCACTTTATAGTATTCTGACCAGCGTGAAGCCCCGCACAATCGATTCATCGCACTTTATCCCTTCGGAAATCACTTTTTTTTTGGAAATTTTTCAGCTGCTGTTGTAATAAGTAGAATTTCGATCCTTTTTCTTTTGAAAACCCACATCGTGGAATGGTCCGGATATTTCAAGTGGACCGAACGGTTTACCAGCGCTCTGATGATCCAAACCAGACATGCGTTCTTCAAGCCTGTTTGGTATAAATAATCAAGTCCTCGGCTGTATATAATTGTGTTATGTCACTGTTCACTGCGATACTGAAATTTTCACAGCAGCACATTCTCTGGACAATATTATCTGCGTTTATGGCGAGTATCTCATTGAATCTTTGATAGACCAAAATCACGGGCTCCGGTATTTGTTCAGTGTCTTCCGAGCAGAGAAAGGAGCCTGCCTATTCATTTCTTTAGAGATACTTCCGGAAGCATCCATGTCCTGATAGAAACTGAATCGGATAGAATTTCATTTCAACATGCTTTTTTCAATCCACTTGGCCACTTTTGAGATAAACTGAGTCCATCTGCCGTTAACAGTAGTACATATACCATTTTGTTGACAACTTCCCAGCGACTCGGTTTTTGAGGTTTTGTAGATTCTGGTGGGGAACATTCCTGTAATCACGCTTAGTGCTTTTGATGCTCGGATGCAGGTTCACGACTCTTATACTCATCAACATTACGTGATACTCGGAAGTGCCTGGTTTTGCTAAATTTTCAGTTTGCAAAAGCAGAGTTGTTTAACATTGTTATAATTACAATCATCTTAGCAGTATTTCCACATGCGTATTTGACGTGATTGTTAAAGTTGAGCTGGTCATGAATTATCATTTCCAGGTGCCTCACTGCACAGTTTAAGCTGATTGTCCAATCATTATCCATGATTTCTACCTGCTCTATTGCATTTGAAAATCAGCAACACCTCGATCTTGTGATGGGCTATCGCCAGCATTCTTTCTTTCATCCAGTTTCTCAACAAGTCTATTGCGGTGACCACCTCGCACTTGCATTTCGCAACTGTATTTTTAGAACGCGACACATTGGCTTCTTCTCTTCGCACCCTACTCCAGACGGGGCGCTTCTCTTCACAAAAAAAGGCAAATCTACTGTCTTAATTTCCACCTATAGCGTTCCATGTTCAGCCGGCTCACTTGATATAATGTGACTGCTCGCCTGATCTACGTCCTTTTACAAAATGATCTGTCTGCACTTCTCGTCGACCTCATCCAGCATATCGAACGTCGCTCTGTTAAAGCGATGTCCATTTAGAATCCGGAATAATAAAACATCTGTATCTAGGTAACGGATTGACATACAAATAAGGTTAATACATCAAAACAAAAGTTATTTACTGTACTTTAAGGAAAAAATGTAAATTCAAATCATTTCTAGTTTTCTAGTGACAATTCGCACTTTCTTCTTTATTCCACTCATCAAACGCTGCACACCTCCGGAAACAACTTCCTTGGTACATTTGTTTCACATTTTGGTCATTGGACATTTTGGACATTTTGAGTCGCGTCCCGAGCTGTTTATCCACTTCTATTAAACTTCCGCTTCATTATTGCCCAAAATGTCTCGATGGGCTGGAACTGCGGGCAGTTGGGTGGATTATGTTTTTATTGCTGAAATCTACCTTATTATCGCGTTACAACTGGATGACTTTCCGGCTGTAGTGGCTACTCGCCAAATCTGGCCAAAACTTCACCTTCATGGGCTTTCATGAAACTTAGTACGCGGTTTTTGAGACATTGTTACTTTTACTGCTTAGAGTCCATAGTCTTATTCGTCACGAACACTTTGGTCTTTGCTCTGCAGCTGCATATCTCTTGCCAAATCATCAGTTTTTTGGCAAATTTGTCCATAAAAGCAAACTTAATCTCGCAAGAATAACTCCTCGTGCCGTCGTCATGCAGAATTTTTGGCCAGGAAGCTGTCCTAAATCCATTTTGACGTAGGTTCCACCGTCGATGAGCAGGATTATCAACGGGGGTGTGCAGATTTTTTTCTCTGCTCTCGGCTTCCATCTGGAATAATTTTCGACTCGCTGCACGAAACACCATGAAATTTATACCACAGAAAGTGGGCGTCTAGGTAGTCATACCACTGTAAAAAAATTCTTGCAGCGGTCACTTTCCGTGCCGCTGCAATACAATAAATGATTCCGGATTCTAACTGGACAGAGCTTTAATGACTGCTTCGACTGTACTCCAGCAGACAACAACTAGGGTAAAGGATGTATTTTGGACCACCCTTACTTACTTACTTATGGATCCTGTACACCTCCGGTGGTGAAAAGGGCCGACTTGAAAGATCTCCATCCTGAGCGTTGCCCGGCTATCGCTTTAACCTGTTGCCAGGTTAGATTTCGGTCGACTTCTTTTATTTCTTTATTGAGGCTTCGCCGCCATGAGCCTCTGGGTCTGCCTCTGCTGCGATGTCCTGCTGGGTTCCAGTCTAATGCTTGTTTACAGATTTCGTTTCCGCCCCTACGTAGAGTGTGGCCGACCCAGCCCCACTTCCGATCCCGAATTTCTGTTGCTATCGGCCTCTGATGACAACGACGATGGAGCTCGTAATTTGAGATCCAGTTGTGAGGCCACCAGGCCCGAATTATATACCGCAAGCATCTGTTAATGAACACCTGCAGCCGTTGAGTGTTCTCCACTGATACACACCATGTTTCGCTAGCGTATAACAGCACAGATTTCACGTTAGAGTTGAAAATTCGTATTTTAGTGCGTTCACTTATCTGCCTGTTTTTCCAGATATTTCTTAAACTTAAAGCAAAGGCAGCCCTTGCTTTTTTAATCCGTGCGCCTATGTCGATCTTGGTACCGCCGTCTGACGCCATTTGGCTACCAAGATATTGGAAGCTTTCAACATTCTCCACTGGTTGCCCGGCTACTGTGAAACTGGAAGGAGTCACCGTGTTTACATCCAACGATTTGGTTTTGTTGACGTTGATGACTAAACCTGCCGAGGAGGAGCGCTCGGCAAGGTCGTTGAGCTTACTCTGCATATCAGAACGCCGTTGTGCGAGGAGTGCAACGTCATCCGCCAATTCGAAGTCGTTTAGGTGCTCCATGGTTATAGGCTGCCATAACAGCCCGCGGTTTGGTTCACGGTCAATCGCATCTACCAGAATCTCATCGATTACGATGAGGAACAGTAACGGTGATAGAATACATCCTTGCCTCACACCAGCTACGACCCGGATAGGGTCGGACAGGACCTCATTGTGCAGCACTCTACACGAAAAGGCCTCGTACTGTGCTTCGATGAGGCCGATGATTTTCTCAGGAACCCCCTTGCGTCTCAGGGCACCCCACATATTCTCGTGATTGAGACGGTCGAAACTTTTTTCGTAGTCAATAAATACCAAGTAAAGGGACTCTTGGAATTCGTTGACCTGCTCCAGAATGATGCGGAGCGTGACAATATGGTCCACACAGGATCTTCCGGCACGAAATATTGAGAGTCGCACCGGAGAGTCGCATCGATCTTTTCCTGAATCCGGGCTAGGATAATTTTGCACAGAACTTTGAGAACGGTACACAGCAACATAATGCCTCGCCAGTTATCGCATACAGTCAGGTCACCCTTTTTGGGCACCTTCACTAAGATACCTTGCATCCAGTCGACCGGGAAAGTTGCGGTGTCCCAGATATTACGAAATAAACGATGCAGTAGTTGAGCGGATGTCATGGGGTCAGCTTTGAGCAACTCGGCTGATAGGCGGTTGACCCCTGGGGCTTTATTCGATTTCATGCTTTGGATGGCTGTTTGAATCTCTAGCAGTGATGGAGCTTCGGTATTGACGCGTGTTATACGTCGGATCCTAGGCAGATCATGCCGAGGTGGTGATGGCCTGGCTGGCACTTGAAAAAGTTGTTCGAAGTGCTCGAACCAGCGTTTCAGCTGGTCAGTTGGGTCGGTCAATAACTGATCATTCGCGTCTTTCACAGGCATCGTTGCATTCATCATCGCCCCGCTTAAGCGTCGTGAGATATCGTAGAGGAGGCAAATGTCCCCGGTTGCGGCGGCTCTCTCTCCTTCGTCGGCCAGAAAGTCTGGCCATGCTCGCTTGTCCCGTCGACATGAGCGTTTTACTTCTTTCTCAAGAGCCGCGTATCGTTGACGGGCTAAGACTTTGGCTCCACTGGTTTTCGATCGCTCTATCGCGGCGTTGGCTCCTCTTCGCTCCTCTTTCTTCCTCTTGGTCTCATCGGTGATCCATTGTTTTCTCTGGGTGCGTAGTTCGCCCAGATTGTTCTCGCTGGTGGCGATGAAGGCATTCTTGATGGCGGTCCATTGGTCTTCCACGCTGCCACCTTACGGAATGTGACTACACAATTTTGAACCAACGATTGGAGCGCGTAGATCACATTCGTGACCTATTAGTCATTCTAGACTCAGCTTTATCATTCCGTCTACATTATGAACACATGATAAGTAAAGCAAATAGACAGCTGGGGTTCATCTTCGAAATTTGCGACGAATTTCGTGATCCTCTATGTCTACGGTCATTGTTTTGTGCACTAGTCCGTTCAATTTTGGAGACTAGTTCAGTTGTTTGGTGCCCATATCACACCAACTGGATTGCCAGAATCGAAGCCATACAAAGAAAATTCGTGAGAAAAGCCCTACGCAGACTTCCATGGCGTGACCCGACAAACCTACCACCGTATGAAGATCGATGTCGCCTCTTAGGATTGCAAACGTTGGAATACAGAAGATTTATCAGTCAAGTGAGCTTCGTTGGGAAAATCTTGCTGGGAGATATAGATTCGATGGAAATATTAGGTCAGCGTGATTTTCTTCAGCGTCGCGCTGTGTATGGTCTTCACGACCCTATCCGATTCATGTCTGCAAGGTTCAACGTAGTATTTAATCTTTTTGACTTCAACTGTTCTGCATCCACATTTCAACGCAAACTTCAGGAAAGCGGACCATCACTATTGAATAGGTGAGTTCCAGTCCAATGCTAATTAAGAAGAAGAATCGTTCTACTTGATGCCATTTCTTTTCTCGATAATTACCATCGCTGAGCATATTTCCACGGATTCCGGAGAACCCCAACGACGTTTGATAAGGCAGGATAACCTCAAATATTTATAAGTTAATTTTAATATCACTTTGACCCATTTTGTTTGAATGATCGTAAAAGCTTGTTTATGTACTGTACTGTTTTGAAAAGATATGAGGATTTTATGCCAATTTGAGTAAGATGTTAGTCTACACAAACTGGCTTTTCCTTGTCACACTTCATTAAGCATCAAGCAGATGAAGTTGAATCAATAAAATAAATAAATAAATAAATAAATAAAAATATCAGCAGCACGCGTCTCCAGTTCTTCAACGAAGGACCGTTTCACCGTGGCATCTTCCAGTCGGCGTGTGTTGAATCGTCGTCCAACTCTTTCCTCCTGCCGACGAATCCGCGCAATGCGCAGGCCGATTTCGCCGATGAGGAGGTGATGATCAGACGCGATATCGGCACTACGTTTATTCCGTACATCAAGAAGGCTCCGTTTCCATTTTCGGCTGATGCAGATGTGGTCGATTTGATTTTCTGTAAAACCGTCACGGAAGACCCACGTGACCTTGTAAACCGGTCGATGAGGGAAGAGCGATCCCCCGATCACCATGTCGTTATTACTACAAAATTCTGCGAATAGCTCTCCGTTTTCGCTCATTTCTCCGAGGTCATGGCGTCCCATAATGCGCTCATGGTTCGAGTTGTCGGATCCGATCTTCGCATTGAAGTTGCCCAAACAGATCTTGATATCACTCTTCGGAATTCTATCTACGACGGCATTGAGTAGAGTGTAGAAGTTCTCTTTGTCTTGCAGATCGGCAGCATCGGTTGGTGCATAACATTGGATTATAGTAAGGTTTCGGACCCGTGTTCTAAATCTGGCAACGATTATCCTTTCACTTATAGGTTCCTACTTGATAAGCGCAGAGTGTGCCTGAGCGCTTAGTAGGACACCAACTCCGCGAAGCCGAGCGTGTTCACCTCGTAAACCAGAGTATAGCAGAACTTGTCCCGACGGCGTTCTGTGTTCTCCAAAGTTTGGCCAACGGACTTCACCCAGTCCCTGGATCTCAAGCTTCATGCGGCGTGCCTCATTGGCAAGTTGTGCCAATTTACCCTGCTGGGCTAGAGTTAAAACGTTCCATGTTCCTATTCGTGTCCGTTGTTTCGCGCTAAGAGTCGTCGCCGTAAAATCTGTCCGTATTCTTTCATTATCGGATTCTCGAACAAATTGATGTTTCGGGAACAGTAGGATGTTGGCCCAAGGTTCCCTATCCACCGGGATGGGGCTGCCATCTTAGGTATAGCTTCCGGAGAATTTCATTTCATACTCAGCCGCTGGATGTCAGAACAGACGCTGTTGGAGCCGCACCTCCTTGGTGGACAGACGCTCGATCAGTCGGGTCAAATTTGTTTAAAGTCCCACCCAACACCAGGACTAGGCTTGTGCGCTTTGAGCGGCACACGGTCGCTTTGATAGGGCCTGCTAGGGGACACATGCAGCTTTTTATAGAAGTTCAACAGAGCCCACTGTCGAACCCCACCACATCCTAGGCAGACCCCACGCACCCTCTCACTCTAGCTGATGTCAGAAGGACAATAGTGCCCAGCCTACACTACCAGCTAAGTACCCAACCCTTTTTTTTCCTGTTCGGGTGTGCCACTGCGACCAATTATTAGATCTATTGTAGCGTTATCCGTATCCTTAGTGTTTAAGTGCATGTCGAATTACTCCAGTGCTATTGAGAAGCAATGCAGTATCGGTTTGGATACAGTTGTTGTTTTGTTTTCTCAAGACCACCATGACAAGGTACCGCTATTTAGACCCTTCATAGAGAGCAATCCCATTGAAGACGCGCCCCTTATCAATAGGAAATCAATCCTTTCTTGAGAAAACAGAACAGTAATACTGTTTTTGGCCACATCCTTGTCTTGCTTCTAGAATATCACCAGTGAAACTTTTAATACCCGGGATATAGCTCTGTCTACAAGACCATTTCAAGCAAGAGAATTTGTTCAGTAATAAGAACTTCCGTATGTTCCTCTCACTACCATTGTTCGCCAGTTCAAGAAGAGTTAGTACGTATTTAAACCCCTAACTCGATTTTTTCAGCAGTCAGTTCAGCCTTGGACCGGGCACCGAGGTTTTTTTTAACTAATTGCTTGAAAAGTTGTTTCCGCTGCATGCAGTTTAGCCTCAAACAAGAGAAACTCGAGTCTTTCAACTGCCTGCAACGTAACATTAATTATGTTTTATTTCTGAGACTGCTGTTGGTAGCGGGGACTAAATACGATGAATCCTTAATTACCACAACTTATTACCACCCAGAGACGAGCCAGCTTAGGGCTGCAAGTCTCTTTAATGAAGATTAAAAAAAAATAATTCCGAGTATCAATATTCTTGAGATCTCTGAAAACCCGTAAATAGTACTGAATACCCTGAAAGATTCGTAAACGATCATAAGCTTTACTGACTATAGCGTTGTTTCTGAAGATTGCTGAAGGTTCGAATTCCTAGAAGCTAGTGATAATTGATTGAAACTATTAAATATTTTAAAAAGTTACAGAAATCCATAATTGTGGACCCCCGGTAATATGACCGTTTTTCAACTGAACACTTTCAAATTTGAACCCCGTTCGTTTGAACATCGTTCAAATTAAAAATGGTTCAAACTTCATTTAGCACGTGGAATCGAGAAAAGAAGAATGGAGCATCGTGAAACGATGGTACCCTTCAAACTATCGGAGGTCCACGGTAGTCATAGCGAGTTTTATAACTTATCCGAAGATGTCCGTAAAAATCTCTTGAAATCCGAGAGGACCTCCGGAAAGTCCCTGAAATTCACTTTATGTCCTACCCACGTCTCGGAACGTGACCGCGCCTCTAACGGCTATTTGTTTGAAATATAATGAATGAGTAAACACCAACTCAGTTACGAAAGTATCAAAAAAGCATACAGAAAATCATAATCACAATCGACATTATCCTACGCACATTCACACACATAATTATTCTCTGAAGTACGCGACGATGACGTCTTATTTCAATATCAAGATGTGAGAAAGTTAACATCCATCGCTTCCCCACTGCAGCTGACTGGCTGTTAGTTTTGTTAGATAACGTCGCGTCACTCCCAATCAGTACACGACTGGGCCGAGGCCCAGGGGGGCAAACAAAATGCGAAAAGTCGCACACCGTGTGGCTCCCACTTCACCTCGCACTTCAATAAAGGCACTAAAATTCAATCAAGGTAGGTATCGGAATAAGCAAATCGACGTCGTCGGCTCATTAGCTCGCGGGGGTCAGGGGCTCCGTCACCTTATCCTATTCGATCCACTCTGGCCGACTGGGTGGCTGGCCGACTGGTCACATCAATTACGGCGGCACTCTAGATGACATGAGACCGGATGGCACAAAACCCCAGATCCGGCCCCGTCATCGCCCACCGCACGCACGACACGGGAACGGAGAAAATTTTCACGTGCACGCTAAATATTTCCTCTATTGGTGAGCAAAGGTCTGTATGGGAGAGCAGTCGATAATGAGACAAGTTGAAGGCAGTATTTCGAAGGTAAATTATGATGTCTTGGTATTGATTACCATGCTCTATAGGTTGGTGATATTTGAAATTGATTTGATGTGCGGATGCAGGCAAACAAGACAAGTCAGCGACGCCCTTTTATGTCGTGATCGGTGGATGTTTAAATCAAGGCGTTCAAGGCAAAGACCTTGCGTTTCTCTCTCGTATCTTGATATTTCCTGTAACTGAGTGGATAACTTCCCAGTTTAGTTTTAATAATTGGCAAGCTGTACCAACTTTGAATATTTTTGCTCTTGTAAGGGTACGCAAAGCAAACAATACATCAAAACGAGTTTCAATAACGCAATTCTTAGGAATAAATATTAGGCCAGGCATATACTTAAAAGGGTGTACATTTCTACTATAAATTTAATCAAATTCAGATTGTTGATGCCGTTAATTGCACTTGCACTAACACCTTTCAGCTGAATATCAGTTTGAGAAGGTGTGGTATACTAATGCGTACATTTATGTACTTCCAATGGATAGGTCTCCATAGTATGGAAATCGGAGAAACTGCCCGGAATCCTACTCCTTCCTCGACAGTCAGTGTCATGCCGAGTGGACAGTAAGTGGGTAGGTTGCCAGTCAACTTTTCACACAGATATGCGATGTCGTTGGAGTTGTTGGCAGATAGAGTTAGATAAGGCGCTTGCTGCTGCTGCTGCTCTCATCTTTCGTCTCGCACAAATATTTGCCTAACAAATCAATGGGGTTATTAATATATGCATTTCATTCGGTTTCACTTTCTGTCAATAAGATTTCGGGTTCCCACATCGGGCGGGACTTCGAACAAGGAAGGTGACGATTGGTTCGAGTGGCTGAGAGAAGAAAGTGGTCACCATGGTGGGACTCTGAGGGCGATCTGGCTGCGAGATGATTTGGTCTATGCGTACGGAAAGTGCGATGCTTCGATGGAATGTTGCGTGACCAAGTCGCCGTCAAGTGGTAGTCAATGAAAGGGTTTATTGTTGAGCAGCTGCTTTGGGGCCTCGAGAGATATTTATGCAAATGAGATTCGAATTGTGTAATATATATCGAGATTGTTAGATTGCTAGTCATGATGGTGATAATAACGAATAACAAACATCATTAGAGAAGAAAAGGTTCAAATTGGAATCAAAAAGTTTATCGAGACTATTTTAAATGGGCGTGAAGAACTATGAGTGAAACATTTCGAGTATGACAGAAGGTGAATATTTTTCAATTTTGAACATGTTTGGAGAGAAAAGTGGCAATCAAATCGAGTAATTCCACTTCCGTTATAAATCAACATTAAGTACGTAGTATTACTATGTTAGAATAAACTAAATGTTAGATGCTCATCAAAAACACCGCTCAAAAACAACAGCTTTGGTGCCTTCTTGTATTTATGTACGTACATAAAATGTTTTAGAATGGACAGTTGACGACCGTCCTTTCCGGTGTAAAAGTCTGCTAGTTAAAGAGCTGCCTCTGTTGATTAGCTGTTAATTAGATCATTCCACGATATTGTTGAACCGTCATTCTTTGCTGAACCAACAGATTTGAAGTGCATCACACCCGCGCCCGTTGCATCAGCATCACCATTAAAAGCGACGCACTCATCGTTGTCGCCAGTTCTCTTATGCACCTCATCATTCCTTTCCTCAGTCTTAACGATGGCTTTTTTTTTAGTTTTATTTTCTTCGTTAAGACTCAAACCCCAACTAAATCAACCCATACCACACAGTCAAGTGCAGTCTTTGATCATTTCCGGAACTAATTCAATTACTATGGTGCGCGGCTCGTAGAGTGAAATTAGTTCCCATCGAAGATGACGTTGGCGGCGGCGACGAACGCTAAGATCAGAGTCGATTGATCCGATCCACGATCACGAATAGAGAGCAAGTTGATCGCAGTCGCAGATGATGCTGGCTGTCTGGCTGCTGATCATCCACTTCACGCAACCACTCAAACTTACTGAACCAGTTGGAACCAACGATCGGATCGGTCTTGAGCTATGCACGGCACCTCCGGAATTTCCTCGACGTTGGGTCGATTGTCACTTCCTTCAGTTAAGACAGGGGAGGAAGGTCCAACAAACTCTTAAATATTTTTCCGCATTCATATGCCTATGTGATAATTCTGTATGCGTTGAAACCCCTTGCTCCACCGGTACGCTTTAAACCACATTCCCCTCGAAACGATTCATAAGCATATTCGATGGAATCGTTGAACTCTTTCACACACCGTCGATCGCCGACGCTTTTTGGAATATAAAACCACCCTTTATTCACATGTCTGATCCAAGGCGCGTGAAATGGCACGCTATTTGATTGCCGATTGTGTCGCGCTATTATGGAGACAAAAATGTGCACAGAGGGGCTCCGGCTTATTAGTCACCATCGCACACCGTCCGTGCCGGCCACGCACAGTCAAGGGAGTTTTGTTGAATCGTTTAATAGCTATCCGGGTCTTTCCATGTGGAGGACGATGGGTCTACGCAGAGTACAGTTATTGTGATTTTTTAATGGTATTATGACTGAAAATTATACACAACTAACCAATGTTGGTTGAGGGCAGCGGATGAGCGCAAAGCAGAGGTTGGAATTGATGTTATGTGAAATTAATCAACTGGTTTTCAACGCCTTGTCTACGGTTAGTTGTTCTGCTTTGAATACTAATTTGGATTGCTTAATGCTGAAGGAATTGGAATTTGAATGTGTTACGGAATCGAAATAATCGAGGCACTGGAGACGACCTTACAGTTTAGTATGATTTGATTGATTTTGCACGGTAAATGGCGTACTTCTTGTAGTTAAAGGAATGAAATAAATCCAGTGATATCGGTCGGGTTACAAGCAACTCAGGGAAGACCGAGTAAACAGCTCCGGTGAGAATTTTTGGTCACATAGTGACAGTGAAGAGAGATTTGCTTCTCAATGCTAGAAGTGGCTGATCATCGTCCGAGTACCAGAGGCTGTGCATGGTCCTCTGGATAATGTAGCGTCGCGTCAGCATTGAGAAGTCACTATTTTTAGTAAGAATTTCTGATACAACGGAATGAAGCGTTTCAATATCAAAGGCTTGACAGATGTAAATGGATGTCCTGAGATTTTAATTTTCATTGAGAGAAGTCACGCGATATTTACATTTTACTCTCTCCCGCTTTCATAGAAAACATAAACAATGAAAGGAATTATACCAAATTTTCACGGATTTTTATTTCATGAAAGCGCATCAAACTGTTGTAAACAAGCTGTTTTCTCTTCAATAATTTTACTTCTTGCTTAAAAATCATGAACAATATAGGGGAGAACGGTCCAAAATACTGCTTTTTCGATGTTTTCAGCAATATGAACAAGAATACCGAACCATTTTAACAGAGCGTTAATGAATAAAGCTTCCAATGAGTCAGAAAAATATATTAAGCTCGTTTAGTGGAATGTATTAAACCGTCTAAGACGAATTAAGTACTGTCCATTTAATTCCACCAGTTAATTTTCGTTATCTTTGCAGATACGTATTTCGACCACAACTGTGTGGTCGTCTTCAGTGTCTTGTACTTGACTCGACTTAGTCGAGTCAAGTACAAGACACTGAAGATTGTGGTCGAAATACGTATCTGCAAAGATAACGAAAATTAACTGGTGGAATTAAATGGACAGTACTTAATTCGTCTTAGACGGTTCCAATGAGTGATTTAATTGGTTATGATAAGTTCATTCAACTCTATGATTAAAGATTATGATTAATGATTTATTCATTTTTGACAATGATTAATGATTATGATTAACGATTAAAATAGTTTTTCTTTTTCACAATGAATAACAATTATGATTAATGAATAAAACGTTTGGAGTATGATTAACGATTAACGCTCGTGATTAAATGTTGACACAATATTTGTATGATTAATGATTAACGATCGATATGATTAATGATTAATGATTATGAATAATCAAATTGAAAGATTAGCATACAGATTAGGGTGGCTCAAATTAGTATGAGAAAAACTTTTTTCAATTTTTTGATGGGCCGCTCTCTTATTCTGTTCTATTTGATGCCTTGATGCTCTGGACAAAATTTCAGCCAAATCGGTCAACGTTTGGGCGATGCTAAACTCGTTGGAAGTTTATATGCAAAAATGTATGCAGCAACATCCAAAAACAGTGAATTGCAGTTGGACGGCACAACTTACGATGAAGAACTATGATACTCATTCACATTTTGAAGAATTTAATACAGAATGTTATGCACAAAACCGCGAGAAGATTAGAGTTTGCCCGGCTTATTTGTTATTTTATAAGTTATTGTTATAAGTTACTTGCATTTCTTTGAAGTGGGGTTTGAGCAAATTTCGTTTCTTTTACCTTTGAAAAGAAATAAATTCACCCCTACAACACTCCAGTGAAATGCTAATATCTTTGCTTAAAAAACTCTAATCTTCTCGCGGTTTTCAGCATAACATTCTGTATTTAATTCTACAAGAACTTTGGATGTTTCTGCATACATTTTTCCATATGCATTCAACGAGTTTAGCACCGCCCAAACGTTAACCGATTTGGCTGAAATTTTGTCCAGAGCATCAGGGCATCAAATAGAACCGAATAAGAGGGCGGCCCATCAAACAATTTGAAAAAGTGTTTTTTGAGCCACCCTAATACAGATCTATAATCAAGCAACCTTTCTACCCAATTGGTTTATTGAAAGGTGTAAAAATTATATGATTATGATTGAAGATTAATGAATAAAAGCGATGTATGCAATGATTAAAATTGATGATTAATGAATAAACTCAAAACAGTTATGAATATGATTAGTGTTTAAGGATTAAATGTAAAATTCTATGATTAAAGATTAATGATTAATGATTAAATCATGTTTTTGGTATGATCATGATTAATGAATAATGAATAAATAACCCATTATTCATTAATCATGATTAAATCTATGATTAATCACTAATGCTCTGCATTTTAAGTGTAGATGCAAAATTTACAAACTCAGCTACATTTCATAATGATCTTCTATTCAAAACAATAAGATTTTCATGACTTTCTAACGAATTTAAAAAATGTTTCAAAAATAGGCCTGGGCAAAACACCCGAATGGTGGTGTAAAATAACTCAATTGCATGTAAAATAATGGTTGTTTGTTTGTTTTTCCCTAATGGATTGAACTACAAACTTACGGGTGAGGTGGAAAAATCGTAAATCGTGAAATGAGTGAATATGAAGGGATTTTGCTTATTTTTTTTCCAATGGAGCTTATTAATATATATTAATATAATTATAACTTATTAATATAATTATAACTTATTATGAATTGTAATGGTGATATGCTGCCAATGAGGCACGCCGCATGAAGCTTGAGATCCTGGGACTGAGTGAAGTCCGTTGGCCAAACCTTTTAGAACGAGGACTAGACAATGGTCAATGGTTGGTTTGGAGATGGCGATGTCGGATGCTATAAAATTCTAATCTGTTGAGACTCATTTACACTTTCTGATCTAGTGTGGTGGTGAGCAATTCGTCTGCGAGAGGAATTGGCTTTAACGGTGTGGAGTATTCCTTCGTATGTTATATTCAGACCCTCCCCATCAGATCAGATGATCAGAAAGAGAAATCAGAAAGTGTAAATGAGTCTGAACAGATGAGAATTTTATAGCATCCGACACCGCCATCTCCAAACCAACCATTGAACATTGTCTAGTCCTGTCTATTATTGTAGTGCAAGTCGTGTGCAATAGCAGTGTTTGCCAAAGTCCCTACGCTCACACTAAATGTTTAAACTGTAAGACAATTTTCATGTGAATTATGTTATGGTCGTATTATGTTTTTATGTATTACAATTGTAGGATTACGAGAAGCCCTCCCTATGTGAAAAACGGCAAACTCTAGTTTATACCTGAGAGAGAGTGAGAAGACAGCTCGCTTTATTTACGTTCATCCTAATGTCACCGCGAACCAGTCACTGCGAACCGAAAAAGTAAATATGTACAGCGATGTAACTTCAAACGGTCGTAACCAAAATTATTTATTTGACAATTTATGTTTGCAACTTTTTTTTTTATATATTTACTGCAGTGATATTATCAATGTGAATGATTCCGTATTATGAGTAATCCTTTTTATTCCATGTTAAGAAGTATACAATCAATAAATCTCGTTTCACAGAAAACACTAATGCTATCTGTTATCCGAATCGTCAATCATGATTGATTTCCATTTGACGTTTACTCTTAAGGTGAAGCGTTGTGACACTCAAATTGCGCCAATAACAAGATCATTTTTTGCCCCGATTTTTAAATTTTTAACTATGCACCCCAAAACAGAATCAATAAGGTATTATTATTGCATCAATACATAATGCGTTAGGAAAATATTGATTAATTAAATCGATATTTTACATGTTTCCGCTATGATTTCACAATAGTTCATATCGACATCACTATCTGCTGCTGATCAATGATTGCTTGCATACGACACTACCGACGACGTGCAGAGTGTTGAAACCGGCGATGTCGTTGGCATAGTGCGCTACTGGAGGATTTTTTCACTTTGTTCACTTGCTTATATATCTTCTCCAAATTAGCGCTATGTGATAATATCATCATACCGCCGCATAGATTGAACTTCGAACTAAGTCCAGATTCACTTTTTTAGTGAGAAGATGGTCTAGAGTGTAGTCAATATATGAATTAAATTTATCGGTGCATATCGGGGTGGGTGGGGTGGGTGATTGTTTGACTGTGTTGGTAAGCCGCAAGGCAGCCATTCTGAATGACATGTCATGAAGCCTTAACGCATTCTTCTTTACGAATCATCATCATCATTATCATCAATGCAAAAAACATTCAGCAGCATGCACTCTAATCAAAAGTCAAAGCGATTGAAACGCCAGCGCCTCACTTGGCACAATCGCGTAGCACAAATGTACATTCAAATCAACCGATGAACACATAAATGATGTTGATATGAGAAGTATTAGGTCTGTTTGTCTGTGATTTTAAAAATTTTCCTCGTACCAAATACTGAGGGGGACGTTAGGCATAAGTACGTTATACATAATGAACGTTATGAATAACGGACGTTAGGCATAATGTATGTTAGGCATAATGTTTTGGATGGTAAATGGCCGTAGACCGGAACACTACTTCTTTTGTGAAAAGGAAAACGTCTGAACTTGAAGAGAGACAAACTAGGAATGAATTTTATTCAAATTTAAAATACTTATCTTTGGTGGTTTGATTCGTTGTCGCCAACTAGATCTGCATCACCAACACTCCTCCTCGACGGAAGAATCATAGCTGCAGCTCGGAATCTTGACTGCTTGAAACGTGGAAGAGGCTTCGTCATCATGTCTGCAATCATTTCGTTTGACGGTAGATATTGTGGATTGATGATTCCCTGCTGCTTTAACTGACGAGCATAATGGAATCTGGTATCTACGTGCTTCGAACGCCGCTCGCTGGAGTTGCATTCCAGTTTTTTTTGATGGCGCTCTGGTTGTCCTCGTGAAGAGTCACTGGAAGCTGCGTGTTGATCCCCAGATCGTCGAAAAGGCGTAACAACCAGGATAATTCCTTGCAGCTTTCCGTTAATGCAACGTACTCGGCTTCCGAACTGCTCAGCGTGACGCACTCCTGTTTCCTGGAACACCATCCAATCATTCCACCTGCATACCGAATCAAAAAACCGGTGGTTGACTTGCGATCTTTGGTGTCGCCAGCCCAGTCCGCGTCTACGAACACCTCCAGTTGCGTGGAATCGGCTCCCAGGATCAGTTCATGATCGATAGTACTTTTTCAGGACCAGTGCACATGGCCATGTACAACAACCCACCAATCAAGCTGGCATACCGGTGGTTATTGGGCAGCGGGATCTCCTCCTTTGGATGTAGGTGGCCGAGATCCAGTGGAATGGTAGAAAGCTTCGCATTTTGCAGACCGAACCTGGTCAGAAGCTTCTGGATATAGGCTCTCTGGCTGAGCGCAATGTGTTTCTCGGAACGGGTGACTTGGATACCGAGGCCAATTTCTCGAACAAGCTTTCGAACTCGGCCAGGCGGTCTTCGATGACGTCTCCGCCCTGGAACTTGAGATCGCAAATCCGCTTTAGAATATGAACCTTCGACGTCAGCGACTTTTTCTCGTGTTGCTTCCGTAGGTTATCCCATACTTCTTTGGCGGTCTGCGTTCCTCGAATATGGCCATGTTGACTCCTGGTTAGAAGCAACCCGATGGTCGCACGTGCTTTTTGATCACCTTCGTCCCAGGCTTCCAGCGCCGCCGCGTTCGCACCGTCGTCCGTAGCTGCTGGCTTCACGCCGGGCACGATGGCCTTCTCGCACCAATAGGAACTCCACCTCTAGCTTCCAGGTTTCGTAGTTTTCGTTGGTCAGCTTCGCGATTCCAGATCTTTCCATCTTGACTTCTCCTGGGCCCATAACCTTTTGGATGGTAAATGGCCGTAGACCGGAACACTACTTCTTTCGTGAAAAGGAAAACGTCTGAACTTGAAGAGAGACAAACTAGGAATGAATTTTATAGATCTAGATCTGAATCACCAACATAATGGACGTTAGGCATAGTTCTGCCTTCATTTTTTTATTTATTCTTTGTTTTGTTTTTTCTTTATTTTTAACATTCATATTCATAGAATTCAAGGGAATAATCTGTAAAATTTCAACGAGGTAGTGTTACTAGTTTCCTCTGTTTTTTTTAAACTGAAATCCCACGTGGAATTCCTCCAAATTTCCTTTAAGAAGATTTTTTTGTAGGGATTCAAAATTTACCGAAAATGCTTGAAAAAACTTCCAAAGGATTTTCTGACGGAACTTTCGGAGGGATTTTTAGAGCAATTTCCGGATTAATTCCTGATGGAGCTTTCGAAAAAAATCCTGAAGGAACTTAAAAAGGAATCCCTGTAGAAACTTTAAAATGAATTTCGGAGGGATTTTCTGGAGGTATTCCTGAGTTTATGGAAATTTTCGGTGGAATTCCTGAAAAAAAAATCTGAAAAAACTTCCGAAGAAATTCATCGAGGAAGTTCTGGGATGAATTCTTGGAGGAACTTCTTGAGGTATCATTATTTATTTATTCAGACAATGGCCGAAGTGGCCTGTGCGGTATATAAGAGTCTTCTCCATTCGGCTCGATCCATGGCTACACGTCGCCAACTACGGTGGGTCCGCAAGGCATCTTCCACCTGGTCGATCTACCTTGCCCGCTGCGTTGTCGAGAATCATTTTCACCGGGTTACGGTTCGACATTCTGGCTACGTGCTCGTGTTCTCCACGAGCATCGTCCAGGTCTCGTGTCCGTAGAGGACCACCAGTCCAATGAGCGTTTTGTAGATTGTCAGTTTGGTACGGCGGCGAACTCTATTCGATCTGAGCGTCTTGTGGAGTCCAAAGTATGTACGATTTCCAGCCACTATGCGTCTCCGAATTTCTCTGCTGATATCATTTTCGGCAGTCACTAGTGAGCCCAAATACACAAATTCTTCTACCACCTCGATTTAGTCACCACCGATGCAAACTCGAGGTGGGTGGCTCACATTTTCTTCTCTTGAACCTCTTCCTATCATGTACTTCGTCTTCGACGTGTTGATGACTATTCCGATCCGCTTAGCATACCTCTTCAGTCTGATGTAGGCTTCCCCCATCTTTTTAAAGTTACGTGCCATAATATATATGTCATCGGCAAAGTCAAATAGCTGGACGGACTTATTGAAAATTGTACAACTTGTGTTAATCCCTGCTCTTCGTAGTACTCCTTCCAAAGCGATGTTGAATAGCAGACACGAAAGAATATCACCTTGCCGTAACCCTCTGCGCGTTTCGAAGGGACTCGAGAATGCCACTGAAACTCGAACTACGCACATCACCCGATCCATCGTCGCCTTGATCAACCGTATCAGTTTATCCGGAAATCCGTGTTCGTGCATTTGCTGCCATAGCTGGTCCCGATCCATTGTATCATATGGGGCTTTGAAGTCGATGAATAGATGTGTGGGCACGTTGTATTCGGGGCATTTCTGCAGCTTGTAGGCGGCGTTCAGCATTGTGATTGCGCGGATCACCTCACGCTCGTTCGTAAGAAAGTTCCCGTTTATGTCCTTACACATATCAGGCTGTGGCACGTGGCCCTTACGCACTTTAAGAAGGTTTTGGAAATAAGGAAAAGGTTTCGATGCTGACTGCATGTTTTCATAAGTAAGGGATTTGGTTGTAGGTTTGTGTGTCACGCTGAGAAAGTCTTTAATTTATGACGGTAAAAATGAATTGTATCATCATGCGGGTCAAGAAATGTTGAAACAAGGTTTTTGGGAGAACTGTACTACGACAACGGTTAAACTTCTCATAGAACTTTCGTGTGTTATTTGCGCGATACAGTTGCTCCGTCTCTTCATGGTCTCGATTTTCCTGCTACCGGAAAATCGAGTTTTGCCTGTTCCGCGCCCGTTTATATCGTGCCTCGTTCGCCCTCGTGCGGTATTGCAGCAATTTTGCCCATGCTGCATTCTTCTCTTCCTCTAACTACTCACATTCGCCGTCATATCAGTCGTTCTCTGATCCGGTAGCACCGTGCCGGTTGCGGTGTTACCAATGGCGGATCGAATATCTCTCCAGCCATCTTCAAGAGACGCTGCGCCTAGCTGCTCTTCCGTTGGGAGTACCACTTCCAGCTGCTGTGCGCTTCCTTGGGCTAGTCTACTTCTTGAAGTATTGCTGCAGAAATGTCCGAAACAAATTATGGAGGAAATATCAGAGAAATTCCAGAGTACACTTCCGGAGGAATTTCAGGAGAATCTTTCGGCAACATTCTTGGATAATCTTCCGGAGGAACTCCTGGGGGAGCTTCCGGAAGAATTCCTGGAAGAACTTCAGGAGGAATTCGTGAGAAAACTATCGGAGGAATTTCTGGAGGAACTTCTTCGGGAAATTCCGAAGAAATTTTTGAATAAACTTTCGCAGGGATTTCTGGGTAAACTTACGGAGGAGCTTCTAGAGAAAGTTTCAAAGAAATTCTTGGAGGATTTTTCGGAAAAACCCTTCAAACTTCCGGAAAATTCCTGAAGGAACTTCAGGAGGAATTTCAGAAAGAATTTCAGAACGATTGTTTGGAGAAATTCATATAGAAATCTCAGTCTGCAGTCTTGCTGCAAATCTCAGTCGACTGCAAATCTTGCAGTCTTTTAGATGCACTGAATGATTCTTATGTAATCATCGCCGACGTTTCGGTGTTTGGTTCACACCTTCTTCAGGGCCTATTTATTTAAGGGAATGACGATTTAAGCATAGTTTACGTAATTGAAATTGAAGTTTAACTACAAACTCACTTGACTAAAATCTTCGTTGTCGAAAATTGTCGATCTGACGGTAATTGTCGGTCGAAGGGACAAAAGGTCGAAATGACAAAAATTCGAATTGGACAAAAGATAGAAAGAAACAAAAGGTCTATGAGGACAAAAGGTCGAAAAAGACAAGTAATTGAAACGGAGGGAATCAATATCGCACAATACAAGTTTTATTCATTTCTTAAATCAAATATTTTTTTTATCACTAACAAAACCATCTAGATATTTATAATATTGTTTCATAGTGGTAATTACTCCTTCTTTGAAAATTCCTTATTCTTCAATTATGATTGATGTGATGAGTGTATTACTTCTGATCAGGGTTTGCAGAAATCGCTCTCAATAGATAACGCACAACGATAAAAGAGAAACAAAAACCTCTTCGAATCATAGCAAGCCATGAAAGTAAGTCTGTCGCACTTATATACAAGTTGGAAAAAAACTGATTTGAATAGGCGACCCCTACCGAGGGAGTTTGATAAAACGTTTTGTTCTCGCTAATTTTTTTTCGGGAGCATATTTGTCGCCCAGCTGTGCAAACAAGTAGAAACGCAACATCATAATCGATGCCGCAATTTGAAATAAATTTATCATGGGGTATAGCCCCCCGAATCAGTTTATTATCGTACTAGCTTCCGAAAATCGGCTCTCATGGTATGTTAGCTATCGAGAGTGTATATGGACATGATAAGTGAGAGTTTTTTTTCCATTCTCCTTTGGATTCAAACGCTGCTTCTGATTTAAATTGAATGCATTTGAAGAACTCCTTTGGAATACGCCAAACATGTTATCAACTTGATCTTGATTGACCTTTTGTCCCATTCGATCTTTTGTCCTTTTCGACCTTTTGCTTCTTTTGAAGCATTGTCCTTTCGACGTTTTGTCCTTTTGTGATTTTGACCTTTTGTCTTTCGACCTTTTGTCATAGATGTCATAGATCTCTTTATAAGTAAGTAATAAAATTGTATTTTCTTTTCGCTGGCTTATTGATTGTTTTCAAGTATCTTGAAATATTTTGAAAGGTCTTCAAAATATCTTCACGAAATGATTCTCTCACAGAGATTCAAATGTCTTCAAATTGAAGACATGTCTTCAAATCTGGCATCGCTGTTCACAGCTGAGATACTTTGTCAAAATGATAGTTCGGTCGGCCCAATCGCCGAATAATAGGGTATATGGCTCAAACCTTAGCCTATTGTGTTGTGGTTGAGCACATTTATTATTGTAATTTTTCATATAGAGAGATTTCGCGCCAACTCGAACATAGGGCTGACAACATCCTCTCAGTTTTGAATGTAACTTTCTGGACAAGTGAATTTTGTTACAAAAAACCACTTTGCATACTTAGTTTCTTCAAAATTGACCAAGACTATCTTTTGAAAAGGGCCAAAGTTTTGTTTACCGATTTTTTGTCAAATGGATACATATATGTAATCGTAAAATCGCATCCTACAAAAAGTGTTGTATCGGAAATAATTGGAATGGTATGGAAGAACATTTCCAGTTCTAGCGATTGCTGGAATATTGATATTATAGAGAAAGATACAAATTAGTAGAATGAAACGTGCCTGAGATTGAACCCACGATCTCGCCCTTGCCTCGCCGAAGAAGTTTTTTTTGTGTGAATCGGTGTACGGTGTAATCGACGTGTACGTCGGTTTGCCGAACATGAAGAATGACTAGTGGGTTGTGAGAAGAGGTATCATCTCACTTCTCGCTTTTTACTTCCTATTATGCAAAGTTTGATTTGAGAAAAGAGAAATGAGCAGTGTGAAGTGAGAATTGAGACGCCTCACATTTTAATTCTGAATTTTCATTTCTCACTTGTTATCCTCATTTTTTACCATTCGCTTCTCACATTTCGCTTTTAAAGTGAAAATTTAAAATGAGAAATAAGATGTGATAAATGAATAATGAGAAGTGAGAATTGACTAGTGGTTGACACACGTTCGGCCGAATGACATTTTCGGCCCTATGGGTCTTTCGGCCAAATTATATTTTCAGGCAAATGGCACCTTCTGTCAAACGACCATCTTGGACAAATGACATTTTCGGACGTATGTATTTTTCGACCAAATGACCAAATCGTTCTGTCAAATGACCATTTCGATGAAATACATTATCGGCTGTATGCCTTTCCGACCACATGACATTTTTAACCAAATGATTTGTTTGGCTGAACAGATTAAATGATTTGTAAAGGAATGAACTCACTTAATGATTGGCATGCTAGCCTCTATGTGAAAAGAATTTCAATGACTCATATAGAACTGATTCGTTTTCTAGATTCTAAAAAAATATAACGATATAAACTGATCTTAATACTTTTGAATTCAATGCAACTTTCGTTCGTTAACTCATTTCGTAGATGGCGATAAGCTATACATTTTAGTACGTTAGAACGCAATGGATAAAATGATGTACCTATTTGTTTCTGATATGATATATGATAATCCTCGGCAAAATACAAATTGTTATTTTACAGAAAAAATGATAATATGGGCAAGCTGGTTGTAATGCGCAGTAGGAACTTGAATTGTATTTCCAGCTTAACACTGAGATACCTCTAAACAGACTCCACGAAACTTATAATCACGATTGTATAATAGGTAAAGGCTCAAACATAACTTTCATACGAGGGCAACAGAGAAATGGGTAAGCAAATAGTCGCAAACTGTCGCTCCTTATATGCCGATCTTCAGCCCACTAGACCACACCAATCCACCGACTGCTAATCACTTCATTAACGTATTTATGTCTACTGATTATCATATTATCCGCATCATTGCGTTCACCCAAGTTCCGCCATCCAAGTCTGGTACCGGAGTGCTTAGGCAACAACGTAACCGTCCAATTTAGTCTGTTAACCAAATTCAATTTAGCCAACCATCGAGGAAAATGTCACAGTGCCGTGTGAACTTTTTCCGCACTCGACCTTTAGTCGGGACAATTAGATTTACGCATTTCGACTAACCGCACAAATAGACACAGGCAGGTTTGCTAATGGAAGCCATTGAGTAGCTATGCCTATGCCCACTTGTGATCACACCTGCTACAGAAGCGTGCGCTACCAACATTGTGGAGATTGCTCCGAGATAAGACACGGTTTGCGTTTCTTTCCTCGTTTAGCATTTCGTTGATGAACGAGGCTTGAATTTGAATGAAAACAAAACAAAAAACAACAGCAGCATTTGGATTCGGGTTGGGCCGGTTGATGACGAAATAATTCACCTGTAATCGCGAATCGTGGCTGCCAGTCATCGGGTGAAATGGTTATTGGTTATGTAAAAGGGTGAATGGGTTCGATTGGGTTACTGAGTTATTTGATAGCGTCCGAAATTGAAATAATTCTGCCCTGATTATGAGATGCTACAGAAAGCGTAAGAAGGTCTGAGAAGAAAAGAACCTACTAATCAAATTCATCAGACGCTCATGTACAATTTCCATTTATGAATGAAGTGGAGATTATAGATGAACTACTATTGAATAAGATTAAATTATTTTTATTGTCCTTATTAGATTAGTGATTTTTTTTTCGTAAAAAGGTTATAAAATTCAACCATGGGTGTCCGATTCTTCTGGAAGAACCAGTGCCATAAAATCACTTGTATAATCGTTTGTAGTACATTTCTGAGTGATTAGTATTATTACAATTCAATATTACATATTTATAATCGAGATGGTTCCCCTAAACACATGCTACGCGATTCTATTGCTTGGAGATTGCGATTCTGTCGCCTTTGGTATGGAAGCGTAAATGGAAATTCCCTGAAGCGACCCAACGATAGAATCGCGCCGACTGGTTGTCGTCGCGGCGATGAAATCGGTTAGGTCTGCCTTAGCCTTAAGAAGCCAATCGACAGTCTTCCAGTAAACTGGCAGCACGCGCTTCTTGATTGCATACAGCCATATTCATGTATCTGCGCCATTCTACCACGCCACCAATTCTGGAACGCAGTATTTTCCTACCTATTTCACCTCACGGCTAATATAATTATCATGTTCCAAGATATGTATATGTATTCGTCAACAAACTCAAAACGCATCTCATCTATATCCACCTCGGGACCAACCCGGTTTGGACTGCCTCGTTCTCTGCCAGCCACCAGATGTTTAGTTTTGATAGAGTTTGAGGAAAGCCCTGTTCTTTTCTGTCTCCCGTTTAGAAGGCACGAATATTCCACTTCCACTGCTCTGTGATCTACACCAATGATGTTGATGTCATCCACAAAACCAAGGAGCAAATAAGTCTTGTTGACGGTGGCTCGGTTTCTTTGCACACCAGATATTCAAATTGCATCTTCCAGAGTCATGTTGAATAGCAGATTAGAGAACGCATCTCCCTACTTCAGTCCATCTAACGTCATGAACGAATTGAATGTCTCACCAGATATTCTTATGCTCGATTTGGACCCATTCAGTATCGCACAAATCAGTCTAATAAGCTTTGACGGAAGCCATGTTCGCTCTGTTCCAATAAGCGCACTCTGCCTCAAAGTATAGAAAGGATATTTTTGCCCGGAATTTATCAACGATTTGTTGCAGTATGAGCAGTAGGGGCTATGTCCAAGGGCTTGACGATCCCTCCCCAGGCCATCTGCGAGTTGTTGTGCCTGCCTAGAATGTGGTGGGGCTTGACAGTGGGACCTGGTAAACTTCTAAAAAAAGCTGCATGTACCCACAAGTAGGCTCCGCCAAAGCGACGGTGTGCTGCTCAAAGTGCACAAGCTCAAGTCTTGGTTTAAGGTGGGACGCTAAACAGACCTGACACGACGGTCCTCCGACGAGACAGGAGGTTTGCGCAGGCCTGATAAGCCACCTTTAAAAACAACCATTATGAACGACAATGAAGATAACACGACTCGATATAAGCGGCAACGACCTAGGCGACGAATAAAGCATCACGATTGGAAGCTTGGAACATGGAACTGCAAGTCGCTAGGCTTCGAAGGTTGGGACAGGATCATCTACGATGAATTATTACATCCCCGCAACTTCGACGTCGTGGCGCTGTAGGAAATCTGCTGGACAGGACAGAAAATCTGGAAAAGCGGGCATCGAGCGGCTACCTTCTACCAGAGCTATGGCATCACCAAAGAGCTGGAAACCGGCTTCATAGTGCTGGGTAAGATGCGCCAACGCGTGATTGGGTGACAGCCAATAAGCGCAAGGATGTGCAAGTTGAGGATAAAAGGCCTCTCTTCATCTATTGAATCATCAACGTGCACTGCACACACGAAGGGAGACCCGACGATAATAAAGAAGCGTTCTTTGCACAGCTGGAGCAGACATACGATGAATGCCCACTGCGGGACGTCAAAATCGTCATCGGCGACATGAATGCTCAGGTTTTAAGAAAGTACAAGACCGTCGATCGTACCAGATAGTCTGCATACCTATCGAAAGACAACGGCCAACGATGCATAAACTTTGCAGCCTCACGCGAAATGGTAGTCCGAAGCACTTTCTTCCCTCGCCGAAATATCCACAAGGCCACATGGAGATCACCTGATCAAGAAACGGAAAACCAAATTGACCACGTTCTAATCGACGGTAAATTCATCTCCGACATCTCCAGGAAATCCAGGAGGAGATCGGCCGGCTGGAAAACAACAAAGCCCCTGGAGTTGACCAACTACCAGGAGAGCTGTTTAAACACGGTGGTGAGGCACTGGCTAAAGCGCTGCACTGGGTGATTACCAAGGCTTGGGAGGATAAGGTTCTGCCGCAGGAGTGTATGGAAGGTGTCGTGTGTCCCATCCATAAACAGGTCAATAGGCTGGATTGTAGCAACTACCGCGCAATCACATTGCCGCCGACTAGCATCAATTACAAGAGGGGCAGTACCAGGCGGGATTTATGGGTGAACGCTCTACCACAGATCAGGTGTTCGCCGTACGTCAGGTATTGCAGAAATGCCGTGAATACAACGTGCCCACACACCATCTATTTATCGATTTCAAAGCTGCATATGATACAATCGATCGGGACCAGCTATGGCAGCTAATGCACAAAAGCGGATTTCCGGATAAACTGATACGGTTGATCAAGGCGACGATGGATCGGGTGATTTGCGTAGTTCGAGTTTCAGGGGCATTCTCGAGTTCCTTCGAAACGCGCAAAGGGTTACGGTAAGGTGATGGTCTTTCGTGTCTGCTATTCGACATCGCTTTGAAAGGGGTGATACGAAGGGCAGGGATCGACACGAGTGGTACGATTTTTACAAAGTCCGTCCAGCTATTGGGTTTCGCCGACGACATCGATATTATGGCACGTAACTTTAGAAGGATGGAGGAAGCCTACATCAGACTAAAAAGCGAAGATAACCGGATTGGACTAGTCATCAACACGTAGAAGACGAAGTACATGATAGGAAGAGGCTCAAGAGAGGACAATGTAAGCCACCCACCACGATTTTGTGTGGTGGTGACGAAATCACGGTGGTTGAAGAATTCGTGTACTTGAGCTCACTGGTGACCTCCGATAACGATGTAAGCAGAGAAATTCGGAGACGCATCATGGCAGGAAATCGTACGTACTGTGGACTCCGCAAAACGCTCCGGTCGAATAGAGTTCGCCGCAATACCAAACTGACTATCTACAAAACGCTTATTAGACCGGTAGTTCTCTACGGACACGAGACCTGGACGATGCTCGTGAAGGACCAACGCGCATTGCGAGTTTTCGAAAGGAAAGTGCTGCGTACCATCTATGATGGGGTGCAGATGGCGGACGGTACGTGGAGGAGGCAAATGAACCACGAGTTGCATAAGCTGTTGGGAGAACCATCCATCGTTCACACCGCAAAAATCGGAAGACTGCGGTGGGCCGGGCACGTAGCCAGTATATCGGACAGTAGTCCGGTGAAAATGGTTCTCGACAATGATCCGACGGGAACAAGAAGGCGATGTGCATAGCGGGCAAGGTGGATCGATCAGGTGCAGGACGATTTGCGGACCCTCCGCAGACTGCATGGTTTGTCGTACGACAATTCCCCGAATGCAATTTTCCCGAATGCAATTTTCCCGAATGCAATTTCCCCGAATGTAACATTTCCCCGAATGTAACAAATCCGAACATGATCAAATCTTTCGATAGGTTTGTATGCCCTTGATCTTCCTTATTGTTAAATTATATAGATATTCGAATTAAGTGTTTGGTGGAGTAGAATCGCGATCCGAAATTCTGATTGAAAGCATCATGGTAAAAACTTGTGAAATCTAACTCCTGTCCTTTATAAGGTCTATCCCTTTTTAAGAAATTACTGTAATCGTGGATAAGAAACCTTTAAAAAAATAATGCGTATGCTCGGAATAAGGCAATGGTGAATGTGATCCCTTCTTTAAACATAATGCATCTACTCGGAATGACGCAATGGATTAATTTGATCTCTACTTTGGATGAAGGTGTTTCCCCAGAATAATGAATGAATGAATGTTATTCCTTCTTCGAAAATTTGTTTCTACCTGGTATAAGAAAACGGTAGATGTGATCTATTTATTTATTTAATGTGTTTATCAACAGGCATCTTACAGCCCAAATGATTTTATATAATGCTATTCAAACTAATACTAAAGCGTACAGGCTCTTAATGGTTCAACAAGTTACAAAATAAACGAAAAGTAGAACTATGTACGAAGAGCAAACAAATTGGAAAACCTTCGTCTAAGATTAGGACGACTAACACTAAAGTCGAACACTGAAGCCCTTCTGTTGAAGATCCTTTGCAATCCAGTAATCGCACCGTGCATGCTGTAGTTGGTGCGTTGGAAAGGTAAACGGAGCATGAGGTTATTTCTCAAAGACCGAGGGGCAACGTTAATGTTCACATGCCCAAGAATCGTTGGACAGTCTAAGCGACCTTGAAGAGCGTCAGCGATGAACAAAGCCCTCGCTGTATTCATACGCACATACAGGGGCTCCAGATGTATTAGTTGGTAACGATCGTGGTAACTCGGCAGATGAACAGGGTTTCTCCATGGTAATTTGCGTAGTGCGTAGCGCAAAAACCTGCGTTGTACCGACTCGATTCCCTCAACGCCATTGTTGTAGTTTGGGCTCCAGACTTCAGAACAGTACTCTAAGATGGAACGCGATAAAGAGCAGTATAACGCTTTCAGGCAGTAGATGTCGCTGAAGTTTTTGGCGATTCTGAAGATGCATCCGAGAGATCGAGAAGCTTTAGCTACAACATACGATACATGCTGTTTAAATATGAGTTGGGAATCCAAGATAACTCCCAGATCCTTAATATTGTCCACGCGTACGATATCTGCGTTCAACAAACGGTAGCTGAAGTGAATCGGATTTTTTTCCGCGAAAAGGAAATTACTGAACATTTCTTCGGGTGTACCATCATACGGTTGAGTCTGCACCAATCAGCGAACAATTCAAGCTGCTGTTGGAGAAAGCAACAATCTTCTGTTGAGCGAATTAGACAAAACATCTTGAGGTCGTCAGCGAATGGCAATCGTGGTGCCTTCAAAGCTAGATGCACGTCATTAAAGTACAATAGAAAAAGGAATGGACCCAAGTGACTACCTTGAGGTATCCCTGATGTTGAAATAAAGCTGGGAGCCTGGTTATCTCCAATGATAACCGCGGTCTTGCGGTCTGTGAGGTATGAACGGAACCAATTTAGGAAGCTACCGTTAATGCCGAACTTGTTCATTTTTGCAATCGCAATGTCGTGATTCACTTTATCGAAAGCAGCGGCCAGGTCCGTGTAAATCACATCGGTTTGCGCACGTTGTACCATACTATTTGTTATAAAGGAAGTCAGGCAGAGCAAATTATTCATTAGAGTTAAGCGTTAGCTCGAAAGTTGAATGGAATTACCTTTTGAGATGGAGACGAGCCAGCCTCCGGCTGAAAGTCTCCCTGATAAAGCCAATAATAATAATAATAACCTTTTGAGAAGTAGGAATTTGTCTGCAATAAGTTAAGGTGATTATAGAATGAAGCCCGTGGTGAATTTCAAATTCACCACACGTTTATCTACATACATTTCAAAAAGCTTAAATCTGGCGGAATAGTTTTCCTACAGTGCCGATACTCAAATTATGATTGTTCAGCATATCTGAGCAATCGATCTACCATTATTTCAGCCCCATACGCGTTATTGTTTTTATATCTCGTGCGCTTGAAGAAAATATTGGAAAAGCACGTGGTTTACAAAATGGACGATTTCTGGCTTCATTCTATAATCACCTTAATGATACATGTAGGCTCTTCTTTTGATGTAGACGAGTTTGGCCGGAATAGATATAATATATGAGATCGCATCTAGCAATTAATATCAATTATACAGACCAAAAAAATATCGAATTCATAGACGTGTTCATTTAAAGAAGGCAATATCTCCTCCATTGTCCTTATACTGCGTAGACGCGATTATTTAAAAAAGGCATCTCCATCCTTGGCTTTACTCTAGGCAAACGTATTCAATTAAAGAATGGTCTATCTACCCTCTTTGTCTTATATCAGGCAAACGTGTTCATTTTAAGAAGGTATTATAACTCGTCTTCCCCTAATACCGGGTGAAGTGATTATAAAAAAAACATTATCCTTTTCCTTCGCCTTATACCGGAAAACGCATATATTTTCTTCCTTTATATCTATCCTCCTTTCTTATTTTTCCATTCTCTCTTCCTACATCTCACTTCGTATTTTGCCCTTTCTCGCTCCACAACACTTCTCGCATCTAATTTTTCCCTTCTCACTTCTTACTCCACACTTTTCACTTCTTACTATTACTTCCTTCTCATTTCTTACTTTTCACTTCTCGCTTCTCACTTACCACTACCCACTACTCACTACTCACTGCTCACTACTCACTACTCACTGCTCACTACTCACTTCTCACTTCTCGCTTCTCACTTCTCACTTCTCACTTCCAACATTCCACTTTTCTCATTTCACTTTTCACTTCTCACTTCTCATTTCTCACTTCTCATTGATCACTTCTCATTTCTCATTTCTCACTTCTCATTTCTCACTTCTCATTTCTCACTTCTCATTACGCTCTTCTCACTTCTCACGTCACAATTTTCACTACTTACTACTCATTTCTTATTTCTCACTCGGCCTAATGACGGTTCGGTATAATGGTCTCCGGCCCAATGACCCAGCATCAGAGCGTTAATGAATAAAGCTTTCAATGAATGATTAAATTTGATATGATTAAATCACTCATTTCTATGATTAAATATTAATTATTTTTGACAATGAATTATGATTATGATAAACGATTAAATTAATTTTTGACAATGATTAACGATTTTGATTAATGAATAAAACGTTTGGAGTATGTTTAACAATTACCGATCGTGATTAAATGTTGACACAATATGTGTATGATTAATTGTTAACGATCGATATGATAAATGATTAATGATAATCAATAATCAAATTGAATGATTATCAAATTGAACAATAATCAAGTAACATACCAACCAAATAAGATTCTTAAAAGGTATACAAATTATATGATTATGATTAAAGATTAATGAATAAAAGCGATGTATGCAATGATTAAAACTGATGATTAATGAATAAATTCAAAACAATTATGAATATGATTAGTTATTAATGATTAAATGTAAAATTCTATGATTAACGATTAGTGACTAAGGATTGAATCATATTTTTTGTATGATTGTGATTAATGAATAATGATTAAATAACCCATTATTCATTAATCATGATTAAATCTATGATTAATCACTAATGCTCTGCCCAGCATCTTATTTTTTTACAATTTGTAAGCGAATTGTCCCGCGACCTCCACTTTTGTTGCAGCTCAAAATTTTGTCAAAGGCCAATTATGCGACTTTATGTTAAATGACGCAGATTTATTTTTCAGTTTTAGTTTTATCTGAACTGTGAAAACAATTCTGGAAAATGTTGCATTCGGGGAATTGTTTCTTTCGGGGAATCGTTACATTCGGGGAAATTTCATTCGAGGAAATTGCATTCGGGGAATTGTCATACAATCGTTGTAGCCATGGACCGAGCTGAATGGAGAAGACGTCTATGTATAGTAGGGTGGCTCAAAAAACACTTTTTCAAATTTTTTGATGGGCCGCCCTCTTATTCGGTTCTATTTGATGCCCTGATGCTCTGGACAAAATTTCAGCCAAATCGGTCAACGTTTGGGCGGTGCTAAACTCGTTGGAAGTTTATATGCAAAAATGTATGCAGAAACATCCCAAAACAGTGATTTGCAGTTGGACGGCACAATTTACGATAAAGAATCATGATACTCATTCAGTTCTTGTAGAATTAAATACAGAATGTTATGCTGAAAACCGTGAGAAGATTAGAGTTTATTAGACAAAGATATTAGCATTTTACTGGAGTGCTGTAGGGGTGAATTTATTTCTTTTCAAAGGTAAAAGAAACGAAATTTGCCCACTTCAGAGAAATGCTAATAACTTAGCCGGGCAAACTCTAATCTTCTCGCGGTTTCCTGCATAACATTCATTGTAAATTCTTGAAGATCTGAATGAGTATCATAGTTCTTCATCGTAAGTTGTGCCGTCCAACTGCAATTCACTGTTTTTGGATGTTTTTGCATACATTTTTGCACATAAACTTCCAACGAGTTTAGCACCGCCCAAACGTTGACCGATTTGGCTGAAATTTTGTCCAGAGCATCAGGGCATCAAATAGGGCCGAATAAGAGGGCGGCCCATCAAAAAAATTGAAAAAAGTTTTTCCCATGCTAATTTGAGCCACCCTAATGTATAGCACAGGCCACTCCGGCCTTAGCTTAGTAATAAATAAATCAATAAATAACATACACAGAATCTATTATTATGATTCAAACAAACTATATTTGATCATTAGAACACGTTTTTCGACGATGTATTTTGATGATGAGCTTTGGTTTGAAACTTTACGATTCAGAAAAGTGTCCCTACCGGACACTATTGCATCATGCTATGACAAGTTCCTGTTACATGAGTAAAGACATCATTTAGAATAGTAATATTTTGCACTTGCTTTAAGCTGTAGATATTAAACTGTATTAGCAGAGATTATTTGACTCTCCAGCTAAATTTCATGCTTCCTACTCCAAATTTTCACATTTTTCAATTATGTCTTCAATTTTTGGTTCTATTTATTTCTGTAGTTTTCTGAAAAAATGAATTGAAGTAAGTTTATCAAAACAGGCGTAAAGAATGGCTATTTGATCACATGAAAAATCTCACTGTCCGGACCCGGGGGACAGCTACCGGATTCAGAAATTGATTTTGAACCACTGTTACATTCTACCTAACAAATCATGATAGTAATTTAAAGTACGGCTAAAATTGACCATCTACACATAATCAGAATGCATTTGATTTATTTTAATATTGGCGAAACATGATTTTTTCACATTTTTGTTCAATTAAAAATTGTGTACAAAGTGACGAGCTCGGTGGTCTAATGACTACCGTTTCTGTCTTATAAGCAGGAGGTCGTGGGTTCAATTCCAAGCTCGTCCCTTTCCTACTTTGTATTTATATCTTAGTTCTTTCTGTTTTTCACGTTCTACCAAAACGATTCGTACTGTTATAAACTCCCAAACAATCCCAAAACCTCCCGTGGCACCTATGAGCGGTCGTAGAGTTCTCTGCATCTTTCTTAAGTAGGTGTCCAACTAATCATCCTTCCCCTTCCTCAGCATTCGCAAGGACGTGGCCAGGGCAGATCTTGACTATTGGAGAGTGCATTGCTTCCATCTAAGAGATAGTGATTAGTCCCAAATCTATATCTGTGGTAACGGATGAAAGTGATGCTACTCTCATACAATAGTTTTGGATTGTACCACCTGCGAATTTGTGCGAAATGCTTAATGTTAATTAAAAATTGTGTACAAAGTTTACAACATGAGGACCTGACATTCTATGCAGATAAAGGAGTTTTCAATAGCTTTCTTTTGTACCTTGTACCCCTGCTAGTGTTGTTTTGAGAAGTGTTCGGTATTGGGAGGTGTCCGGCACTGGGGGATCTCCCCATGCATAGGGGAACGGTTCGGCACTTCATCCCATAGCTCCCATTTCCATCCCATCAAAAACAAAGCAATGAAATGGAATTTTGTGTTTTTTATGTTTATGATTTTTTTTCACCAGTGGGTACGCGTGTTAGCAAAAAAAAGCGACGAGATTGGTGCTGTATTTCTTTGCTTTGCGATGAGATGATTATATGTTCAGTGGGATGGAAAGTGGAACAGTTCCCCTACATTTACTAGTCCTAAAATGGTCTTCATGATATACAAATGCCATGGTAGCTTGACTCAAAAATCTCGCAGTTAATAACTGTGGAAGTGCTTAATGATCAGCTGTGAAGCAGCAATTTCCAAGTTGATGATGAAATACCAACACAGAAAAAGATCGTCTATAAAAATCTCAACCAATTTAAGAAAACAAACAAATTGAGCATGAGTTCATCCATTACGAAGAGGCATTCATCAACACACTCACCCCATTTCATACTATCCAACTGTTTTTGTTGCAAAATGACCCTAGGCAAAAATTACATACCGCACTGAACAAGCCATCGCCCTAGAGGACTCGTTCGCCACTTTCATCTGCAACCTTTTCGGAGGTCGACCAAAATGCCATAACACCATCCTGCGCCGCGCCGATCTACACACCACTACCCACTTGGACAACCTCCGAATAACTCCTACGATCCACGAAGATCATCTCAAGAGCAAAACATACAACTCCAGTACCGCGCGGCGCTGCGAAGAACTCTCGAAATCATGTTTGCTCAAGGCGTTAGTGCCCTACCGTGAGCGACCCACACTCGAAGGAAAGTAACAGTGGCTTAGATTGCGAATTTCCTAGCCCAGCCACCGCGTGCTCACGGAAAGATTCATCGCCACGAATAGGGGTATCCGTGATGGAATTCTACGGATATTATTTTTTCGGCGGCTTGTCATTATATTAGAACGTATGCGAAGAAATTCCTAAACGAACGAATGCTGCTCAAATTTCCGTAGATTTTAAATTTTAATCACTACCTGTTCAGAATTAAATAATTGTTTGCAATTCTGCATTTATATGAACATTAGATATTAATTGAATTGATCACATTTAGTTTTTATTGCACTCTAATAGTGTTTCACAATAACTTGTGTTCTATAAACGTGGTAAAACTACTTCAATACGAAATGAAAGGCATACCCTCAGCCACGGGAAAAGACCTAGAAAAAAAGAATAGTCACGAAAGATGCAACCACTCCAAGAAAGTGCTGCTGCCCCAGAGATGGTGGAAACTCTTTCAAAGCCCCAGCGATGGGGGCTCTCTTTCGTAGCCGGGTTTTACGTAATCTTTGTTTTTCTTTGGTTTGCGGGTATTTTCTGCAGTAGTGCGGTGCAGATTATTTGTCTTACGGCATGATGGGATGGATTGGTGGGTTACTGAGCAGCTTCTTCTCGCCTTTTCAGTTGATTTTGCAGACGATGTGAAGATCGTCGAAAGGTGGAACGAGTGGCCACTTGCTTCGCAAGTCGGAAACAAGCTTTGAATGTTGAATTATTAGTCTGTCGTGGCTGAATCTGAGATCCGTTGTAGTCAATTGCAATCAGTTCAGTAAATTCATTAGGTAATTTTACTAATTCTAGCCCAATACGGTGTAGCGATCATGTGTGCACTTAATCTAAGCTAATTTTACATTACTTGAATCATAGAAATGACAGTAGACCGGGTCGATGTTCATGGCCGTTTGAAATAGCATAACATATGGGGTGTGGTACGGAGGCGAGAACATGACATTGAAGCATACTCACTGGCATTAATTAATAAAAAGAAAAAAGAAATTATTTCTTTGAAATCAATCTACATTAAAACTGAAACGTTTCGTGGATTGTAGGTAAGAATTATTTCAAGGCTAATTTAGTATATTTCCGTTTTTTCTTGTATTGTGAATAAGTATGTACCTGAGAGCAATCTACCTTAGTCTCAAATCATTATATACCTGCAATTGGGTATGTATGCACTGTGGGTACTTTTTATTGTTTATTTCTTGTTTTTTTTGTAGATAAATAGCCAATTTGAGTTCGGTTCAATCAACTTGTAAATTGAACTCATTGGATACACAACGTGGCTTTCAAATACATCAACTCCAGAATTGAACAATGAATCGAACATTCGCACTAGTTTGGTTGCAAGGCGCATCGAATAAGGCAATTCACCAGTGCAGAGTGCTGTCTCAGCAGAACGAGGATGAACGACAACAGTCCGAATCGGAACAAGCTCCGCTCATCGATCAAAGGAATTTTGTTGAGAAGGAACAACCGAACGTGGCAAAAAGGCAACATTTCTGGGAGGCTTGTCGGAAAATGTGTCACAGTCAAAATCTATACCCTTATAAGAAATGTTAAATATAATTTTGAATGATTTTAAAACTTTTGAATTGTTTTTATTTTTAGATGCCTTAAAATCTTAAAATAGCAATAAGTAACATAGATTGATAATTACTGGTTGGAATTTTCGCCTCTAACCACTTTCAAATTAATTTCCATCTTGACTAATTATTCTCCGTCTATTTTGTTCTTCTTTCAGGTAAGCACGTATATAATTAACCATCGCTACCGTTTGACTTCACTTCGATCAACAAGGTCTTCATAGCAATTGAGATAATCGTGCGCGACCATCACCGCCGCTGTTCGTTACCTTCCTTGAGCAGTCTAGTGAAAGTTCCTGAGCCGAAGCGTAGTCCGACCTTGCTTGTTTACAGGAGGTAAAATTGTTAATACGTTCTGGCCTACTACTTGTACAATCTTAACATCACGTGATATAAAACGCCCCCTATCAGGGGCCAGATTCTTATCGTATTGGAGTATGTGACCCACTTAGATGAATGTTTCACAGCCCCAAGCAGACTAGTAAACCGATCACCCACAACGGTTCGATTACGTTGGCAGTCGTTTAAATTTTTTTTGTGTTTTAGGGAGCACGATGCATACCAATGAGGTGATGGTGGGTGACAATGTTTTATACCTACTCATAGAGGAAACTGGTAAACGATAAGACACCATACACTATATTTGTAATTTTCAAATGGATGGAATTGAAAAAAATTAACATAAATGAAAAAGATTTTTTTTATTTGTTCCGAGTTAAGATGAAAGGTTTACTGTCGTGACACATCCGTCGCCTACAACATCATTTCAAAACTGACTCAATCATACTCCTGCATATTACATACACGCTCAAATTGAAATAACCAATTCGGTCCAATTAAAGTAACATTCAAAAACAGCCACCTTTTTGTTTCATATCATATATTACATTCACTAAATTTACCTTCTCCTCTACTCTTACTGTCAAATGAGTGGGAAATAATTATACACTTTTTAATCTCTATGTTTTTAAAACTACGCAACTCGAGTAAACTAACAGGTGCTGTTTTTGGCCATGCTTCCATAGGTCGGGGCTTCCAGGCTAATAAAATTCTTTCTGTATAAAAAAACAATCCTGTTTTACATAGATTTACATTTTCTAACTCTCGACAACCATCAGCTACCGATTTTGATTATGCTTTCATGGGTGGAGTTTCCATGTTCAAAACGGTGTCAGGCCATTAGGCCGTTAGGCCGAATTAGAAAAAAGAAGCAAAAATTGAAAAATGGGAAGTTCTTTCTTCACCATCCCCTTCTTCCTTCTTGCATCTTCCTTCTTCTATCTGTCTTCTTCTATCTGTCTTCTTCCTTCCTCATTCTTCCTGCTTTCTTCTTCCTTCTTCTTTCCTCATTCTTCCTGCTTCCTCATTCTTCCTGCCTCCTCATTCTTCCTGCTTTCCTCATTCTTTCTGCTTTCTTCTTCCTTCTTCTTTCTTCCTTCTTCTTCTTCCTTCTTCTTTCTTCCTTCTTCCTTCCTCCTTCTTCAAGCTTCCTTCTTCATTTTTCCCTTTTCCCTCTTCCTTCTTTCTTCTTCCTTCTTTTTTCTTCCTTCTTCCTTCTTCCTCCTTCATTCTTCCTTCTTCTTTCTTTTTTTCCCTTGTTTCTTCTTCCTTATTCCTTCTTCCTTTTTCCTTCCTTCCTTCTTCCTTCTTCTTTCTTCCTTCTTTCTGCTTCCCTCGTCTTTCTACATTCTTTTTTTCTTCCTTCTTCTTTTTTCTTTCTTCCTGCTTTCTCCCGTATTATGTCATCCTTCTTTTTTTCCTTCCTTTTTCTTCCTTCTTTATTCTTCCTTCTTCCTTCTTCTTTCTTCCTTCTTCCTTATTCCGTCTTCCTCCTTTCTTCTTCCTTCTTCCTTCTTTCTTCTTCCTTCTTCCTTCTTTCTTCCTTCCTCCTCCTTCTTATTTCTTCCTTCTTTCTTCTTCATTCTTCTTTCTTCCGTTTTCTTCCTTCTTTCTCCCTTATTCTTTCTTCTTCCTTCTTCCTCCTTCTGTCTTCCTTATTCCTTTTATACTTCCTTCTTCTTTCTTCCTTCTTCCATCTTCCTTCTTTCTTCTTCGTGCTTCCTTCTTCCTTTTCCTTCTTCTTTCTTCCTCCTTTCTGCTTCCTTCTTCTTTCTACATTCTTTTTTTCTTCCTTCTTCCTCCTTCTTTCTTCCTTCTATACGTCCTTCTTCCTTCTTCCTTTTTTCTTATTTCTGCTTCCTTCTTTCTTTTTCCTTCTTCCTTTTTCTTTCTTCCCTCTTTCTTCTTCCCTTTTCTTCTACCTATTTCTTCATCCTTGCAGCACCGAACATCGTAACTCGCTTTTTTAGAAGAACACCACCCAAGCAGCACAAGTCTAATGAAACTGGTTACAGCAACCTAATTGTGACTAAATCGGGTCACACATAAGCTACTGTGATCTATGTACAACATGTGTGCTGCTTGGGCATGGTATCGTGCCAGCGCTTTGCCGTGTTTCCAGGTGGCCTTAATACGCACTATGTCCTCGGAAGGTGGGAAGAGTCGACTTCGCGCCTGCTTCCCTCTGCACGACTGGTATCAAGAATGATGATGCCGCGTGCACCCCAAATTGACCTTTCTGCGATATGGCCTATTCGCCGGCACACAGAGGGACTTGCCAACGCGGTGCCTACGCCTACGAGTTCCCCTTTATGTCCTCGGGCTCGGAACCCGCCCGGTTGACCGACGCCGCGAAAGCGACGATACCATGGTGTTCTTCGCGCGGCCACTTGTTCGATAAAAGGATCGAGTTCGACCACAAAGCATGACCACCGGTATGACCCATAAAGCCGACTCCGATCCCTTGGACCACCTTTTATTTGCGCCTGAACTAGCCATCCTTGAGTCCACGCGCCACCTTCTGTGTAGCTCCGAGACGATTTGGGCGATAGCCGATAAAACGGCGTTCCAGCCAACTTCATCTTTACACATCCTCCGAACTAGGTTGTCCGGGGTAGTGTCTAGACCACATGTGGCAAGCATGTGGTCACGCATTGCGCGAAAACGTGAGCACACGAACAACACGTGTTCCGCCGTTTCCTCTAAACCTGCGCACACCAAACACTCGGGCGAGGCCGAGCAAGCCAGCTGCGTTACCTGCACTGTGATTTTGCAGCACGTTTAAACGCTGGGCTCATCAAACCCCCCATGGGGTGCTTGCTGTTCACAGCTTTGCTGGAACAAATCAAACAATTGGGAGGGTTCGTGCAGCATTGTGCCTTATGTCCCTCCAATCCGCAGCGTCGGCAGAGATTGCTTCTGTCAGGGCCTTTGCAGTCCCATTACTTGTTCCCCGGTTCCAGGCCTTGACGCTCCCTAACTTGACTACCTTGGAGGCGTCCGCTGCAGTTAGCCGAACCAATGCTACCTGCGTCCCTGCCGGACCTTTCCGTAGCCGAACGGCTGCGGTGGGCGTCTCCACATCACACTGTCGCCGCAGTGTCGTGACGAGCTCTTCGACTTCTGTGATCTCGTCCAGGTTTTTAACCCTTAGATTCACCTCCGTTGTGATTGCCCTCACCTTGACCGTCTCGCCCAACTTCTTGTAGGCGGCGCCCTTTTGCGAGACGCCCCGCTTCAGCTCGAGGATCATCTCGCCCATCCGGGTACGTCTTATTCGACGTACGTCGGCGCCGAGTTCACCGAGCTTGACGTCACTCCTCATCGCCTTCAACACGTCCGAGTACTTAGCCTCGTTCGCCGTGATGACTAGGGCATCGCCCCTGGAGCGATTGGCGCCTACCCTAGACTTCTTGCTACCCTCATTCGCATGGGCCTTCTTTTCGGCCCTTGACGTCTTCGGTTTCCTCTTGTTCTTGACCAAGGTCCAGGAGGCGTCACCCCCTTTATCTCCCTGGTCTGGTGCGGCTGAGAGCTCTCAGCCTGCCGTAACCCCCACCACCGTCTTTCCTGGGTGGACGGACCTTTCCAGGTCCTTCCTCTCCTGGTTTTGGAGGTACCTGGCCGGGGTTCAGATTCCAGCCCCATTACCCTTGTTCGGGGTAGTAACCCTCCGCGTTTTGGAGCGGCCCCAGGGAGCTCATCCCCTGGAGACTGTCTCCCCCGTTTTTGTGTCTGCTCCGTTGGAGCAGTCACCCCACGTACCCGTAAATACTTGAGCCTCAGTCTGGGTAGACTTTGGTACCACCGTCTTCGCTGGCACGCCTTCGGTCGATTCGACCTTGCCCGAGTCCGCGAATCCTTGGGCCTCAGTCAGGGTAGACCTCGACTCCACCGATTTCACGGGTTTACACTTGGCCGTCCCGACCGCCCTCTCCAGCTTGGCGTCCAGCATCGACTTTCGAAGTTTCAGCAAGCTCCTCTTGAGGTCCTTACTGATATTATTCTTCGATGACGCAAAGTCGATGATGGCGTCCAGCTGTTTCGTCGCCACCTCGAAGGCCGAAAGCCCATCGCGTTTGCGGTTCATCGCCTCCACAAGTCATGGGCCGTCAATAACCTCCTAGGCGGAGACCTGAACAACCCACCTCTTGCGAAGGGGTTGTCGCCTACACTACTACCACTAATTGAAGAATTGACTTGGTTTTCCATTTTGGTCCCACGAGTTGCTCGGGAAGAATAATCTCGGGAAGAATAATGCCACTACAGGTGGCGTTAAAGTGTACCACGGCACAGTGTTTTATTTCGTTATTTTCACGATCAAAATTCAAAACTCGAAAAGTGTTGATTTTGGATATAGGATTTGCTGACAGAAGATTCAAGATATTTAGGAGCGCATCTTTTGATAAAAACAGTTTGATAATTAATCTCCCTAAAAGTGAGTTGAGAAAATTATTTTCCACCAGAATGAGATAGACACGTAGTGTCTTCCGAAAAGTTGTAGCAAATGTTAATACAAGCAACTTTGCTGAACATCCCAAGTTTCTATCTTTTATATATAACAAACTTAAGTCGTTTTATGTAAAAATACCATTAAAATCTTATTTTTCATTCTAACTCTTTCCAATGATTTTTCCCATTTTCCGTCTCTTCTACAAAGTTGTTAAACAAGCAAAATTACATGTTTTTACTGAACATTGTAACATTCCATCTCACATACAACAAAAGTTATCTTTGAATTATACATATTTTTAGAGGTATTTCCACTTGTGATTACTCCCTTAATTGCAAAAAGTCGCAAATTTCTTCACGATATGCTGAAAATCGCTTATTTCATTTTTATACTGACATTGAAAACTTTTGTCGACAAGAGTCTTCACGAATGCTGTGTTAAAAACTTGTAATCCTATGAAAAATCCTAATATTTGAATAACTTTTGTTTTATAAGAGATAGAAAGTTACAATGTTCAGCAAAAACATGTAATTTTACTAGTTTGACAACTTTGTAGAAGAGACGGAAAATGTGAAAAATCATTAGAGTTAGTTTAAGTTAAGAGAATGATTTTATGGGGATTTCCACATAAACCATGTTAAGTTTGTTACATCAATAATTTAGAAACTCAGCTTCATCGCCGCATTTGTTATAACGTGAAATGCAAAGTTTTTCTAAATATACCAAAGGAAAAGTTGTTTCCAAATTCAACAGGATTTGTATTCGTTGTTCTCTTTGTCATCACTTTCATACTCTCACTAAAACAGTTTAGTATCTTCTGGAAGCAACCTCCTTCGACTTCTTGGCTTTTGATACAACGGGATCCAACGATATCAGTGATCAATTCGTCAGTTCCTCGTTTGTCCTACAAATTACCTGCAGCAGATGTTTCTGCTGTTTTAATCAAATTGAAACGCTTATTATTACGATTTATGTGGAAATCCCCTTAAAATCATTCTCTTAACTTTCTTTCCCTCCGGAGATGAGCCAGCCTCGGGCTGAAAGTCTCCTAAATAAAGACAAAAAAAAAAAAAAAAAATCTCTTAACTTAAACTAACTCTAATGATTTTTCACATTTTTTCGTCTCTTCTACAAAGTTGTCAAACCAGTAAAATTACATGTTTTTGCTGAACATTGTAACTTTCTATCTCTTATAAAACAAAAGTTATTCAAATATTATGATTTTTCATAGGTTTACAAGTTTTTAACACAGCATTCGAGAAGACTCTTGCGATTTTCAGCATATCGTGAAGAAATTTGCGACTTTTTGTAATTAAGGGAGTAATCACAAGTGGAGATACCTCTAAAAACACGTATAATTTAACGATAACTTTTGTTGTATGTGAGATGGAATGTTACAATGTTCAGCAAAAATATGTAATTCTAATTGTTTAACAACTTTGTAGAAGAGACGGAAAATGGGAAAAATCATTGGAAAGAGTTAGAATGAAAAATAAGATTTTAATGGGGTTTTTACATAAAACGACTTAAGTTTGTTATATATAAGAGATAGAAACTTGGGATGTTCAGCAAAGTTGCTCGTATTAACATTTGCTACAACTTTTCGGAAGAAACTACGTGCCTATCTCATTCTAATGGAAACATAATTTTCTCAACTCACTTTTAGGGGGATTAATCATCAAACTGTTTTTATCAAAAGATGCGCTCCTAAATATCTTGAAACTTCTGTGAACAAACCCTATATCCAAAATAAATACTTTTCGAGTTTTTGAATTTCGATCGTGAAAATGACGAAATAAAACACTGTGCACGGTCACAATCACTCGTAGTTGCCCGTGAAACAGGGCGACTCATCGAGCTTCTTCATTTGACTCTCCAAACATAACTTCTTTCGTTGGCCGTAGTACTTGAGGCCTGCAGGTACATGTACAGGAACGAGGGTTCTCCTTCACCTTGCAATGGTGAACTTTTGTTAGCAAATCTTTGTCAGCACATCTGTGTCGAATTTCGACGAAATTCATCTCCTGAAGCTGGCTGACTCGAAATACAACGAACTACTTGAGCGGTGTCGCTCCGAATTGACCCAACTAAAAATGGTGCGTAAATTCGTCCAGAAAACCGTGCGGACAATCTGGTAAGAGTGCTCAGAATCGTCTGACTCATTCGTGCCCCCAGAACGGCACCCACCGGCTGGGACATTAGTAGGCTGCAGTGGACCTTCCCTTTGATAACCGCGCGCAAATATGGTTCACAGACGTGTCAATGTTCGCTGGTATCGCTAAAGATGTATACTTCAAGCGAATCAACATTGGCGAACTTGTCATTTTCAAGATATCAGCTGGGAATCGGGATAGTTTTGACCACCGGCTATCCGCCGATCGCGGAGCTCGGATAGGACCTTGGCTAGTAGCACAAGCATATCTGGGCCAAATAGCAATTGAAAGTTGTGACTAACACCTCGCACGGATACTTCGGGTTATTGACAATGTTGAGTGGAAGATACCAAGCCTGATCGGAAGGGCAACCTGCCAGTTGTTTGACGTTTGCGACATGTGCGTACTCTTTCTGCTGGTATACCTCTAGCTGCCGGCATAAGTTTTTATGCAGATTTAGATATCTTTCAAGTCTCTTATCCAGCTGGGAAATGTCATTTTTTCGTTGTGAATCGAGGCGATCGTCGACTCGTTTCATTGTTCGCTCCAATATTTCCCGACCACATTTCTCCACTGCCGTTTACTGCGGTATCACAACCACCGATTCTTCCAAACGCATAGTGGCTTTTCAGCAGCTCGTGTGGGTTGTCCTTAATGATGTGCTGTTGCTGTAGTTGCCACTCTAGTTGCCTGCTGCAACCATCGATGCCATTGGTGTGGCCACCTTTGCCTCCATTGAAACAAACGATTGGATATTGTTCGCTTCAATGAGCAATTGCGGCTGACCGCCTTACGACTCGATCGATTGTGTAAATCCTGGAAGACTGGCCCTGGTAGCGAAGCATAACGGGAACATGACAGCTCACGCGCAGTTTTGGTAGTAGAAAGAAGGTAGAATGGTAGTGGTAGAAGCTGTAGGAGGTAAATACAGAAGAGTAGAACCCATTATCCCACCAGAATAAATCCGGATACGTGGACCAAGCTACATATCTATTGGATTGTTTTTTCTATCAGTCCGATATGGGTTACTGCCGTAATCTGAAAGAAGTGACGTATACGCTATTTTTCAAAAATGAGTTTAACGAGTAGTACTCATCGAGCTCTTTAACAGAAAAATGAAAAACGTGCATGTTGTAATTTGGGGCTTACGTCACTTTCTCAGATTACGACAGATTCAAAACTAAATGGCCACTTCGTTTGTAACCCGAATAATCGATCTCGAGCCAACAAGCGTTGAACGTATCATGCTGGACAGTTGCGCCGGAAAACCATGTCATGAAAAATGTCGTCCGCCGATCAGCACGAGGTTCTGTTTGAGGGTAACTGTTGCTAAATGTACTTGGGGATGTTCTTAGGTGAGAAATAGATTGTCATCTTTCAAGGAACAGCGAAGGTCACCGTTATCGATGGTAGCTGAATGACGGCTTTTCGCATCAATGACAAGGTGAGTGAAATGTTCTCTCTATCTGCGATGCTGATTAGGGTGTAGTTGAAACCTTTGCTCTTTATTCTCAACACGTAAGTTCGACCGCTAATCGGATTGCAAAAAGAGGAATAAAATTTCTCCTGTATTTCCTTGTTTCGCGATGAGATCAATACATGTTCAGTGGGCTGGAAAATGGAGGAGTTTCTCTACATCTGACAATAATATGATTTTGTTTGAAAACGCAATAAAAATTACATACATCTAGGCTACAAACTGTTTTAATTTACGCTGGTTTGGAATTCCCAATTTTGGGTTTTCGTGTAGATTTGTATCTGTGTACGTCGTACGACCAAGGTTAGTTACACGATCTTCCTTAAAGTTGTTCTTACCCTGGCTGATTCTACAGACAAGTGAAGATTAGAGTTGATTGGCAAGAGGCTAAGAACTACACAATGCAGTGTTTTCTCCCCTCACAGGTAAACCAAATATCAACAAAGAAAAGTATTGTGATGAAAAATCAACGCAAAAAAGAAAAACTCAAAGGTGCAGCCCAATCGGGTTGTACGCAAAGGTGACGTAGGACTACGTAGCTATTCAAAATTGATGGTATTTGCCATAATAATTTGTGTCGTTTTTATTAACATTGAGCAAACTGCTCGGAGGCAAACTGAATCAAGAAGTTGAATAGTTGTTCCCAGTTGGATGGACTTTGAGTCTCTAACCGTGAAATTAACATGACTCATCGGCCGCTGAAGCCACTCGACTGGCTTTCAGTCGAGAACATCACAATCCTTACTTTGCCACGTACGCTTACATCGCGGGCGAAAACCAAACGTTGCAAATAAATATATTTGCGTTTGGTTTCACGCCACTTCTGATTCTGCTAATTTCTCCTTTATTTCAGCCATTTTTGAGGATGGTGTCCACCAAAAAGGTCTTTATACAAAAGAAGGTTGATCCGACAATCCGATATGAACTTTCTTCAAAGTGCAAAACTCAATCGTAATTAGCAAATTTGATAGCGCGGCGGAGGGAGATGATGCACTTAATTTGAACGGATGGAATCACTAACAGCAACCAAGCTACCACGTTTAACCCGATGCCGCCGAAACAATCCATTTTCGCAATTAACTCTTTATTTCCATAAAATGCTGGTCCTGAGAAGAACCAATTTTCATTTCCCAATGCGTCTTTCCAATAACTAACTGGATCCAAACGTTTGTCAGCACCCTGCGTTGAAATTATTCAACCGCCACTTTATGATTTTTCGCCAAGCCTTCACCATTTGTAATAAATTTTCAGCATTGCCACCGCTACCGACGCCTTCGTGCTGCTGTGTCCGCTCCGCTGCATCACATTTTGTCCAACCGCTCATTATACAAAAGGTTGATCCGACTATCCGAAATAATCTTTCTTCAAAGTACAAAACTCAATCGTAAATATCGAATTTGATAGCGCGTCGGAGGGAGATGATGCAATAAATTTGAATGGATGGGATCACTATCAGCAACCAAGCTACCACCGAAACAGTCCATTAACGCAATTAACTCTTTCTTTCCATAAAATGTTGTTCCTGAGAAGAACCAATTTTCTTTTCCCAATGCGCCTTTCCAATAACTATATGCATCTAATCGCTTGTCGAACCCTTGCCTTGCAACTGTCCAACCGCCACTTAATGATTTTTCGTTCAGCCTCTAAAATTTGAAATAAATTTTCAGCATTGCCACACTGCCACCCACTCCTTCGTGCTGCTGTGTCCGTTCCACTACTCGAATGTCAAACCGCTCGAATCGAAATGGCTCGCGCGCGCCGGACAGCAGCTTTCTTGTATTCAATAGATTAAGCCCGTTAGCTCCGCCCCTTTGTGGGCTGATATGGGTGTACATAAAATATGCACTCATAACGATTAATGAAGGGGTGGGGCTAATGGAATTACTTTATTAGATATAAGAAAGCTGCTTTCCGGCACGCGCGAGCCATTTTGTTCGGGATTCCGCAGACAACATACGGTTTGGAGAATGACAAGTTCTAAGAATTCCATGAAATTTTCTCGCAAGATTCTGAATTGGGCATGAGATGTTGTTTATCCAAGATGCCTTTTGTTGCGAGGAATAACAACAGAAATTTTACTCAAGACGAAGTTTCTTCATATTACAAAACATTATCTCTTGGCACCTGTCTGTCCGAGCGACGTTCACCGATGGGTGGTTGCTGTAGATAGTTTCCACTGAGGTGGCGTCTTCATTGATTTTATACAAAATCCAACATTTTATACAAAAGAAGGTTGATCCGACTATCCGAAATAATCTTTCTTCAAAGTACAAAACTCAATCGTAAATAGCGAATTTGATTGCGCCTCGAAAGGAGAAGATGCAGTAAATTTGAATAGATGGAATCACTAACAGCCACCAAGCTACCACGCCAAACCCGATGCCACCGAAGCAATCCATTTTCGCAATTAACTCTTTCCATAAACTGTTGGTCCTGAGAAGAACCATTTTTCATTTCCCAATGCGACTTTTCAATAACTAATTGCATCCAAAACGCTTGAAGGCACCTTGCGATGAAACTGTCCGACCGCCACTTCATGATTTTTCGCTAAGCCTCCAAAATTTGGAATAAATTTTCCGCATAGCCACTGCCACCCACGCCTTCATGCTGCTGTGTCCGCTCCGCTGCATCGAATGTCGAACCGCTCTTTGTGGAATCTCGATCAAAACGGCTCGCGCGCGCAGAACAGCAGCTTTCTTGTATTTAATAAATTAAGCCCGTTAGCCCCGCCCCTTTGTGAATGATATGGCTGCAAATAAAATGTGCACTCATAACGATTAATAAAGGGGCGGGGCTAATGGAATGACTTCATTAGATATAAGAAAGCTGGTTTTCGGCGCGCGCGAGCGATTTTGATGGAAATTCTGCAGACAATGTCGGAGAATGTTATTTGCCACTGCCTTGCAAGCGGAAAAAAATCAATACCAAATTTTCAAAACGACTTATCTGCTTTTGTAAACAAAGATTCAAACGCTGATTTGACGAATCTGAGAGCACTCCTTCGCGAACCAGCATCACAATCAGGTAGCAGAAGCCTCCACTTACGTAATGATGGTATTGGTTTGCGTGGTTTGAATTTTTGATCACAAAAGCAGATAAGTTTTGAAAATTTGGTATTGGAATGAAAAATTTAATAAGAGATTTAAAAAAAATAGGTTTTACGTAAAACAAATCAAAACATTTTTAGCGAAGAGTCCTAGTTGGAAAATGTATCACAAATGAAAAAAAAAATTGTTTTGCACTTTTTTTCCCAAGCAATTTTGTCAAAAATCCAAAACCCAAATATATAAGAGAGGCGAAGTATTTTTTACGCTAATCACGCCGTAATCTAACACATGAGATTCAAAATAATTATTACTAATGGGAAAAAGTATATCTTTGCCGTCATTTTTCAACGAATTATAACTGAAAATCCATCTTCCACTCGAAACTTACGATCTGTTCGTAAAAAGCCGTTCTCAAATTGACATTTCAATTTTTATGGCTCAAAATAATCTGGGGGATTACTAGGTAGTAAATATAGTCACTACATGGGAAATAATAAGTAGAGCTCTTGTTAATAAACAGAAAAACATATAATTTGTTGGTGGCAATATAATATTAATGGTTAAACCGCTCTTTGCGGAATCCAGATCAAAATGGGTCGAGCGCTGGAAAGCAGCTTTCTTGTATTCAATAAATTAAGCCCGTAAATTTGAATGGATGCAATCACTAACAGAAACCAAGCTTCCACGCCAAACGCCGATGCCACCGAAACAGTCCATTTTTGCAATTACCTCTTTCTTTTCATAAAATGTTGGTCCTGAGAAGAACCAATTTTCTTTTCCCAATTCCCATTCCAATAACTAACTGCATCCAATCGCTTGTCGACACCTTGCGTTGCAACTGTCCGACCGCCACTTGATGATTTTTCCTTAAGCCTTCAAAGGTTGAAATAAATTTGCAGCATTGCCACACTGCCATCCACTTCGTGCTGCTGTGTCCGCTCCGCTGCATCGATTTTCGAACCGCCTTCTGTGGAATCCCGATCAAAATGGCTCGCGCGCGCCGAACAGCAGCTTTCTTGTATTTAATAAATTAAACCCGTAAGCCCCGCCCCTTTGTGATCTGATATGGATGTAAATATAATGTGCACTCATAACGATTAATGAAGGGGCGGGGCTAATGAAATTACTTCATTAGATATAAGAAAGCTGTTTTCCAGCGCGCGCGAGCCATATTGTAAATATTAGTGTACATAGTAGTTAGGTTATCAAATTTAAAAAAAAAAAACACTAGCGCCTCCTGAAGGCCGTCATGATACATTATTTTTTAAAAATTAAGTCAAACATTATAATTATAATAATAACAATAATTGAAATTGAAGTTGGAGGGCCAACCGGCCGAACACTGTACATGTTAAAATTAATTGTAGAACAAAAAATGTTTTAAATAAAGAAGAATTTTACTACTACTACTACGCGCGCGAGCCATTTCGATCGGGATTCCGCAGACAACGGACCCGACAACGCAGAATGACAAATTCTAAAAATCCTATGAAATTTTCTCGATTCTGAATTTGGTTATGAGATGTTGTTTATCTTAGATGCGTATTGTGACGAGGAACAACAGCAGAAATTTCATTCAAGACGAAGTTTATTCATTTAACAAAACATGATCTCTTGGCATCTGTCTGTCCGAGCGACGTTCACCGATGGGTGGTTGCTGTAGAAAGTTTCCACTGAGGTGGCGTCTTCATTGATTTTATTCAAAAGAAAGTTGATCCGACTATCCGAAATAAACTTTCTTCAAAGTGCAAAACTCAATTCAAATATAGTATATTAACAATATAGTCCACTTCGTAAATCCCCATATATTAGGCAACAGACAGCATATTAACCCCATATTGCGTCACAAAAGGCAACTAACGCCTAAAAACGATAGCCAAGGGGTGCGTTAATTGCGAAAATTACACTAATTTTACAATTTTTGAAATTTTGAATTACATTTTTTTTAATTTTATTTTTATACACAGATATCAAAATGGGATTATGGGATGATTTCTAGCATATTATTTCGACTGCATATTGCATATTAAATTATACGTTTAAACACCCCTATGAATGTCTCCTCGCTACATTGCTTGCCTTTTGTGACACCGCGGCGCTACAGCATTGTCTCTTCAAATCAGCCAGAGTGGGCTATATTGGTAATAGAGTATATTTGCTCAATTGTAAATAGCGAATTTGATAGCGCGTCGGAGGGAGATGATGTAGTGAATTTTAATGGATGGGATCACTAACAGCAACCAAGCTACCACGCCAAACCCGATGCCACCGAAACAGTCCATTTTCGCAATTAACTCTTTCTTTTCATAAAATGTTGGTCCTGAGAAGAACCAATTTTCTTTTCCCAATGTTCCTTTTCAACTAACTGACACCACAATTTGTAATAAATTTTCAGCATCGGCACTGGCGGTGCGGGATCGCCACAGTGCTATTTTTATGGTCAACATTTTCTTCATATGAAATTCTGGTTCGTTGAGGTTGAATGATCTGCAGCAACACATCGAGCACCACGACCAATGTGATGGATTTCCTTTGAAAATGTTATTAGCGCCTCCGTGATGCTGTGTCCGCTCCGCTACTATCGCTTTGATGCGTCTGCTATGCATAAAATTTTGTTCAAACTGAGGATTAGATCCAAACCCGCAAGTGATTGATTTTTGATGTCTGTGCTAGTGATGCATGTACGTGATTGGTTAGTTTACCTATTTCTAAACTTTTTATCAATTATCGATAATAAATAGTTAAAAATCAGTATTTTCAAATAAATACAAAGAAGCGTTGACTCATCCTTGATCGATAGGTCCAAAAAAATTGAAAATCCATCGAGAAACGGCTTAGATATTAAAGTTTAAAGTCTATCATATTTTCGTGACGGTCCCCGATTTTCGCAATCGTAAAGTGTACCCCAATATAGAAAACACAGACGTAGTCCTACGTCAAAAAGTCACTATTCATGGCGGACAGGGATCTTTTTTAACAAGTTCGCCTTATACTATCTGTGAACGGTACACGACACCGGACTATTACAGTAGCTACACGTTTGTTCAGCTTTTTGTGTAAATAACTAGTCACTCTTCTCCGAATTTTGATAAATACTCAACAACCACTTAGTAACCTGGTGGAAAATCGGGGAAAGTTTTTTGCTGCCCTTCTTGCACCGAAGACTCGTCAAGCAGCATATTAAGTATGCGGAGTTTCGCGGAGTCTTCCTGATACAGTTCCGAATGGTTTGATTCAAAATATGGGATTGTTTAAACTCGTCTTATGACAGGTGAAAACATTCCACTAAAAAGCTCAAAATAATTTTCTTATCAAAATATTGTTAGACTGTTCTTGGGTCATGGCTTCCACATTCATTATGAAAACATAGTCACTATGGACCACCATGGACATAAGCTTTGTTTGCTTCCGAAGGACGATTACAATTGGTAGAACCAAAGATTTGTATTTTTCGGCGGATTAACACTTTTTGGATTGGCGATTTGCTTGGCCTTTGATGATTCATTATTCTTTATGTCACATATACGTTTCATATCCATTTTTTTTATACAAACGAATTTTGCTAAATGTTTTATCAATTTACTGGTATAGCTTCTTAGCCAGGAATTGTTTTTTTGCTAAATCCCTAAAACACAATTTTAGATTCTGACACAATTTCTTCAGGATCAATCTTGTACATTTTCAACGTTTACCTTTTTAGCATTACGCTTTTGAGATTTAGTTTTGCGAGAGCGACCCTTTTTTACCGAAGTTTAACAGAAATTTATGATAAATGCTGAGAAATGTGGAAGAATTGGCCTGACACCAATTTACACAGCTATCGTGGAAAACAAGGTAAGGTTGAGTTGTTTATCATACCATGAAAACATAAATCTACCGTCGTCGGGGTGACAATGGGTCAAATGGGGGTGAGAATGGGTCACTTTTTCAACTACTTAGAATGCTTGTAGAATAGATTGATTGTATCTGAGGGCAAGAAGACTAAAATATAAGACTAAAATATACTAGGACCTCCAGGCTGCCGGTGAGAGCGATGACCCATTCTCACCCCCAATGGCGGTACACAAACCTTTAAATATGTTTACGTATTTACCGATATTTCTGATATTATTATCCATCGTTCATAAATTTGTTCTAGGATATCAAAAATTATTGTATGCTATAGATTGCTCGGATTCGAAATTCTTCAAAAGTTCTTTTAGTTCTAACTGAAAGTTTAAGTGGACATTGTCGCACTGCTGACTATCATCCTCTAAACCGTGATAGTGTAATGGGAGAAGAGCACAGCTGACTAGCGCTGAGCTGGATAGGTACGGTATTTAAAACAGCTTTGCAAAAAAAAAAAACGCGTTGAATAGTTGGTTGAACCGCTTATGGCATAACATCCAGTACACAGTATAATGCGAGCGGTGGCGACGAAAAAGACGACGCTGATTGCAACTTAATTGCATTAAGTTATTCACCCAACGAAGAAGCAGGGAGTGAGCTCAAGCTGGGGGTACAGGGCATATGAATTACTTGCTAAACGAAAAATTAACAACCTGCTTCAGTCGGATGTTTTACGATGGTGAGATGTTGGCAAAGGTGTTTCGTTTCAAACAGTTGACTGCTTAGACAAGTATCTTGACCTCAACATTAGGGCCATCTTCAGTGTCTTGTGTTTGACTCGTTTTCGATAATTACATTATGCATACATAGAATAAACTCTCTAAACATCATAATATCAATGACAAAGTGGTAGATAATAGTCTCAAGAAGCTGTGGAGTTAACTGCATTCAGACGACATTTCTATGAAAAAGTCTGAAAAATGACAAATCTCGTTTGATGCATCTTCAAATCTTCTTGGATTTGTCTAAAAAAGGGTCAGGAGACTCCATTTAAGATACTCATTGAAATGGAGGGGTGACATTTTGAATCTGGAATACTTTTGAAAATGGTGAACAGGTGTACAAACTACCAAGAAGAAAGAGCCGAATCAACCACGTTTCTTTAGTTTAGGCGAACAATAAAAATACATCATCGAATGAAACGGGGACGGCAAATGATAGATATTTAGTGAATTTAACAAAAAAGAGAAAAACACGATAGATCAGCAATTAGATGACGATGTCTTATTTTTGCTCTCTTGCAGTAGACAGTCACGGTCTCGATTGCATCACTGGTTATTATCAGATCCTACTTCATTCGAGTCCGGTGTGAGGCACAAATTTAGTTAGGAACCAGTTCCTATGATCAGCTGTTTTTTTGCCGTCATTTTGTATCGAAATAAATCTACTCTACTATGAGATCTCTACCTTTCGTGGCTCGCATGGTGCTGGGTTACTGTCATTTGCGTTATGCATCTCAGCGGTATCTTTTTTGTTGCTGGCATTCAACTTTAATTAAATGTGCGAGTCCTCGTTTCTGGGAAGTATTGTTTTTTGCATGTGCCACTTTCATTGATTGAAATGTTTCGTTTTCGGTGCTCTGATTTACAGTGAATTCGTAGATACTAATCCATAAGCGGTGGTTGAACCGCAATAGCAATCGTTGTTTTGAATTTTAAGGTAATGCTGTTTAGTACGCAGTGTAATGTTTAATGAGTTTATTTTTGATTTTATCAAATTGCATGGAATGTTTTATGGGCTGTCGGTCGGTGCTTATGAGTCCATTAGATGCCGCTTGATGAAATATTTCAATGAACTATTCAAGGTTATCTCCCATACAAAATGAAGTGGCCGCCCAAACATTTTTTTTAACCATTTCATTTACTTGGCAGTTTCAGTCGTGTGTGACACATTGCCGCAATTCCTAAGTATGATATTTGTTCACAATGTATATAATGTTATCGTTAACAGTTAGTGGAGAATGACTCAGAATACTCGAATACTCTGAAATTTGATTGTCCACGATTCAAGTTTCTTTCGTTCCGATATTCGACAAAAAATCAATATTTCGGTTAAATAAATTTTATGGTAAAAATCTGAACTTGTAAAAGTTTTACTTAGAGTAGAGATTAAAATTCCATCTCCTCAACGTATTTACGTTGGACACATTATCATTATTGAAATACTTTATTCAACTGTTTGGCATATTGAAGTAAAGGAGACGCATGGCATTCCATGCGTATATAGGCAAAAAACTGAAAAAAGTAGCTCAAAAACGGCTTGGTGGACCTTTTGTAAAAAAAAAGTTTGAATTTTCATTTGGAAAATAAAAAAGTACAGTCGTTGTGGTTCAGAAAGTTAAGAATAAAAAACCAGATATTTTAATTATTTAAATTTATCAAAGTTTACCATTTTCCTTGAACGATATTTTTCTAAAATCTATAATTGAAAATCTTTGCATTCGTGCCAAAAGATTGAAAATCGTTACATTGGTTCAAAAGTTATGAAGGTTCGAATTGTTTTTGGGAAACGCTTTTTTTTTTGGACCTCCCTATTCTGAAAATAGCCACTCTAAGAGCGAAATAATCATTCCACGTCGAGCATCCGTGCGAGACAGTCCATAGTCCGCGTACGGTCGAATATTCTTCCGGTTTTTTCCTCGAAGCCAGGTTTTTTTTTACCGTAGCTGAAGTGCTTGAGTGAAAGTGTGCTTATTTGAAGCAAACATTTGGAAAGTCACCATCGTTTTTTGCAAAAACAGACCTTTTGCAAACTCATCGGCGTCCATCGTCACGCAGGCGAAGTCATCATCGCCCAAAGCCGACAGTTCCACCACCATCATCACTGATCGTGCGCCTCCACCAACACAGGCGCTGTTGTCCCGACACCCGCAGCTGTAGCCTCGATCGCGGCACGGGCGAGAGGCCGTCTGTTCGGTGTGTGCTGCTACAAGCCCCAGCCGGTGACACTGTAGTGTGAAGGCTAAGCTAAGTATATTTTTGATCTCTCTCGCTCGTTGTAACTCCTTTCTTCCCCCTTCTTGATGATTTGAACCACGTCTGTTTTTGATAATCCGTTTTCCCTGTGTGTTTGTTAATTAGTTTTGCGTTATTTTTCCTCTGTGATAAGTGTTTAATTGTGTGTGCCTCGCTACTGCGAGACATTTAAAGTCTGCTATGCGCGAAGGCGATGATGGCGCGGGAATTCCTCGTCAAATAATGCCTTGCGCCAAAATGGACACTGGCAACACCAATCTTTCCCAAACGACCCCCGCCTCAAGGCCTACCCTCCCGATTCTAGTGGGCCGTATGTTGTTTTCTTCCGACCCAAAGGCAAGCGGTTGAATATAAGTCAGATCAGCAAAGATCTGGAAAAGCGATTCTCGTCTGTCACGACCATTGACCTGGTTGGGTCCAGTAAGCTTCGCGTCACGGTCAGTGATCGCAAACAGGCCAACGAGATTGCCACCTGTGAGCTTTTCACTCTCGAATATAAGGTCTATTTACCGTCAGCAGTGTGTGAGATCGCGAGGGTGGTGACGGAGGGAAGTATGACATGCGACGATTTGAAACAAGGTTTCGGTCGTTTCAAGAACGCTTCTTTGCCTCCTGTTGCGATACTAGATTGCAAGCAAATGTATTCGGTGTCGCAGGAGGGAGAGAAGCGGATTTATTTGCCGTCTGATTCTTTCTGCGTCACCTTCTCCGGGTCTGCACTGCCTGACTACGTAGTGATTGGCAAACTTCGTCTAACTGTTGTGCTGTATGCACCAAAGGTGATAAATTGTGTTAATTGCAAGCAGCTGGGCCACACCGATCAGTACTGCTGTAATAAACCTCGCTGTACATCGTGCGGAGAGAAGCATATGGATGGCGCGTGCAAGACGCCACCGAAATGTGTCTATTGCAACGAAGGCCCTCCACATGCTCTTCAAGCTTGCCCGACGTACATACAGTGCCGAATCGACCAGAAGCGTTCTCTTCAGCAGCGTTCTCGACGTAGCTACGCCGAAATGCTGAGGAAGGCCGCTTCACCAGTTGTTTCTGACACCATCTACTCGTCTCTTCCTTTGGACGATCAAGGTAGCTCTGACTCCGAAGTTGGAACTGGGGCCTTTGTTTTCAAAGGCTCAACGAGGAAACAAGTAAAACAAAGCCAGCGTCCCTCGAAAAAGCCTAGAAAACAGCCTCAAAGTGAGCCCCATTTCAACATGGCGAAATCAAACGCAGGTGGAACTCACAAACGTTCTTTTGTGGTTTCACATCAGGATGAACGAGAGTTTCCACCGCTTCCGGGAACATCTAAAATCCCAGATGCCCCATTTTTGCGATTTCTCAGCCAGAAAGAGAGCATAGAGAGCGAGCACAACAACCTCCGAGCGCTCCAATGTTCACACTTTCTGGCATCGTGGAGCTCATCCTCAACTTCTTCGATGCTTCCGACCCCGTGAAGAACATGGTCAAAACTGTTCTTCCTATTCTGACTCCTCTCCTGAAGCAGCTGGCTTCAAAAATGCCCCTCCTCGAGTCATTCGTATCCTTCGATGACTAATTTCGTCAATAAGGCTCATATGATTTCGATTCTACAGTGGAACTGTCGAAGTATTCTTCCAAAATTAGATATTTTCAAATTTTTAGTTAACAAATTACAATGCGATGTTTTTGCTTTATGTGAAACATGGCTAACATCAGATGTAAACCTTCATTTTCCAGATTTTAACATCATTCGCTGCGATCGGGTAAATCCATATGGAGGGGTGCTTTTAGGGATCAAAAAACAGCACTCCTTCTATAGGGTCGATTTTGCTCCGATGTCAGGCACCGAAGCTGTCGCATGTCAGGTGACTATTCGAGGAAAAGACCTCAGTATCGCCTCGATATATCTTCCTCCAAACACCGCGATATCTCGTAGAGATCTCTCGCACATCTGCTCGGTTATGCTCGAGCCACGGTTGCTCTTGGGAGATTTTAACTCCCACGGAACAGGCTGGGGGGAACTGTACGACGACAACCGTTCAACAATGATATACGACCTCTGCGACGACTTCAATATGTCAATTTTGAATACAGGAGAAGTTACACGAGTGGCACCTCCAGCAAGAGATAGCCGTCTAGATCTTTCCATTTGTTCGAGCTCATTATCGTTGGACTGTATTTGGAAGGTGGTCCAAGATCCCCATGGTAGTGATCATTTGCCGATCGAAGTTTTAATTTCCAATGGACATAATCAATCCACTTCTATTGACCTCTCATATGACCTCACAAAGCACATCGATTGGGAAATATGGGGAGGCCATCATGGATGGCATACAGTCGATAGAAACACTTCCACCGCGGGAAGAGTACCAGTTTCTATCTCAGTTGGTTATGGACAGCGCTCTCCATGTACAACGCCGGCCGGTGCCAGGAGCTCCGGTTCGTAGGAAACCACATAGTCCGTGGTGGGACACTGCGTGCACACAGCTTTATCGTGAGAAATCTAACGCGTTTAAGGAATTTCGGAAACACGGATCGATCGTTCTTCACAAACGGTACATCGCGCTCGAGATCCAGTTCAAGAAGCTGGTCAAAGTGAAGAAACGTGGATATTGGCGCACTTTTGTTGAAGGTTTATCGCGCGAGACCTCAATGAAAATTCTGTGGACCGTCGGGAGAAGAATGCGCAACGCGTCGTCCGTAAACGAAGATCGTGAAAGCTCGTCGCGGTGGATACTCGATTTTGCGAAGAAAGTTTGTCCGGATTCGGTGCCGGTGAAGCAAGTGTCACGTGATGCTTTTGCTGACAGGGATGATATAGATCGGCCCTTTTCGATGATTGAATTCTTGCTTGCTCTCCTTTCATGTAACAATTCTGCTCCAGGGATGGATAGAATAAGGTTCAATATGCTCAAAAACCTCCCAGACGTCGCGAAGAGGCGCCTATTGAGCTTGTTCAACCAGTTACTGGAGTGCAACATTGTTCCGGATGATTGGAGGCAAGTGAGGGTGATAGCCATCCAAAAGCCTGGAAAACCCGCGTCGGATTGTAATTCGTATCGCCCTATCGCGATGTTGTCCTGTTTTCGGAAGTTGTTGGAGAAGATGATTCTCTTACGGCTAGACGAATGGATTGAATCGAATGGTTTGTTGTCAGATACACAGTTTGGTTTCCGCAGGGTAAGGAACGAACGACTGTCTTGCGTTGCTTTCTTCAGAAATTCAGCTTACCTTTGCTAAAAAGAGCAAATGGGCTCAGTGTTTTTGGACATTAAGGGGGCTTTTGATTCAGTTTGCGTCGATGTCTTATCCGACAAACTCCACGAGTGTGGACTTTCACCAATTTTGAACAACTATTTGTATAATTTGTTGTCAGAGAAGCGTATGAGTTTTTCTCATGGTGACTCGGCAACTTCACGAATTAGCTACATGGGTCTCCCTCAGGGCTCATGTTTAAGTCAGAGACATTGATGAATGTCTCATGCCAAATTGCTCGTTAAGACAGCTTGCAGATGATTGTGTTGTATCCGTTTCGGGGCCAACAGCGGTTGATCTGCAAGGACCATTGCAAGATACTTTGGACAATTTGTCTACTTGGGCTTTGAAGCTGGGTATCACATTCTCTCCGGAGAAAACTGAGATGGTTGTCTTTTCAAAAAAACATAAGCCGGCAAAGTTTCCGCTCCAACTGATGGGTAAGGCAATCACTCATAGTATGTCTTCTAAATACCTCGGGGTCTGGTTCGACTCTAAATGTACCTTCGGGAGGCACATTGTGTATCTGACACAAAAATGCCAGAAAAGAATCAACTTCATGCGAACGATAACGGGAACTTGGTGGGGAGCGCATCCTGAAGATCTCGAATACGGTAGTTTCTGCTTGCAGTCCGCGGCTAAAACACACATGCTTTAGCTTCAACGGATTCAGTACCGCTGTCTCCGTATAGCGTTGGGTTGTATGAACTCGACTCATACGATGAGTCTGGAAGTACTTGCGGGAGTACTGCCTCTGACAGATCGTTTCGCGGAATTATCGCTCCGGTTCCTCCTCCGTTGTGAGGTTCTTAATCCATTGGTCATTATCAACTTCGAGAATCTGCTTGAACAAAACCCTCAATCTCGTTTCATGAGTATTTACCACTGGTATATGACGCTGGAGGTAAGCCCATCTTCGGTTGACACCAATCGTGCTAACTTCTTAGATTCTTACAGTTCCTCTGTTACTTTTGATCTGTCCATGAAGCAGGAGGTTCATGGAATACCAGACTTCCTCCGTGCGGAGGTTATACCTCCATTATTTGCAAGCAAGTATGGGAACGGTAGCGAGGAGAGAAGCTTTTTCACTGACGGGACAAAAATGGATTATTCCACTGGTTTCGGTGTTTTCAACGTTTTTCATAGCGTCGACTTAAGCTCAAAGAGCATAGTTCCGTGTACATATACTGCTGAGCTAGCAGCTAAACTTTATTCACTCGAGAAAATCGCATCCCTACCTCCTGACCACTTCTTCATCTTCACCGACAGTCTAAGCTCATTGGAAGCTAATCGGTCAATGAAACCGGTGAAGCACTCAGCGTATCTCCTAACCGGGATAAGGAAAGCTTTGAGTGCTCTATCAAAACGGTCATTCACAATCACCATGGCTTGGGTCCCTTCTCATTGCTTGATCCCGGGAAATGAGAAAGCGGACTTTTTGGTTAAAGTGGGCGTTGTGGTAGGTGATATTTGCGATCGGCAAATCACCTTCGATATTTTTTTCTCATTAGTTCGTCCGGAAACCTTGATCAGCTGGCAGCAGAAATGGACAAATGGGGAGCTGGGTAGATGGTTGTATTAAATTTGCCGGCAGGTGTCGAAGCGTTCATGGTTCAAAAAATTTAATATAGGACGAGACTTCATTCGAACCCTGTGTCATCTAATGTCCAATCACTACACTTTAAACGCACATCTTTTCAGAGTGGGACTTTCGGAAAGCAATCTCTGTGTTTGCGGCGAGGATTATCAGGACATTGATCATGTCGTGTGGGCGTGCGAGGAGAATCGTGGCCCCAGATCTGCTTTAACTGAACATCTCCGGGTCCGAGGAAAACAACCAAAGCCTATTAGGGAAGTGTTGGCCGGCCTTGATCTCGAATACATGTCCCTCGTCCACCAATTTGTGAAAGTTGCTGATGTGAGATTGTGATCTTAGTCTGCCCACCTCCTTCTCTGTCGTACCCCATATCGAATGTCTTCCTCTTTTGTCCATTTCAATGTCTGTCGTTAACCCTTTCGTATGACTTCCTCTCATTGTTGTCTCCCAAAAAATGTTTGTCCTGTTACAGATGTGAAACATCGCCAAGAAAGTCAACTATGTGAACATCAGCATCGTAATTATTAAGCACCCTAAATTTCCTTCCTTTCCTACTATATTATTGTATTCCCTAACCTCGACCAAACCGCGAGTCTTTCGGTTCCCCAAAACTAACATTATGTATAAGATTTAAGTAATGAATTGTTAAACTTGATTTCGGCTCCGTAACGCTTCACGGCAATTGAGCCTCCAAAATAAACGAAAGATTAAAAAAAAAAAAAAAAAAAGAGCGAAATAAAGAAACACGGATCTAATTATTTTCGGTAGAGATCATTCATTCCCCTTTTTAGCAAAATTGGAGAACTTTTTTCTCGACTTCATTCTTTATTCATGCAAACGCTGAATATACGAATATGATAGTATTTCAAAAGCACTCATTCTCATTTTCATAGGCACATGTACCTACGACTATAGGTGTGCGCCGGTCGGAAAATCATCGGCGGCGGCGTGAGTCGGCGTGGCAATTTCTTCGGTACATTTTCAAGTCATAATTGGGAGAATATTTTGAGTTTCGACAGAAAAAATCTGCTGAATTTCCCCAAAAGTTTTTCCAAAATATTAATTTGGAAATTGTTCTCGGAAGCTATTTTAAATTTCCAAGCGAAATTGTTTGGAATTTCCATGGAAAAATCTTCAGAATTTACATGAGAAATTTTTCATAATTTTCACCGGCAATCGTTCCAAAACCCTCGGAATTTCTTTTCAATTGTCATAAGACGAGTTTGTACAATCCCACATTCCACTAAAAAGCTCAAAATAATTTTCTTTTCAATATTGTTGGAAATTTACATAGAAAATTCTTCAAAATATCCATGGGAAATCCTAAGCAGTTTTCACGGCAAACTCTCTGGAATTATCACGAGAAATTCTCCGGAATTTTCTTCACAGTTCCTACGGGTGATTCTTCAAAGTATGGATTTTAAAAACATCCACGGAAAACGGTTTTAAAATTCCATAGGAAAGTATTCGGAATTTTCACGTGAATTTTTAAATTTTATTATGAAGTTCCACTGAAATTCTTCAGAACTTAAAAAAAAATCTTAAATTGTGCACGATAAACTATTCGGCATTTCTATGAGAAATTATTAAAAAAGGGAAATGGTTGTGTGGCCAAAAAGCATTCGGCCAGATAACATGTTAAGTCGAAAGTCATATAGCCGAAATTCACTTGGCCGAACGAACGAAACTGTTATTAGATAGAAGCGGTTTGGATGAAAATGACTTGTGGCCAAAGCGTTTGTCCTAGCAGATCGTTTGGCCGAAGAAGCATGCCGTTCAGCAGAAATAATCGATTGACAGAAAAGGCCAATGTCATTTGTCCGAACGGTTCCTACGGCCGAACATTTAATTTGCGAAACGGATAAAATGATTGAAAATGTCGACCGTTTGGCCAAACTACATTTTCGGGGAAATTACTTTTCTGACAATCAATCATTTTGTCCTCCTCGGCAAATGGCATTTTTCGGTCAAATGACCAATTTGGCCTAACGATTTTTTTGAACCAAATGACCAGTTCGGTTAAACAACATTTTTAGCCAGATGGGTTTCGGCCAAATGATAAATTCGAAACAACTTTCGGCTTTGTGGCCTCCGCCCAAGTGGCCCTTCCCGTCGTTAGTTAATCCGAAAGTCATCCTGCCGAATTTCTTTTGGCTGAATTGAGGGTTTATCCGAAACAGTTATTATATCGAAAAAGGTTTGGCCCAAAATGTCATTTGACCGCAAGCGACGTACATTCGAAAGAGGCATTTGGCCAAATTACTATATCGGCCAAATGGTTTGTACGGTCAAATATTATATTCGGCCAAACAGCTTTCAGCCTTGTGACCCTCGGCCAAATGGCTTTCTGCCAAACGACATTTCTCCGTTCTAAAAATTTATTCCAATCAGAAATTCTTGGGTTTTCAACGGGACATGCTTCGGAATTTCCACTGGAAGTTCGTCTCAGTTTTTAAGAAGAGCTTTCCGAAATTTCAACGGAAAATTGTATGGAATTTTTAAGGAAATCATTGGTATTTTTACGAAAAATTCTCTGGAGTTTCAACGTGATGTGGGGATATAAATTAAAAAATTCTTCGGAAATTCATTGAATCTTCGGAATTCCCACGGGAAATTTGATTTGAATAATACATTTGAATCGGCGTAAAAAATTGTAGATCAGTGACAAATTTTAAGCAGCGGCGTGCCGATGCAAAAATGGCGGCGACGGCGGCGTGCTAAAAATCGTCGGTTGCGGCGTACACTTTTACCTGTGATATTTTTTGTAGTTTCAAAGCATACATATAACTGCAAACATATGTTTGAAAATGCGTTTTAAAAATTTGAGATCAATTAACAAGCAATCACCTGTGTTCAACTACAGCTGCAGTACATCAACCCACACGAGTAGTTAAGAAAGTTTATCACATTTTTTCAAGTTTTTTTGTTCAATTCATACAGATTTCAACGCACTGTTTAGTTCATTAATATTTATCATATTGAAATGTGGAAGTCTTGAGCTTTGAGAACTTACCGTTAAAATAGGACTAAGTAGGGTGAAATAAGGCATTGGCCGTTCACTAGTCTTTTTAGCAGCCCTACCGTAATATGCATAATTCATAATTCATAATTCATAATTTGACAAATATTTCGATGACAGTCGATGTTCCAAACCGTTGAGCTAACTTCATTCCAGATTGTATAAAATGATTGGATAAAGAAGGCGAGAATCCGGTCGTATTCTCGCTGCTCATATAGATCCTTTGATAAAACCGCGGCAAAACAGTTTTTGACACCAAGGATGGATGGTATGAGCATCACAATTGCAATTTATTTTTTATTTATTACCAGACTACGGCCGGTACTCCGGTGTGCCGGCCGGTGTGCAGTACATAAAAATTTTCTCCATTCAGCTCGGTCCAAAAACTCCCAGTGCGCGTTGGTCCTCCACGAGTATCGGCCAGGTCTCGTGTCCGTAGAGACCTACCAGTTTGATAAGCGTTTTGTAGATAGTCAGTTTGGTACGGCGGCGAACTCTATTCGATCGAAGCGTTTTGCGGAGTCCAAAGTACGTACAATTTCCAGCCATGATGCGTCTCGCCAAATGTGGTTTTTAGATAACATTTAAAGCTACTACACACTTACCTCATTTCACCGTATTCGGTAATTTTTACCGAAATCTCAACAGCAGAACTGTTCGGTAATTTATTTTACAGATATTTTGTAATTTTTTCCATTGCTCAACTGTCAAAATCACCGAAAATCAGTTAAATTATTTACCGAACAGTTCTGTTGTTGAGATTTCGGTAAAATTTTACCGAATTCGGCGATTTATTTTAAGTGTGTATAGTCCGGTACTGCATTGAAAAGGATGTTATATATCTGAATAAATGGCTAGAATTGTGCATCCATAAGTGCTTAGGTGTTACTTGGTCAGGTCTGATCATAAGCTTTGTTGGAACCATGTATCTGGTGGCTGGCAAAGAACGAGGCAGTCCGAATGGTGTTGATTTCGAGCTGTTTACATCGCAAGCTAACAAAATATAGCGGCTAACAGTGGACTGTACATGAAGTAAAACCCAGCGTTTGTTAGATTTGCTTACAATTCTGTTTTAAAACCTACCAAAATCTGTATATGAACTGGGTATATGTGAAATGCAGATGAATGCAACGATGCCTGTGAAAGACGCGAATGATCAGTTATTGACCGACCCAACTGACCAGCTGAAACGCTGGTTCGAGCACTTCGAACAACTTTTTTCAAGTGCCAGCCAGGCCATCACCACCTCGGCATGATCTGCCTAGGATCCGACGTATAACACGCGTCAATACCGAAGCTCCATCACTGCTAGAGATTCAAACAGCCATCCAAAGCATGAAATCGAATAAAGCCCCAGGGGTCGACCGCATATCAGCCGAGATGCTCAAAGCTGACCCCATGACATCCGCTCAACTACTGCATCGTTTATTTCATAATATCTGGGACACCGCAACTTTCCCGGTCGACTGGATGCAAGGTATCTTAGTAAAGGTGCCCACAAAGGGTGACCTGACTGTATGCGATAACTGGCGAGGCATTATGTTGCTGTGTACCGTTCTCAAAGTTCTGTGCAAAATTATCCTAGCCCGGATTCAGGAGAAGATCGATGCGACTCTCCGGCGGCAGCAAGCCGGATTCCGTGCCGGAAGATCCTGTGTGGACCATATTGTCACGCTCCGCATCATTTTGGAGCAGGTCAACGAATTCCAAGAGTCCCTTTACTTGGTATTCATTGACTACGAAAAAGCTTTCGACCGTCTCAATCACGAGAATATGTGGGGCGCCCTGAGACGCAAGGGTGTTCCTGAGAAAATCATCGGCCTCATCGAAGCACAGTACGAGGCCTTTTCGTGTAGAGTGCTGCACAATGGGGTCCTGTCCGACCCTATCCGGGTCGTAGCTGGTGTGAGGCAAGGATGTATTCTATCACCGTTACTGTTCCTCATCGTAATCGATGAGATTCTGGTAGATGCGATTGACCGTGAACCAAAACCGCGGGCTGTTATGGCAGCCTATAACCATGGAGCACCTAAACGACTTCGAATTGGCGGATGACGTTGCACTACTCGCGCAACGGCGCTCTGATATGCAGAGTAAGCTCAACGACCTTGCTGATCGCTCCTCCTCAGCAGGTTTAGTCATCAACGTCAACAAAACCAAATCGTTGGATGTAAACACGGTGACTCCTTCCAGTTTCACAGTAGCCGGGCAACCAGTGGAGAATGTTGAAAGCTTCCAATATCTTGGTAGCCAAATGGCGTCAGACGGCGGTACCAAGATCGACATAGGCGCACGGATCAAGAAAGCAAGGGCTGCCTTTGCGAGTTTAAGAAATATCTGGAAAAACAGGCAGATAAGTGAACGCACCAAAATACGAATTTTCAACTCTAACGTGAAATCTGTGCTGTTATACGCTAGCGAAACATGGTGTGTATCAGTGGAGAACACTCAACGGCTGCAGGTGTTCATTAACAGATGCCTGCGGTATATAATTCGGGCCTGGTGGCCTCACAACTGGATCTCAAACAACGAGCTCCATCGTCGTTGTCACCAAAGGCCGATAACAACAGAAATTCGGGATCGGAAGTGGGGCTGGGTCGGCCACACTCTACGTAGGGGCGGAAACGAAATCTGTAAGCAAGCATTAGACTGGAACCCAGCGGGACATCGCAGCAGAGGCAGACCCAGAGGCTCATGGCGGAGAAGCCTCAATAAAGAAATAAAAGAAGTCGACCGAAATCTAACCTGGCAACAGGTTAAAGCGATAGCCGGGCATCGCTCAGGATGGAGATCTTTCAAGTCGGCCCTTTGCACCACCGGAGGTGTACAGGATCCATAAGTAAGTAAGTAAGTATATGTGAAATTGCTGGTAAACTAGTTACGTATATGTTTTCAACCTAATAACTGTACTGAACTTGCACCCCCCCTTTTAGTTGTAATCTGCTAAGCACGCGGTTGTGCGGATTCTGCCGAAGATTCAATTTCAGTGTAGAAAAATCCTTTGGAGAAGTAGTTTTTAGTGAACAAAATAAAGCACGAGGTTGAAGGTATCCGCCGGTATGAAATCGTTGTTGGTGGCGAAGCCTTCGAAATAAATTTGTCGACGATGGCACCGCGCAGAGGAGCAATGCCCACTTTTATATATGAGCAAATATACTATATTAACAATATGATTCACTCTCACGAAATTTTGGCGACACCACATGTGGCGCCAACTCGCGTCCGAAAGGATCGATACACACGTAAATCGAACTACCCAAAATATGACGATCGTTTTACACACACTTCAAGATGTCATCATGAAAAAAAAATAGGGATGCTTGATGTTTTTTTGCAAACTTAATCGATTATTTTTAATCGAATGCAAACGGAAAATCAAATGTTGTAGCAGAAGTGTGGTAGGCATATTTTTGTGGAAATGTATAATAAATTTGATATAGCTCGTTGAACTGTACAAGATTTGTTTATGTACAGGTTATCCAACTTCGTCAGTAGATGGGAATAACCAGCGCGGGGGGAAACATACATTTTCAGTGCAAAACGTAAACAAACGAGCATAAATTCCATACAAAAATCCAAGATGGCTGAGTTGGGGATATTAACAAGTCGGATAACCTGTACATAAAAAATCTTGGAACTGTTTCCGGTGGGACCATGCCGGTGCACCATATCGAAATTGACGCACGCTGAAGCAGTTGGAGAGCTATACGAGGTTGCTATGGAAGTTTACATTCTTCTAGCATTGTACCTACTCGCCCTCTGTTTCGCACACCATGTTGCTGTTTGCTCATTTGACTGCAACACTTTTATCAAATATACTATTGTCGCGCTAATCTTTTTCTAGAATGTTGCGCCGGTCTTACACACTCGCAGGCTCGACTGTGAAGGTAAACGTCAAGATAGCCGCCGTGTTAAAAGATAGGCAGAATTTTCCCGCTCAAAACAAAACCACGTGCTTTTCGCGAAATGACTACAGTGTTCGATTGTATTAGTGAGAGGCAACCGGAGTCACTAGGTACATGGAGAGTGTTTATCATGGCAAGTGCATACAGTGGGTGAGATTTTCATTGACACTGTTGTGTTTAGTGACCGTTGCGATTACCTGAGAAGCAACCAGCAGGAAGCCGCAGTATTCTATTTAATCTCGAGATGCATAATATATTAACAATATGATTCACTCTCACGAAATTGTGGCGCCAACTCGCGTTCAAAAAGTTCGATACACGTTATAATTAAACTACCCAACATATGACGATCGTTATACACACACACTTACGGAGCCGAATTTATTGAATTCAACATTTGGCTAGCAAACATTACCGCTAGGCAATGGTTAAACTCACTGGTATTTTTTAACAGCAAGGAAGTGACCTTGATCAATTGTGTTGATCAATTGCGGTTAGCGGCAGTATATAGATGCATAAGAGTTCACAAAATGATTTTTTGAGCTCTAAAAACGATGGAATTCCGACATTCAAGACTTGAGGATTTTTGAAAACGTGGCGATTTTTATCACATTTTCAAGGATGATATGATCAAAATATTTTACCTACTTGTGAGATGAGCATTAGGGTGGTTCAAAAAATTGATTTTGCTCCACAGTGCTCATCTGATTCTTTACCATGTTCTGAGTGTCCTCTGAAAATTTGAGCTCATTTGGATTAAAACTGATTTAGCACAAGCCGTTTCAAGCCGATTTTTTCGTTGTACTGTTAATGACGTTTCCTCATCAAGCGCAGGTTAAAAGAAAACCTACATAACTAAAAGGAATACTCAACAGCTTTCACTAAGTGTAAACCGCATCTCAATCAATCGTTCCAATAATTCATGATTAGACAATGTTTTCACCACGTAAAACACTTTTTTGGTAGTTGATTTGCATTATAAATATATTAGGGAGAAATATCAATATATTCAAGGGAGATCAGGGATATTGCTGTTACAATTATTTTAAATTGATATTTGAAAACCATCCCTAGAACGGAATAAAACTTGTAATGTTGCTTGGGATATCACCGCATGGCTAAGGAAGGCTTTTATATTACTATGGTAGATTATTGTTTAGCATGATCAATCGTTTTGAATAATTTTATGACACCAGTTAAACTTATTCATTTGTATAACAAGTTTCAATTTTGGCAGGTGAAGAGAAAGAATTGGGTATATATGTAAAAAAGATATCAAACCAGTGCATAATCTCCATCCAAGCGTTTCTCAGCTATTTTCAGAGGATTACATACATTTATCGAGTTTGGCTTCGTTATGCTCTTTGACGCTTGAGCTTCAATAAACAAGTTATTTAGACTATAACTTGGTAATAATCGATTCCTCCTTAATTTTTTATATGATGATTGGAAGAAAAAAATCGAGGAAACTCATTTAGTAGTGACGCGGTAAACAATTAACTGTTTTACAACTAAAAGGTTCCGTTTAAGGGAGGAAAAAAAGTTGTTTGGGACCCCTTGGTAGATTTTTTTCAATTAGTCATGAAATGAAAGCTTAAAGGGTCAAATACAATGGACACGTTTGCGTGCGTTTTGACAGTTTTCCCATGGGAGCTATATTTTCACGTAGTGAAAGTATTAACGATGCTCATTTTTTTGTCACACACCGCGTTGAATTATCTTGATTTTATAAAATCAATGATGATTTCTTTTCAAATTAACTCGCATGCATAATCCCATTTTTGAGAATTCTCAAATTGTTATCAATTTGTGAATATGATTTGACAGAGAGAAAAGAACTTTTGTGAACAAACTGAGAGTCTGATATAAATACAATTCAAACATAATTACGTTTGTGGTACAATCTCTCTATATAAAAATGAGTTTGCATTTCCTTTGAGGCCATATAACTCACAAACGGGTTGACCGATTTGTACGGGTTTCTCATTAATCGATTCGTCTTGAGGACTGCTGTGTTATAAAATATCACTAAATTTTGAGGAGAAAGTTGAGAAATTGTGAAAATACAACTTTGATGCGAGTTGTAAGGAAACCCAATACGATCGCGCTAAGAATGATCTAGAATGCGGCGCTGAATTAACTCAACAATTGACAGTAAGAATGCAAAATATAGTTGACTCTGTAAATCTCGATGTTCTATATCTCGATATCTCTCCCTATGTCGATGGTTTCCTCGGTCCCTTCAATCTACATACATTTTGGCTTTCTACATCTCGATAACTTCCCTATCTTGAAATCTTTCTATCCCGATGTGTTGTAATCGTATTTTGTTCTGGATTCACTCTCCTTATGTCGATATGTTCAAATTTTAGGCTACTAGACCATATTTGGACGATAACAATACAGATCAACAATAAGCAATGATATTTGTTTTGTTGTCGTTTTTCATAGCAACAAGCTGTTTTGGATCTAGTACCCATTTAAATTTTCCTTCCATTCCTCGATCTCTCCCTATCTCGATGGTCCCTTCAATATCGAGATGTGGAGAGCGACTGTAGTATAATCCCGAGCAAGGTCGGGTACGTTCAACTAGTTTTTCTTGCGAAAGTATCGAAAAATAATCTATTAAATCCCAAAAATATCTGATATTGGAAATCGAGAAAGCTCAATAAAATAGGCGTGATTAAGTTTAGCCGAAATATCTCACCGTAATGCTACGTTTTGAAAGGGCAAGTGAATTGAACAGCTTAGTTGAATGCAATTTACTTGCCAAGAGTTGAACATGTTCAACTTACTGTCCGTTCAAGTGAGTTGAGCGAAGGTGTTTGGACGCGTTTAATCCAAGCGACTTGTTCAATTCATTTTCCATGTCTAAATGTAAAAAAATAATCATACCCATTATGATAAGCGCAACATAACAAAACGCAATCGGATGAGTGTCATCTTCATGGCTTTCCACTAAAGATACATATTCATTCAATCAATGGTGGACAGCAAAAAGTTTTCAATTCATAATAAGTTGAAACGCAGGTGTTAAGTTCCAGTAGGAATTTAGGACACCGAAGAGGAGGAAGAATGATGCATTGGAATAATATCGATAATATTCAGAAAGAAATAATCAAATTTCTTGCTGAAGAAAATGATAAAAATGTTTACAGTGGAACAATCATTTTAAGGCTCCCCCAGACCTAAGTGATTTCATCGCCGCGACGGCGACAACTAGTCGCCGCGATTCTATCGTTCGGTCGCTGCCGGCAATATTCTATTTACGCTTCCATACCAACGGCGACAGAATCGCTGTCGCCAAGCGATAGAATCGCGTGGCGACTGTCGCATCGCGTGTGTTTGGGGGAACCTTTAATGTTTGCGGAACGCCTTTCGCAGTTTGAACGATTGAAGCAAAGGTGTAGTTTGTCTGCTTTGCACTGCTTCATCGAAATATTTACAGTACTGTTTGCATTTATCAAAGTCGATATTCCGGTAATCGATTTATTGAAAAATGTATGGACATCCCCACACTGTTAAATTGTCATCGAACAACTGTATGACTACTCACCGGAAGATGGCAGGAGGGTTTTCCAGCACAAGCTAGAAAAAAACATATTGAGATTCCTCTTTGCTCGCTAGATGATGTTGTTATCACCGGCAAATTGTTCGCCATTTCGTTGTATGGAAAAACTCGAAGTGAATCATATTGTTAATATAATATATTTGATATGAGTCATAATCATGATCCGCAGTAAAAAGAAAAACACAGATCGCATGCGTCTCGAACCGAGGCAAATCTTTGCCATGCATCTAAAAAAATAAGATAAAAAGTGACCGACACATCTAATTGAAATCTCTTCACGGACCGCCTCGTCATATTGAGGTCCATTATGACCGTCCACTTGTTTCTTTTCCAGTCTAAACACTGATTGTATCGCAGGTGAGGAAGGAGAAAAAGAAAACTATCTCGTCACAAGTTTTTTAATTAACCGTAGAATCAGATTCGCTCCGGAAATAATTTAGTTCAGGCTTGTCCGTTGGGGTTGTTCAAGCATCTGCTGCGCTGCGGTGACGAATATTTTTTTGCCTCTCTTGTGTAATTGGATTCACCACAGCTCTGCACTGGCCTAGGTCAAAGAGTTATGCCAGAAACATATTGTTGAAATTTGACATGTGGGATTATGTAACACACTCTGATGGTGCCTTAATATGATGAACCAGTGCAGGTAGATGATGAGTAACATATAATTTTTGTTTCAACAATTTTTTTTATACAAAATCCTTGATGAAATTCACTCAAGTGAGTGCTTTTCAACATTCTTGCGCAGGCATCGTGCGTCAATTCGTGACATTAAGATTTTGAATGTAAATTGCATATTATTCGGATTTATAGTAATTCCTAACCTGTCACATTGTCTAACTACTGCTTAGAGATTATAATCGTCACACTCTTTTTAGGATCCCCTTTTTTGCAATGCTACAGGTGCCTAAACAGACACAATCAATCAAACGTTTGCAGCCTGGCAATTGCCGCAGTTTTGAATCGAGCGAGAAGCAAAAACTATCAAACCACGCAAACCGGTTAGCACCCCATCATCAATCCGAGACCGCTCTGCTGTCGCTTGTCGTTCGATCGTGGTCGTGGTGGTGCGGTGGTGTGGCACTTAATCGCTACGGAAAGCTCTCTTCCGCCTATCGAAGTGCACCAAAAGGGGGTGTCACGACGCAACGCCACGATTAGATTGGGGCGACGCATGAGGGGATGTAAAATTATTGAAACAGACCATCAATAGGCTCGCGGAACCAAAGGGAGTGCGTAGGAAGGGGAGGATGGTTCGAAACGTATCTCTAAAGCGTGTTCGGTGTTTTATCTGTTATTTATTTATTTTATCTCATATATTTGTAATCTATCTATCTATCTTGAAATCAACTCAACAATTCACATGGCAAAGCATTGAAAATTTAACAACATGTAGAAAAGCATAATTAGACATAAATTTGTATGTAGGAAGCATGCGCATGAAATGCATTTAATATTAAAAATTATTTCTTGCTATTGATATTATTAGTGCATTTTAGGCTATTGTTCCTAGAGCTGGTGACTGCATTTTGGTCACAAGGCAAAGCTCCTTCAGATGCTAAGAGGGAGTTCATGATGACTGCATGGGCTAAGGTTTCGATCACCAACCAGTTACGGTTACTCGCTGAACTGTAGGTGTGAGTTTGAGCCTGATTCAATTGCTAATTGGATACTTGCTCTAGTCGTCAGTGGTTATGCAACTAATTGGTTTGTATATTTATGAATCTTTTTTCTAATTACTTAGCTGGAATATTGTTGATTAATTTTTGGAGTATCCTTATCAACTTTCAAGACGTTTCCACGCTGCTTTATTTTTGTCGGTCTGTCTCCTCCCAACTGGCAATTACTGACATGAGACAGATGACCTGTGATTTGCATGTTGAACTTATCAAAACATTGAATAAGGCGTACAATAGTTGTGTCCTCCTGTACAAGACTAACGGATTCTGGCTCGATGACATGTATTTCCTATAAAATTTGGGATTCTTGCATTATTTATTCTTGCAGCACACCGCTAAATAGTTTGAAATAGGAATGTTTTTCCCATCTGTTCTGACTGAACATTTCTCAAACTTAAAAGTGCGAACTGTGAGGTTATAATACCTAATATTCAACGCCGTCGTTTAATCCAATATTCCAAGTTTTTCACAATATCAAGTACTTCTTATTAATTTTTAAAATTTTAGTGGTCTAAAATATAACTAGTCTCAAAAAAAAAAAAATTATACCTTTTCAGACAAAAAAACAGTCACTGACTACAAGTTGGCTATAAGTTGATCGAGCAAAATGAATATTAAATGGTTGCCCTCTGTACTTCTGTCTTCGCCATGATGCTGCGGCGGATTGCATGGGATGCGACTTTCATATTTATACAATGGAACAGAGCTCGTGCCAGAAGGTGGCCCGGTGGGTTTCCCCACACACCGCGCAGAGCGACTGGCTGACAGGGGGATAATGCTGACCGCGGTTATGCAATTCGCGTGTTTGCAAACATGTTGATTTTTGTTTTTTTCATTGTAAAGTTGCGAAGTTGAGCATTCTGTAATTGAAACAAATTTGTTCCATTTTTCGCTTGATAGATAACTGCAGCGGTGTGGCGTTCATCTACAAATGGCTTAGTTGAACCTCGTATCTCGTAAGTAGAACTAAATGCTGGCGGTCGAAATCAGTGTGCGGTGGTTGTCGTTACGAATCAATTGGTGGCTCACATGGAGATTACACTGATTTTCGATTTCTTTATAAGGTTGTGCTGCTGCAAAGGTATGACTTCAAAGTCATCCGAGCTGCACGCTTGGATTGGAAGTGTCTGCATTGGCAGTTTATGCTTCGTGATTGGTCTATTGTGCCTCGTCATCCTAATAAGTTACGCTCTTTTAAAGTCTATCAATAAATGCATTATAGCCGCACGTGCAATTCATGGATACTTGTTTAATATTTTTTCTTGCTTAAATGAAGATGTTGATTAATTATTGTAAACTAGCTGAAAGTATGCGATCTTGCTTTGGATTACCAGTTTGTATTTTGCGGTTCAAATTCGATTGCGGCACAAACTTGAAACAAGATCTTCAAGCCAACCGTTGTAGTATGTGGTGTTTTAAATTAGTATGGACAAAAACCTATTTCAATTTTTGGATGGGTCTCCCGCTTGTTCCATTTTATTTGATGTCATGTAGCTCTGGACAAATTTTCAGTTCAATCGGTCAACATTTGGGAGGTGTTTTCTTCTTTTTTTTTGTCTTTATACTTTCAGCCCGAGGCTGGCTCGTCTCCGATTTGGGAGGTGTTGAATTCATTGGATTTTTCCATGTAGGGGAACTGCTCCTGGACTTATCTCATGGCTCCGATGTTCATCCCATCAAAAACAAAGTATGTAATGGAAAGGTAGATATTTGATTTGTTTATCATTGTTGTGATTTTTTGAGCAGTGAGCACACATGTTGCAAAAAAAAGCGACGAATTTGGTGCCGTAATGTTTGTTTCGCGATGAGATGGATATATGTACAGTAAGAGATCGGAACAGTTGCCCTATATGAAGAAGCAGAAAAAAACAGAATTTTGGAGCTGCTGAATTTTCGGGAACTATTCCTATCAATATATGGGAAAAGTTCTTTCGAATTTCCAGGGAAAATGTTACCGAATAGTTGTGTGAGATTCTTTTAAGTATCCGCGGGAAATTGCTATGCTTTGGTTCAACTCGTTTCATCGAGTTTGCTGTAGCCTCCGTGGTAACTTTCTTAGCAGCAGAACCCCAGTTTTCCTCTAACTCAGCGGTTCTCAACCTGGGGTAATTTTTTTCCTGGAGGTACCTTCGCTGGTCTAAGGGGGTACTCGAGACAAAAATGCATAATGGCGGATTTTGTATTGAATTTCAAAAAATGACGAAAAAATCTTTGATTTTCAATTTACCACAGTTGTGATACAATTGCACATAATGTTGAATAATTGACAGCGTATACTTCTAAATGGAACTCCGACGGTGATTGTTTTGGCACTTTGAGAGTTCCCTTTACCATAATAACAAAGCAGAGCAAATCGCGGGTTTTGACCCATAGGCGACGATTGAAATCCGATGAGTTTTTTTTTGTTAGAAAACCGTGTAGCCAAACTGTCTATAAGTGTGGCCTCAAAGATACCAACATATTTGCACATAACACAGAATTCTTCATTCCGTGCCGATAGTTCGAACGAGCCAGACGTGTGTGCTGTGTCTCATCGCGGGTTTTGGTTAGAAATACTAGAATAAGAGATCGGCGAAGACGCCATCTTGTTTCCAATCGAACCGTCAAAAGCGGTTCCATTTCGACTTGTTCAAGTGCTGCCGATATCATTGTCACGATTTCATGCATTTTCATACGTTGCCATTTCGACAGTTTTTCACTCCGCCGGTCTCTGGTTATAGGGTTGCTAGTTTTGTTCGGTAGTGCGAGTCTATTGTGTGGTGCCTACCTACGGATCCAAGGCGATCACTGTCGGCGAGCGAAGTAGCTGCTTCTGGCGATGCCAGTGAAGCAGGCTATTGTTTCTGCTGCCACCTACAGCAGCAGCGCAGATAAGTGGAAGGCATTCTTTTATTATTCTCCCATCTCTCTCTGATACAGAGTGGAATTAATTATAATAAATTAAATTAGTTTTTTTTATATTTTTTTTATAATTTGATATTAGTTCTAAGTTAGCAAAAGAATTAATTGTCCTTCCACCTTGCGAGGTGAGAATCGAGGCAGAGACTATGGGGGGCGATAGTCCTCCAAAAGATGTCCGTACACGATTGTACCATGCGGCTTCGCCTGGGCCTTGGGTTGTTTACTTTCGGCAGAAAGTGAAAAGTCTAGACTTTCTCGGAATTAAGCGATATTTGACGCGTCGTTTTACGAAGCTTGATTTTAATCAGATCAACAGGAACAAGCTACGAATCACCGCACTTACATATCAGGTGGCGAACGAAATTGCTAAAGACAAGGCCTACAATGTAGAATATTTAGTTTATGTCCCCTCGCGGGAGGTCGAAATCGAAGGTGTGATCAACGCAGCGAGCCTGACTTTCAACGATGTACTTGCGGGAAAAGGCCGCTTAAAGAACGCAATGGAGTCTACCGTGGATATTCTGGATTGCAAGGAATTGCATTCAGCAACCATGGTAGATGACAAAAAGTATATTCTAAGTCAGGCTCGCTTCCGGTTACGCTTGCCGGTTCTCCCAAAATATGTCGATATAGAGAATATGTTGTTTCCGGTGCGTCTTTTTGTACCAAGGGTATTTAATTGTACCAATTGCAAACAACTTGGTCACACTGCCAAGTTTTGTGACAACAAACCACGTTGTGGTAAATGTTTCGAAAGACATCGGGAGGAATCCGATACCACTGCAAAGGCTGCTATTTCAGCTACCGTTCAAGTAAGTGATTATTATGATTCCATATGCATTGACGAATTGGACTCTGACGCAGCTGATATGAATGATTCTACGGAGGTACACGTGCCCGAAAAGAGGAAGCAACCGTCTTCCCCGGGATTGCGCCGTAAGAAATCAAAAGTCATCCATAAAAGCTTGCCCAAATCTGAAGGCAATGGGGGATTATTTAAAATCCCGAAGCAACCTGTCTTCACTGCTCCTTTGGATCCATCTTGCAGCAAGACATTCCCGCCATTGCCCAAAACCGATGTTTCCAAGAAACATCCGGCTAGGAGAATCAATGAAAGAAAAACTACAATTCGTTCTTCCCAAAAAAGTACTCCGTCCAAGCGAAAATTGATCTCCTTTAAGGACCTTGTGGACCGTTTTTTGAACTTATTCAATATTCCGAATTCATTGAGGCCAATAATTGACCTCTTTATTCCAACAGTTGAAAGTTATCTGAAGCAGTTGATTGTTTTATGGCCCCTTCTTGCAGGACTTGTATCTTTCGATGGATAATACGGCCATACAAGATACAATCACAGTTTTTTTTTTTTTTTTTTTTACAAGGGAGAATGCATTTACACACTAACCCAGTACACGTGCATTGTAGTTGCCAAACTACCACACGGAAGTGTACTGGAGTGTCGGACTCGACCATACCGGTAATACCGACTAAACTCCCTTGGGCTCCACCATCGTTTCCCCCAGGAACTACCTCCCAGTACTATTTCTGGGGGATGGCAGTACTAAACGTACTCGCTCATTATCGCTCACACAGGCACCCGTCCCATGCGAGACTGACTCGGGTGCTCGCACACCATTCACTCCATTTGAGTCTTACTTGGATGCTCTCCCGGGCGCTCCGCTGCCATGCCTCGAGGTGTCAATAGCGATAACTGCCTGGGCCTACAGATATTACGCCTCAGCACGAGCAGATCAATCACACCACTGCCGAAGCAGACCACACGCTACCCTGCCGAAGCAGGGACACTCCCCATGCACCACATGTGCACAACTGTAGGTGTGTGGGTACAACCCACTGCTACCCTGCCGCCGAAGCAGCTTCTCCAAAGACCATTCGCTCCATGTGACCCTTTTTCGGGTGCTCACTCTAACACTCCACTGCCATGCCTCGAGGTGTCGATAGCTACCTCGACTCCTACCTCAGCATGTGCAGTCCATACTCAGACTTCTGTTGCGCTTCGAGGTGACAATAGCGGTGACACGCTATGACACTCCTGCCTCAGCACAACCAGATCACTCACTCCCTGCCGAAGAAGCTCACGCGCTACCCTACCGAAGTAGGGACACTCCCCAGCCAATTGGCACCCCCTGGGCTTGTGCTTTTGAAGCGGCACACAGTCGCTTTGATAGAGTCTGATTACGGGCACTTGTGGTTTTTTGGGAGGGATTTTAGCAGAGCCCACTGCTAAATCCCACCACGCCCTAGGCAGTTCTCCCTGACTCACAGACAGCTGGGTAGGGGTCGTCAAGCCCTTGGACATGGTCCATGCTGTCCCTGCTGTCCCTGCTGCCCCCAAAACGATACAATCACTGTGCCGCAGAGGAACTGTCATAGTCTTAAAAATAAATTAGACGTGTTCAAGTTTTTGATTCGCAATTCCGATTGCGACATATTTGCACTCTGTGAAACATGGCTTTCTTCCGAAGACGAAATCAACTTCCACGATTTTAATATTATTCGCCAAGATCGGAATGATCATTATGGTGGCGTTCTTTTGGGGATCCAAAAATGCTACTCCTTCTACAGAATTCCCATTCCGACTGTTCCCGGTTTAGAAATCGTCGCATGCCAAGTAAATGTGAAGAATAAAGATCTTTGCATAGCTTCAGTGTACATTCCTCCAAATGCCTCTCTTAATCGTCGACATCTTTGGAGCGCAGTCTCCCTTTTATCATCCCCAGTGTTGATATTGGGAGATATGAGCGTACATGGTATTGGATCGTGCGAAAACTATGACGATTATAGAGCGCCAATTTTCTATGATTTGTGTGACGATTTCAATTTGAATATTTTGAACACTGGTGAAGTAACTCGAATAGGACAAAATGGTCAACAAAGCCGTATTGATCTGTCTTTATGTTCAAATTCATTATCGTTAGATTGCACGTGGAAGGTTATCCAAGATCCCCACGGTAGTGACCATATGCCGATAGTTACTACAATTAAAAGTAGCTATCAACAATCTGAGCCTGTTCATGTTCCTTTCGACCTCACGAAGAACATTGACTGGCAAAAATTTGCATCGGCGGCAAATATTGGTATTGAATCAACTGATGTTCTTCCACCGCTGGATGAATATCGATTCCTTACCGAATTAATTAAAAAAAGCGCACTGGAAGCCCAGAAACGACGCGTTCCAAGTACATCTGTCATAAGAAGACCAGCCACTCCTGGATGGGATGATGAATGTACTAAGTTGTATTCTGAGAAATCTGATGCCTTCAAGGCCTTCCCTAAACACGGAAGGTCTGAGGTTTTCGAAGAGTATTTGAGGCTTGAAAGAAAGCTCAAAAATCTTCTCAAGGCTAAAAAACGTAGCTACTGGCGACGTTTTGTCGAGGAACTATCGCGAGAAACCTCAATGACAACACTTTGGAAAACGGCCCGCAACATGCGGAACCGCACTTCCACCAACGAGAGTGAAGAATACTCCAATCGATGGATATTCAACTTCGCAAAAAAGGTCTGTCCAGATTCCGTACCAGCAGAACCGCTATTTCGAGAATCATTCAATGATCCCGGTTCTTTGGGTGGACCATTCTCAATGCTGGAACTTTCTATGTCTCTTCTTTCATCGAATAACTCTGCGCCGGGATGCGATAACATCAAATTCAATCTTCTGAAAAACCTCCCAGATATCGCAAAAAGACGATTACTTGACCTGTACAACTGTTTCATGGAGTACAACATTGTGCCACCTGAATGGCGACAGGTCAAAGTAATAGCTATTCAAAAGCCTGGGAAACCAGCGTCTAATCACAATTCATATCGACCGATCGCCATGCTATCATGCATGAGAAAATTATTGGAGAAAATGATCCTCTCAAAAATCGACCATTGGGTCGAGCAAAATGCATTACTATCAAATACTCAGTTTGGATTTCGAAAAGGTAAAGGAACAAACGATTGTCTAGCGTTGCTCTCTTCAGATATACAACTGGCCTTTGCGCACAAGGAGCAATTGGCTTCAGTATTCTTGGATATTAAGGGCGCTTTTGATTCAGTTTCCATTGAAGTACTGTCAGACAATCTGCATAGTAATGGACTACCCGTAATTTCAAATAATTTCTTGTACAATTCATTGTCAGAAAAACAAATGAACTTCACACTCGGCACTCTGACAACTTCCAGAAATAGCTACATAGGCCTTCCCCAAGGTTTATGTTTAAGTCCCTTGCTTTATAATTTCTATGTTAAAGATATTGACAATTGTTTGGAAGGACAATGCACGCTCAGACAACTTGCAGTTGATGTCGTGGTATCTCTAAGAGGTCCATGTGCAGCTGTCTTACAAGGACCATTGCAAAGTACCCTAGATAATCTGACTGTTTGGGCCAGACATCTAGGGATCGAGTTTTCACCGCAAAAACTGAGTTGGTTGTGTTTACTAGGAAGCGGTACCCAGCTCAACTGAAACTAAAGCTGTTGAATGATGACATCAACCAATCTTTATCTTCTAAATACCTTGGGGTCGTGTTTGATTCTAAATGTACTTGGAAACTCTATTTTGAGTATTTGATACAAAAATGCCGGAAAAGGATCCATTTTCTACGTTCTATCTCCGGAACATGGTGGGGTGCTCACCCGGAAGACCTCATCAAACTCTATAAAACGACTATTCTCTCTGTTTTAGAGTATGGCTCTTTCTGCTTCCTCTCAGCAGCTGATTGCCACCTGATCAAATTAGAACGAATTCAGTATCGTTGTTTGCGTATTGCCCTTGGCTGTATGCATTCAACGCATAACATGAGCCTGGAGGTGCTTGCTGGAGTCACTCCTTTAAAGCACCGTTACTGGGAGCTCTCACTTAGAATACTGATCAAATGTGGAACAAGTAACACACTTGTTCTAGATAACTTCGATAATATGCTTGAACTAACTTGCCGTTCAAGATTCCTGAGAGTCTATCTCAACTACATATCATCAGATCTTTGTCTTCCGTGTTATAATCCCCCCCGAGTACACTTCACCAACGACAGTTCCTCAATTGTATACGATCTGTCCATGAAACACGCTATTCAAGGAATACCAGATCATCTTCGACAAATATCTATTCCCTTACTTTTTTCTGAAAAATATGAACATGTCAATTGCAACAACAGATATTTCACTGATGGTTCTCGCATCAACGGATCCACTGGCTTCGGTGTTTTCAATGTAACTTCAACCACCTTCCAAAAACTTCAGGAACCGTGTTCGGTTTATGTTGCTGAGCTGGCAGCAATTAACTTCGCTTTGGGGATAATTTCCAATCAGCCCGTAGACCATTATTTCATCTTCTCGGATAGTCTTAGTTCTATCGAGGCACTCCGGTCGATGAAACCTGTTAAGCACGCATCTTACTTTCTTACAAACATAAGAGAGCAGATGCGTGTTTTGGTCGAAAGATCATTCAAGATTACCTTTGTTTGGGTCCCATCTCACTGCTCAATGTACGGCAATGAGAAGGCAGACTCGCTGGCAAAGGTGGGCGCACAGGAAGGTGAAGTTTATGATAGACAATACTCGAGCAACGAGTTTTTCCCATTAGTCCGTCAGAGTACTCTTCAAAGTTGGCAAAGAAATTGGACACATAACGAACTTGGACGGTGGCTATTTTCCATAGTTCCAAAAGTTTCTGGGCGAGCGTGGTTCAGAGGTGAGGACTTAAGTCGAGGCTTCATTCGCGTGAAGTCGAGACTTATGTCTAATTACTATTCACTAAACGCACATCTGTACAGAATAAACCTTGTCGATAGCAACTTATGTAGGTGCGGAGCCGGTTATGATGACATCGATCACGTAGTTTGGTCCTGCTCGGAAAATGACGCCTCCAGAGAGCAATTATTGGATACCCTAGTGACCCGAGGTAAACAACCCTTCAGGGAAGTTCGAGGTGTTTTGGGAGATCGTGATGTGGCAAGCCATTTATAGTTTCCTTTGTGCTTCTGATATCAAAATCTAATAGTTTTTTTTTTTCTTTCTTCAAAGTTTTTTTTGTTTAGTCTCTGCTTTCTGTTCCATAGAGCACCATAGCTCTTGCCATCCGGAAGATGCTCCCAGTCGAACCATTCCTCGAGCACGACGACACGCCACATCGTCCCTGACGCCAAATACCCGGATGAGAAGCTGAAATTCCCTGATCCAAAATCCTTAGCCCCGTCCATCCTTAAACATTGTAATCTAACCTCGAGTCGCCACGAGTACGCTGGCTTCTACCCCTCTATTACTAACTGAAGAAATAAATGATATTGATTGTATATATCGCAAAGAACCATGGCTCCGTAAAGTGTTATACACGCCTGAGCCTACCAAATAAACGAACTTGAAAAAAACTACATATTTTGTTAGAAATTTATAACTGAGTGAGAAACAAAATATATTGTTTACAGTGCAGTTGGATTTACAGACTCTTACAGACAGGGCCGTGGTAGGTCTCCTGATCGTAAGCAATAATTTTTTTTTCGTTTTTGTCTGAAAAAGATTGTTTTTTCAAACTTTGCTACAACCATTATATATACTACTATTGGAATTTAGGTGTTAAGAATTTTTTAAATCATATTATGATAAAATCTCGTTACAACATTTGAAAGATAATTTTTCATCAAAATAAGCCATAAATATCACAATGTGTTAAAATTGTGTTCAGTTTTTGTTATGCTCTTCAAGTCGGTTCACCCATGATTTCAGCCTGGTACTGACTCACGAACTCTCTTACAACTGGTGCTAGTCGACTGGACGGCATCAAAATTTTGGGAAATATCTTGTCAGCAATGTAATTGCATGGTAGTTGCTACAAATCAACTTATCGCACTTTTTACGTTGTTGTCAAATTAGAATCTAAAATTGGGGACCGTCATGAAATCATGTAAGATTTGGAACGCCTTTATCTTTGGATGGATCGACTAGGAAGCTTTCCATCAATTTGCATTTTCATTGAAAGTCAAGATTATTTACGATAATCATTAAAAATTCCAATTCTTGTCGAACCCAATAAAAAATTCAGATCCAACCAATTCCGTTCATACATTCCTAACACGAACATCAGAATGATGTAAGTTGCAGGCCTTTTGGCTCATCGCTTCATTTGCTCTGGGTATAAAAAGTCCCGTGTTTTGCGCTCGTGCGTCATTCCTGTTCGAGAATCCACGGTGACTGGATACGGAGAGTGGACAATACCATGGCGTTGGTAGCGAGCCCAGCCCCGATGACGGTGGTTCCTGCATCTGTAGTGTTTCGGCGGCAAAATAAAGAGTGGCTGTCGCTGTCGCCTTCCTTTCAAGAGGCTCGGAAGCCTCCTTTCAAGAGGCTCGGAAGCCTCCTTTTTAGAGGCTCGGAAGCCTCCTTTCTAGTGGCTCTGAAGCCATCCTTCAAGAGCTTCGGAATCCTCCTTCCAAGAGACTTGAAATCCTCCTTTCAAAAGCCTCGGAAGCCTTTTTCGAGAGGCTCGAAAGCCTTCTTTCAAGAGGCCAGAATCCCTCCTTCAAGAGGCCTGGAAGCCTCCCTTTCAGAAGAGGCCTGGAAGCCTCCTTCAAGAGGCTCAGAGCCTCCTTTCAAGAGGCTCGGAAGCCTCCTTTCAAGAGGCCCGGAAGCCTCCTTTCAAGAGGCTCGGAAGCCTCCCTTCAAGAGGCCCAGCCTCCTTTCAAGAGGCCTGGAAGCCTCCTTTCAAGAGGCCTGGAAGCCTCCTTTCAAGAGGCTCAGAGCCTCCTTTCAAGAGGCCTGAAGCCTCCTTTCAAGAGGCCCGGAAGCCTCCTTTCAAGAGGCTCGGAAGCCTCCTTCAAGAGGCCTGGAAGCCTCCTTTCAAGAGGCTCGGAAGCCTCCTTCAAGAGGCTCCAGCCTCCTTTCAAGAGGCTCAGAGCCTCCTTTCAAGAGGCCCGGAAGCCTCCTTCAAGAGGCCTGGAAGCCTCCTTCAAGAGGCTCGAAGCCTCCTTCAAGAGGCTCAGAAGCCTCCTTTCAAGAGGCCTCAGCCCTCCTTTCAAGAGGCTCAGGAAGCCTCCTTTCAAGAGGCTGGAAGCCTCCTTTCAAGAGGCTCAGAGCCTCCTTTCAAGAGGCCCGGAAGCCTCCTTCAAGAGGCTCCAGGAAGCCCTCCTTTCAAGAGGCTCGGAAGCCTCCTTCAAGAGGCCTGGAAGCCTCCTTCAAGAGGCCTCAGGCCTCCTTTCAAGAGGCTCAGGAAGCCTCCTTTCAAGAGGCCTGGAAGCCTCCTTTCAAGAGGCTCAGGAAGCCTCCTTTCAAGAGGCCTGGAAGCCTCCTTTCAAGAGGCTCAGAGCCTCCTTCAAGAGGCCAGGAAGCCTCCTTTCAAGAGGCCTGGAAGCCTCCTTCAAGAGGCCTGGAAGCCTCCTTTCAAGAGGCCTGGAAGCCCTCCTTTCAAGAGGCCTGGAAGCCTCCTTTCAAGAGGCCTGAAGCCTCCTTCAAGAGGCAGCTTGGAAGCCTCCTTTCAAGAGGCTTGGAAGCCTCCTTCAAGAGGCTCAAGCCTCCTTTCAAGAGGCTTGGAAGCCTCCTTTCAAGAGGCTCGGAAGCCTCCCTTTCAAGAGGCTCAGAAGCCTCCTTTCAAGAGGCCTGGAAGCCTCCTTTCAAGAGGCCTGGAAGCCTCCTTTCAAGAGAGCTCAGAAGCCTCCTTTCAAGAGGCCTCAGAAGCCTCCTTTCAAGAGGCTCAGGAAGCCTCCTTTCAAGAGGCCTGGAAGCCTCCTTTCAAGAGGCTCAGGAAGCCTCCTTTCAAGAGGCCTGGAAGCCTCCTTTCAAGAGGCTCAGGAAGCCTCCTTTCAAGAGGCTCGGAAGCCTCCTTTCAAGAGGCTCGGAAGCCTCCTTTCAAGAGGCCCGGAAGCCTCCTTCAAGAGGCCTCAGAAGCCTCCTTTCAAGAGGCTCGGAAGCCTCCTTTCAAGAGGCTCAGAAGCCTCCTTCAAGAGGCCTGGAAGCCTCCTTCCAAGAGCTCGGAAGCCTCCTTCCAAGAGGCTCAGAAGCCTCCTCCAAGAGGCTCCTGGAAGCCTCCTTCCAAGAGGCTCAGGAAGCCTCCTTCCAAGAGGCCCGGAAGCCTCCTTCCAAGAGGCTCAGGAAGCCTCCTTCCAAGAGGGCTCAGAAGCCTCCTTCCAAGAGGCTCGGAAGCCTCCTTCCAAGAGGCTCAGAAGCCTCCTTCCAAGAGGCTCAGGAAGCCTCCTTCCAAGAGGCCTGGAAGCCTCCTTCCAAGAGGCTCTGGAAGCCTCCTTCCAAGAGGCCTCAGGCCTCCTTCCAAGAGGCTCGGAAGCCTCCTTCCAAGAGGCTCGAAGCCTCCTTCAAGAGGCTCTGGAAGCCTCCTTCCAAGAGGCCTCGGAAGCCTCCTTCCAAGAGGCTCAGGAAGCCCTCCTTCCAAGAGGCTCAGAAGCCTCCTTCCAAGAGGCCTGGAAGCCTCCTTCCAAGAGGCCTCGGAAGCCTCCTTCCAAGAGGCCTCGGAAGCCTCCTTCCAAGAGGCCTCAAGCCTCCTTCCAAGAGGCTCAGGAAGCCTTCCAAGAGGCTCAGAGCCTCCTCCAAGAGGCTCGGAAGCCTCCTTCCAAGAGGCCTGGAAGCCTCCTTCCAAGAGGCCTCAGGCCTCCTTCCAAGAGGCCCGGAAGCCTCCTTCCAAGAGGCCTGGAAGCCTCCTTCCAAGAGGCTCAGAAGCCTCCTTCCAAGAGGCTCAGAAGCCTCCTTCCAAGAGGCCTGGAAGCCCTCCTTCCAAGAGGCTCAGAAGCCTCCTTCCAAGAGGCTCGGAAGCCTCCTTCCAAGAGGCCTCAAGCCTCCTTCCAAGAGGCTCGGAAGCCTCCTTCCAAGAGGCTCAAGCCTCCTTCCAAGAGGCTCAGAAGCCTCCTTCCAAGAGGCTCCGGAAGCCTCCTTCCAAGAGGCCTGGAAGCCTCCTTCCAAGAGGCCCGGAAGCCTCCTTCCAAGAGGCCTGGAAGCCTCCTTCCAAGAGGCCTCGGAAGCCTCCTCCAAGAGGCCTCGGAAGCCTCCTTCCAAGAGGCTCAGAAGCCTCCTTCCAAGAGGCTCGGAAGCCTCCTTCCAAGAGGCCCGGAAGCCTCCTTCCAAGAGGCCCGGAAGCCTCCTTCCAAGAGGCCTGGAAGCCTCCTTCCAAGAGGCTCGGAAGCCTCCTTCCAAGAGGCTCGGAAGCCTCCTTCCAAGAGGCTCTGGAAGCCTCCTTCCAAGAGGCTCAGAAGCCTCCTTCCAAGAGGCCTGCAAGCCTCCTTCCAAGAGGCCTGGAAGCCTCCTTCCAAGAGGCCTGCAAGCCTCCTTCCAAGAGGCCTCGGAAGCCTCCTTCCAAGAGGCTCAAGCCTCCTTCCAAGAGGCTCAGAAGCCTCCTTCCAAGAGGCTCGGAAGCCTCCTTCCAAGAGGCCTGGAAGCCTCCTTCCAAGAGGCCTGGAAGCCTCCTTCCAAGAGGCCTGGAAGCCTCCTTCCAAGAGGCCTCGGAAGCCTCCTTCCAAGAGGCTCAGGCCTCCTTCCAAGAGGCTCAGAAGCCTCCTTCCAAGAGGCTCGAAGCCTCCTTCCAAGAGGCTCGGAAGCCTCCTTCCAAGAGGCTCAGGAAGCCTCCTTCCAAGAGGCCTGGAAGCCTCCTTCCAAGAGGCTCGGAAGCCTCCTTCCAAGAGGCCCGGAAGCCTCCTTCCAAGAGGCTCCAGCCTCCTGCCAAGAGGCTCAGAGCCTCCTGCCAAGAGGCCCGGAAGCCTCCTGCCAAGAGGCCCGGAAGCCTCCTGCCAAGAGGGCCGGAAGCCTCCTGCCAAGAGGCTCAGAAGCCTCCTGCCAAGAGGCTCAGAAGCCTCCTGCCAAGAGGCTCTGGAAGCCTCCTGCCAAGAGGCTGGAAGCCTCCTGCCAAGAGGCCCGGAAGCCTCCTGCCAAGAGGCCCGGAAGCCTCCTGCCAAGAGGCCCGGAAGCCTCCTGCCAAGAGGCTCAGAGCCTCCTGCCAAGAGGCTCAGGAAGCCTCCTGCCAAGAGGCCTGGAAGCCTCCTGCCAAGAGGCTCAGCCTCCTGCCAAGAGGCTCAGAAGCCTCCTGCCAAGAGGCCTGGAAGCCTCCTGCCAAGAGGCTCAGGCCTCCTGCCAAGGCTCGGAAGCCTCCTGCCAAGAGGCTCAAGCCTCCTGCCAAGAGGCTGGAAGCCTCCTGCCAAGAGGCTCTGGAAGCCTCCTGCCAAGAGGCCTGGAAGCCTCCTGCCAAGAGGCTCGGAAGCCTCCTGCCAAGAGGCTCGGAAGCCTCCTGCCAAGAGGCTCAGAAGCCTCCTGCCAAGAGGCTCAGAAGCCTCCTGCCAAGAGGCCTGGAAGCCTCCTGCCAAGAGGCTCAGAAGCCTCCTGCCAAGAGGCTCAGGCCTCCTGCCAAGAGGCTCAGAGCCTCGTGCAAAGAGGCCTGGAAGCCTCCTGCCAAGAGGCTCGGAAGCCTCCTGCCAAGAGGCTCGGAAGCCTCCTGCCAAGAGGCTCGGAAGCCTCCTGCCAAGAGGCTCGGAAGCCTCCTGCCAAGAGGCCCGGAAGCCTCCTGCCAAAGGGACAGAAGCCTCCGGCCAAGGCCTGGAAGCCTCCTGCCAAGCCGCTCGGAAGCCTCCTGCCAAGAGGCTCGGAAGCCTCCTGCCAAGAGGCTCGGAAGCCTCCTGCCAAGAGGCTCGGAAGCCTCCTGCCAAGAGGCTCGGAAGCCTCCTGCCAAGAGGCTCGGAAGCCTCCTGCCAAGAGGCTCGGAAGCCTCCTGCCAAGAGGCTCGGAAGCCTCCTGCCAAGAGGCTCGGAAGCCTCCTGCCAAGAGGCTCGGAAGCCTCCTGCCAAGAGGCTCGGAAGCCTCCTTTCAAGAGGCTCGGAAGCCTCCTGCCAAGAGGCTCGGAAGCCTCCTTCCAAGAGGCTCGGAAGCCTCCTTCCAAGAGGCTCGGAAGCCTCCTTCCAAGAGGCTCGGAAGCCTCCTTCCAAGAGGCTCGGAAGCCTCCTTCCAAGCGGCCCGGAAGCCTCCTTCCAAGAGGCTCGGAAGCCTCCTTCCAAGAGGCTCGGAAGCCTCCTTCCAAGAGGCTCGGAAGCCTCCCTCCAAGAGGCTCGGAAGCCTCCTTCCAAGAGGCTCGGAAGCCTCCTTCCAAGAGGCTCGGAAGCCTCCTTCCAAGAGGCTCGGAAGCCTCCTTCCAAGAGGCTCGGAAGCCTCCTTCCAAGAGGCTTGGTAGCCTCCTTCCAAGAGGCTCGGAAGCCTCCTCCCAAGAGTCTTGTAAGCTTCCTTTCAAATGGCTGGAAAGCTTTTTCCGCAAATTCATCTGAAGGCTACATCATTCAGCAGCAAATTTAGTCAAGAACAAGATAGCTAACTCACAATAAGTATTTGTGATAACAGGAAATAATATTTTATTAATTTCTTGAAAGTGGTGAAACTGATCAATGTTACCCCCGGATTACGGTACCTGAATGAATGTAAAAAAAAATCCAAGGGGTAACTCTCAAGAAAAAGGCTGAGAACCGCTGGTCTATACAAAAGAAAGCTGATCCTAGAAGAAATTTTTGCAGTACTAAACACCAAAATATACGCCTCGATTGCGTTTTGGCGCTTTTTAGAGCTAAATCATTTTTCGGCGAGTGAGCACGATGCTTTCCCTACAGAATCGTAAGCGAGTTGGCTCGTGTATGAAGCCTCGATGATTGAAATTTGAGTATGATTCTACCAACAATATTACCTTGCGGTCGTGTCTTGTACACAACCCTTCTGATTTTTTTCCCTAAGAACGTATAGTAAATGATCCATATTTCTTTGGAAAATGATCCTTGAAAAATATATTTTGATTCACGAAAACTCGAATTTGCGCATTCTGAGCCGGAAAAAGACCACCTGCTCTCTGCGGTTCTGTGGTTGTGGACTGCACATAATACACAAAGGTTTTGGAGCCGTCAGAGACATGATGGGTTGATGTTCGTTATGAAGTTCTTCTAAATCGGTAAATTTTACTTATATTGAACTTGGAAATTTTCTGCATTTTAAATTGAATTGTGAAAACAGCTTAGAAGGCGTCCGGGAGCCTGCTGTTTGAAATCATGGTTCTAATGATTTCTTGATCGCAGTATTCGACATGTTTATCAAGAACATGTGCTTCTCAACAGAACTTTAAATTATCGAATATTTTTGGTGAAGCCCATCGGCCTTATTTGTCTTGTCACCAAAACTTTTGTACATAGTCATATTCGGCTGAACATTGACAATTTCCGATTAAATATCAGTCAGTGACTATTTATTTAGATTTCGTGAACTAATAAACTACCGTAAAACTGAACACCTAAATGATGATTTCAACAATCACTCCCATAGATCTGACCCCGACGTTAAACTGATGAACAATTTCAGTGCCAAAAGTCAACATAATCAAAACAAATTATGTTTTCTTTAAACGCAGTATCAATCAAATGAATGAATATGTGAAGAAGAAAACTGTGTAAGCCATTCTATGTTTTGTATAGTCATGCGACGTTTGCCAATATTCGGCCCGAAGTTGCTTCGTGAAGGTGAACATTTTATGCTTTGCTTCTCGACATGCAATTAACTTTAGGTTTTCCATAATACAAGTTCCATTAAAAATTCTTGCACACTTGTTCACTTATTTAATAAACAGGAAGTGGAGAAATTTGCATAAAAAGTTTAGTCACAAGATGAATCATCGCACAAATGTACCATGCGCCTCCATATGTTTTTATGCTTATATGCGTTTCAAAATCCCTACCTATCGTTTCCCCTGGGAGGCCCAGTTTTGCCTGAAAAACACTCATGGGGACATCGTAATAACTTAAATTATCGAAACGACTTAGTATTTTAACTTATCTGAACATGCAATCATGCAAACATGCAAGTGACTTCAACGCCGTTAAAGCGATGATCCCTTTCCTACTTTGTGACCAAATAATCTCGAAATTTTCCCAATCAAACAACAAACGCCAGTAACCAGTCGATTTTAGAGATCGAGAACTACAAATGCAACACACGAGCATCGCGAATACAAATTTACTGTCGTTCAGTGAATTCTTCAATAATCAATTCGTGAAAGCATTGAGGTAAGGTCATTTGAAAACCGCAACTTATAATGAACGCCGTGTCGTGAACTTCCTGTTCTATATCCATGTAATATTTTATAACTTCGTATTACAGAAAAGAAATAATCTTAATGGATTAAATGGTGGATTAAGATTTTTAAAGTGAAATAAGTGATTGCAGCGCTATGCTTTTATACTCTACATTCAACTATTACTTTGTCTATCAACATCGGCTATCATCATGCGACAGGTAATGCGAAGCTAAGCAAGTTGATATTGATGAAGAAAAAGCTTGTGAACGGGCGCCTTTTCCCAAGCTAGCTTTGCTCCGCCGGCAATGCGATGATGAGTTGCAAATCGTGGTTAGGTCGCAAAAAAAGCGCGGTATCGTTTGATCGACTGAAAACGACTAATGCCAAAGAGGTCTTGAAGGTTTGGCACGCGACTGCACGATCGTTAGTCATGTAGAGTGGTCCGTTTGGACGCGCACGATACCCTGCTTGGCCTCGGATATTGCGTTGGTTGGTCTGGCAGAAGGTTGCTCTATTAATGCCGCTGCGCTGGTTGGCACGTTAGAGCTAGGCACATAGCCGTTAAGGAAGATGGCGATCGCTCCTTCTATGGGTCAATCGGCCAGGAAAGTGATTACCATGACGAAGCCTAAATACGTGCGTATCATTTCGGGTTGTACGTTACTGAGCAGCAGACCATCATCAGTTACGTTGCGCTTCTTTTGCTTACATCAGCATGATTTATTCCGAAGGCTGATCATTTTAAGCAGAGCAAATCCCACCGGACGTAGCTTCATTTGGTATTTTCGATGGCTTTGTGCTCACCGAATTGCCATTTCACGATGTTTTCCTTGGAGTGCCTCGTTGGCGAATTTTTGGTACATTGCTGAAATACATAATCGGTTGAAGGAACGATTTATGAACAGCATTGGATGCGGAAAAAAGTGATGAATGTTATTATTCATTCGATGGTCCGCGGTCACGTTTTCCGATCATGTGCCCCTCAAAAAAAGTATTTCAATGGTTGAGTTTTGTTGTCTGTATTAGATTAATGTTGATTTGATTAGTAGGGAAATTTGTTTCCATCTCCAGTAGTTTGCGAAGTTTTTTAAAGTTACACATAACGTTTTTTTACCAAACTCATCTTACTTTGCCTTATAACATTTTATGTAATTGGTCTTTCGGAGGACCTTTACGACGACTCTGTCTATGACAACAGATATTATGTAATGTTGCGAGATATGGATGACACCCACCTGATAAAAACCTATAAAATTTGTATAACATCTTACTAGATTCTCAAGACAGACACGGCAAGATTTTATACAGAAATGTGAGAACTATTAGTTAAGTGTATAGGCTCAATAGGCACATGTATTAGAATTTCTTTTAAATTTAAATTGTGTTTCTGATCCTTTCCAAAAATAAATACATAAATGAGGCATCATAAATCAAATAGACCCTTTGGGATCAGTGCGGCTTGCAAATAATAGAGGTTCAAATTATCTCGTCAGAAGAGAGCCAACTGTGGCTTACATAACAAGTCTCATATGATCTTGAAGCACCTTTCAACGCTGAAGCCATAAATCAACCGCTAATGTTTGTTTTCTCTTTTTCTGTATTTACAGGTAAGCCGGCTGGTTCACACGTGTACCATGAATGTAAATTCTTCGGAGGTAACCCGATCCCCTTATTTGGTCGAACATTTACGGGTATCCAAAGCAAACCCAGTGAATTCATTTTTCATTCTTGGGGGTGATCTACGGATGGCTATGGAGGTGTTTTGTTGCTACAACGGTTGTCAACAAACGCATTTTTTTATTTTGTAAACAGTTTTTGCTCCAAAGGTTACATCGCAACGCGGGGCAGAGAGTTGACAGAAACGCATCCGTGTTGTGACTGCGTACAAAACAATTCAACAATCAACATTTTACGCATAGCTAGATATATGTGGTAAGCGCCGTAGGCTTTTGAGGAATGTCAACTGACCTGTAATTTACTCCAGTGTGAAAGTTTTGTGGAATTTGGCTTATTCGGATGACCCTGCTTACGAATGTGTCGATCTTTTTTGTCGAAACAATATTTATTTGTATTTATAAAAATAAGCCTCTGTAACATGTTATGTCATTGCACAATCAGCGTGTCGTGTAACAAAGTGTTTGCCTTGTTTTAGCATCGGAGGCTTAAAGAACTTGACAATGAGGACTTGATATCCAACAAATGAGTCAACAGTTTTGACGAAAATGCGGAGCGACGATTTTTCTTTGGGTTTTCAGTTTGAATGCTGAAATAAAGCTGCTATACTTCGTTGGTCAGGGCCACATATCTATGTACATGACTCATAGCTTATCAATGTTAGGGTAATACAACCTATTACGGAGGGGTTAGCACCGTGTCAAAACAAAATTGAATTCAAAAATTCTTTAAAAATTACCTGTTGGTCTTTTTGCACATTGCTGTAGTCGAATAGGATGCTCGTGAACTATAGTATCGTAAATATTTCGTCGATTGTGCTGAACTTATATTGCTTTGTTTTTATCACAATAAAAACAAACTAGGGAGAATGACGGCTTTGGCAGGTTTTGTTCTACACTCAGCTAACTGGACTATCGAAATTCATAACTGGCGCCTTATGAATCTTCGACTGATTATTCCACCAACAGTGCTTCTTATACGCAGTTGCCTTCCCGAGTATTCAAGCGTCGATGGGCGTGTTGTCTACATACCGGCCTCCCGACCCCGACGTCCATGGTTCGAACCCAGTCTGCCGAACTTGACTTTTCTTTAAATGAAAATCATCATTCATAAGGCAACATATTGAAATTCATACCGATTCCTTGTGGCAAATTTTCATAAGGCATTTGATTGAAAATCATACGCCCATTTTCCTCAGTGTTTTATTGGCAGGGGGGTTTTTTATAACGGACTATGCTCAAATTTGGCCTAAACATTCTTTGCATATCAAAGAATATTGTGGCCAAATTTCATAAAATTTGATCGACGAAAACCCCCCTGACAATAATAGAACAAAACCTGCCAAAGCCGTCTTTCCCCCTACCGCAATAATAGGATGACGTTGCCTATCGTTGCGATATTTTTGTAAAGTGTTTATAAAATGCTGCTAAATTAGAACGAATATAACGTGTTTTGTATTTTAGACTAATAATTAAAATGGACTAACTTTTAGGCTTTTTAAATAGAGGCTCGGAAGCCTCCTTTCAAGAGGCTCGGAAGCCTCCTTCCAACAGGCTCGGAAGCCTCTTTCCAAGAGGCTCGGAAGCCTCCTTCCAAGAGGCTCGGAAGCCTTCTTCCAACAGGCTTGGAAGCCTCTTTCCAAGAGGCTCGGAAGCCTCCTTCCAAGAGGCTCGGAAGCCTCCTTCCAAGAGGCGCGGAAGCCTCCTTCCAAGAGGCTCGGAAGCCTCCTTCCAAGAGGCTCGGAAGCCTCCTTCCAAGAGGCTCAGAAGCCTCCTCCAAGAGGCTCGGAAGCCTCCTTCCAAGAGGCTCAGGCCTCCTTCCAAGAGGCTCGGAAGCCCTCCTTCAAGAGGCTCAAGCCTCCTCCAAGAGGCTCAGGAAGCCTCCTCCAAGAGGCTCTGGAAGCCTCCTTTCAAGAGGCCTGGAAGCCTCCTTCAAGAGGCCCGGAAGCCTCCTTTCAAGAGGCTCAGGAAGCCTCCTTTCAAGAGGCTCAAGCCTCCTTTCAAGAGGCTCAGAAGCCTCCTTTCAAGAGGCTCAGAAGCCTCCTTTCAAGAGGCTCAGGAAGCCTCCTTTCAAGAGGCTCAGAAGCCTCCTTTCAAGAGGCCTCGGAAGCCTCCTTTCAAGAGGCCTGAAGCCTCCTTTCAAGAGGCTCGAAGCCTCCTTTCAAGAGGCTCTGGAAGCCTCCTTTCAAGAGGCCTGGAAGCCTCCTTTCAAGAGGCCTGGAAGCCTCCTTTCAAGAGGCCCGAAGCCTCCTTTCAAGAGGCCAGAAGCCTCCTTTCAAGAGGCCCGGAAGCCTCCTTTCAAGAGGCCCGGAAGCCCTCCTTTCAAGAGGCCCGGAAGCCTCCTTTCAAGAGGCCAGGAAGCCTCCTTTCAAGAGGCCCGGAAGCCTCCTTTCAAGAGGCCCGGAAGCCTCCTTTCAAGAGGCCAGAAGCCTCCTTTCAAGAGGCTCAGAAGCCTCCTTTCAAGAGGCCCGGAAGCCTCCTTTCAAGAGGCCCGGAAGCCTCCTTTCAAGAGGCTCAGGAAGCCTCCTTTCAAGAGGCTCAGGCCTCCTTTCAAGAGGCTCGGAAGCCTCCTTTCAAGAGGCTCAGAGCCTCCTTTCAAGAGGCTCAGAAGCCTCCTTTCAAGAGGCCCGGAAGCCTCCTTTCAAGAGGCTCAGGAAGCCTCCTTTCAAGAGGCTCCAGAAGCCTCCTTTCAAGAGGCTCAGAAGCCTCCTTTCAAGAGGCTCCAAGCCTCCTTTCAAGAGGCTCGGAAGCCTCCTTTCAAGAGGCTCAGGAAGCCTCCTTTCAAGAGGCTCGGAAGCCTCCTTTCAAGAGGCCTGAAGCCTCCTTTCAAGAGGCTCAGAGCCTCCTTTCAAGAGGCTCCAGAAGCCTCCTTTCAAGAGGCTCAGGCCTCCTTTCAAGAGGCTCGGAAGCCTCCTTTCAAGAGGCTCAGGAAGCCTCCTTTCAAGAGGCTCGGAAGCCTCCTTTCAAGAGGCTCAGAGCCTCCTTTCAAGAGGCTCAGAGCCTCCTTTCAAGAGGCTCAGAAGCCTCCTTTCAAGAGGCTCAGGAAGCCTCCTTTCAAGAGGCCCGGAAGCCTCCTTTCAAGAGGCCTGGAAGCCTCCTTTCAAGAGGCTCAGGAAGCCTCCTTTCAAGAGGCTCAGGAAGCCTCCTTTCAAGAGGCCTCAGAGCCTCCTTTCAAGAGGCTCAAGCCTCCTTTCAAGAGGCTCAGAAGCCTCCTTTCAAGAGGCCTGGAAGCCTCCTTTCAAGAGGCTCAAGCCTCCTTTCAAGAGGCTCAGAAGCCTCCTTTCAAGAGGCTCGGAAGCCTCCTCAAGAGGCTCGAAGCCTCCTTTCAAGAGGCTCAGAGCCTCCTTTCAAGAGGCTCAGAAGCCTCCTTTCAAGAGGCTCAGAGCCTCCTTTCAAGAGGCCTGGAAGCCTCCTTTCAAGAGGCCTGGAAGCCTCCTTTCAAGAGGCTCAGGAAGCCTCCTTTCAAGAGGCTCAGAAGCCTCCTTTCAAGAGGCCTGAAGCCTACTTCAAGAGGCCCGAAGCCTACTTCAAGAGGCCCGGAAGCCTCCTTTCAAGAGGCCCTGAAGCCTCCTTTCAAGAGGCCCGGAAGCCTCCTTTCAAGAGGCCCGGAAGCCTCCTTACAAGAGGCCCGGAAGCCTTTTTTCAAGAGGCCCGGAAGCCCCTTACAAGAGGCCAGGAAGCCTTTTTTCAAGAGGCCCGGAAGCCTCCTTTCAAGAGGTTCAAGGGGCCCGGAAGCCTCCTTTCAAGAGGCTCAGAAGCCTCCTTTCAAGAGGCTCAGAAGCCTCCTTCCAAGAGGCCCGGAAGCCTCCTTCAAGAGGCTCAGAGCCTCCTTCCAAGAGGCTCAGGAAGCCTCCTTCCAAGAGGCTCAGGCCTCCTTCAAGAGGCTCAGAAGCCTCCTTCCAAGAGGCCTCGGAAGCCTCCTTTCAAGAGGCTCAGGCCTCCTTTCAAGAGGCTCAGAAGCCTCCTTTCAAGAGGCTCAGGAAGCCTCCTTTCAAGAGGCTCAGAAGCCTCCTTTCAAGAGGCTCAGGAAGCCTCCTTTCAAGAGGCTCAGAGCCTCCTTTCAAGAGGCCCGGAAGCCTCCTTTCAAGAGGCTCGGAAGCCTCCTTTCAAGAGGCTCAGGAAGCCTCCTTTCAAGAGGCCTCAAGCCTCCTTTCAAGAGGCTCGGAAGCCTCCTTTCAAGAGGCTCAGGAAGCCTCCTTTCAAGAGGCTCAAGCCTCCTTTCAAGAGGCTCAGAAGCCTCCTTTCAAGAGGCCTGGAAGCCTCCTTTCAAGAGGCTCAAGCCTCCTTTCAAGAGGCTCGGAAGCCTCCTTTCAAGAGGCTCAAGCCTCCTTTCAAGAGGCTCAGGAAGCCTCCTTCAAGAGGCTCGGAAGCCTCCTTTCAAGAGGCTCAGAAGCCTCCTTTCAAGAGGCTCAGAAGCCTTTTTCAAGAGGCTCAGAGCCTCCTTTCAAGAGGCTCGGAAGCCTCCTTTCAGGCGGCCCGGAGCCCCCCTTCAAGAGGCTCGGAAGCCTCCTTTCAAGAGGCTCGGAAGCCTCCTTTCAAGAGGCTCGGAAGCCTCCTTTCAAGAGGCTCAAGCCTCCTTTCAAGAGGCTCAGAAGCCTCCTTTCAAGAGCTCAGAAGCCTCCTTTCAAGAGGCTCAGGAAGCCTCCTTTCAAGAGGCTCAAAGCCTCCTTTCAAGAGGCTCAGAAGCCTCCTTTCAAGAGGCTCAGGCCTCCTTTCAAGAGGCTCGGAAGCCTCCTTTCAAGAGGCTCAGAGCCTCCTTTCAAGAGGCTCCAGGCCTCCTTTCAAGAGGTTCGGAAGCCTCTTTCAAGAGGCTCAGAAGCCTCCTTTCAAGAGGCTCAGGAAGCCTCCTTTCAAGAGGCTCAGAGCCTCCTTTCAAGAGGCCTCGGAAGCCTCCTTTCAAGAGGCTCAGGAAGCCTCCTTTCCAAGAGGCTCAGAGCCTCCTTTCAAGAGGCTCGGAAGCCTCCTTTCAAGAGGCTCGGAAGCCTCCTTTCAAGAAGCTCGAAAGCCTCCTTTCAAGAGGTTCAGAAGCCTCCTTTCAAGAGGCTCGGAAGCCTACTTTCAAGAGGCTCGGAAGCCTCCTTTCAGGAGGCTCGGAAGCCTCGGAAGCCTCGGAACCCTCCTTCCCAGAGGCTCGGAAGCCTCCTTTCAAGAGGCTCGGAAGCCTCCTTTCAAGAGGCTCGGAAGCCTTTTTCAAGAGGCTCGGAAGCCTCCTTTCAAGAGGCTCGGCAGCCTCCTTTCAAGAGGCTCAGGCCTCCTTTCAAGAGGCTCAGGCCTCCTTTCAAGAGGCTCGGAAGCCTCCTTTCAAGAGGCTCAGGAAGCCTCCTTTCAAGAGGCTCAGAGCCTCCTTTCAAGAGGCTCGGAAGCCTCCTTTCAAGAGGCTCAGAAGCCTCCTTTCAAGAGGCTCGGAAGCCTCCTTTCAAGAGGCTCAGGAAGCCTCCTTTCAAGAGGCTCAGAAGCCTCCTTTCAAGAGGCTCAGGAAGCCTCCTTTCAAGAGGCTCAGGCCTCCTTTCAAGAGGCTCAGGAAGCCTCCCTTCAAGAGGCTCAGAAGCCTCCTTTCAAGAGGCTCGGAAGCCTCCTTCCAAGAGGCTTGGAAGCCTCATTTCAAGAGGCTTGGAAGCCTCATTCCAAGAGGCTTGGAAGCCTCATTCCAAGAGGCATGGAAGCCTCCTTCCAAGAGTCTCCGGAAGCCTCCTTCCAAGTGGCTCCGAAAGCCTCCTTCCAAGTGGCTCCGAAAGCCTCCTTCCAAGAAGCTCCGGAAGCCTCCTTCCAAGAGGTTTGGAAGCCTCCTTCCAAGAAGCTCGGAGCCTCCTTCCAAGAGGCTCGGAAGCCTCCTTCCAAGAGGCTCAGAGCCTCCTTCCAAGAGGCTCAGAAGCCTCCTTCCAAGAGGCTCAGGAAGCCTCCTTCCAAGAGGCTCGGAAGCCTCCTTCCAAGAGGCTCAGGAAGCCTCCTTCCAAGAGGCTCGGAAGCCTCCTTCCAAGAGGCCCGAATGCCTCCTTCCAAGAGGCTCGGAAGCCTCCTTCCAAGAGGCCTCAGAGCCTCCTTCCAAGAGCTCGGAAGCCTCCTTCCAAGAGGCTCCAGCCCTCCTCCAAGAGGCTCGGAAGCCTCCTTCCAAGAGGCTCGGAAGCCTCCTTCCAAGAGGCCTCAGAGCCTCCTTCCAAGAGGCTCGGAAGCCTCCTTCCAAGAGGCCTCGGAAGCCTCCTTCCAAGAGGCTCAGAAGCCTCCTTCCAAGAGGCTCAGAGCCTCCTTCCAAGAGGCCTCGGAAGCCTCCTCCAAGAGGCTCAGAAGCCTCCTTCCAAGAGGCTCAGAAGCCTCCTTCCAAGAGGCTCGGAAGCCTCCTTCCAAGAGGCTCTGGAAGCCTCCTTCCAAGAGGCTCAGAAGCCCTCCTTCCAAGAGGCTCGGAAGCCTCCTTCCAAGAGGCCTGGAAGCCTCCTTCCAAGAGGCTCGAAGCCTCCTTCCAAGAGGCTCGGAAGCCTCCTTCCAAGAGGCCTGGAAGCCTCCTTCCAAGAGGCTCAGGAAGCCTCCTTCCAAGAGGCCTGGAAGCCTCCTTCCAAGAGGCTCAGAAGCCTCCTTCCAAGAGGCTCAGAAGCCTCCTTCCAAGAGGCTCGGAAGCCTCCTTCCAAGAGGCCTGGAAGCCTCCTTCCAAGAGGCCTGGAAGCCTCCTTCCAAGAGGCCTGGAAGCCTCCTTCCAAGAGGCTCGGAAGCCTCCTTCCAAGAGGCTCGGAAGCCTCCATCCAAGAAGCTCGGAAGCCTCCTTCCAAGAGTCTCGGACGCCTCCTCCCCAGAGGCTCCGAACCCCCCTTCCAAGAGGCCCCGAAGCCTCCTTCCAAGAGGCTCGGAAGCCTCCTTCCAAGAGGCTCGGAAGCCTCCTTCCAAGAGGCTCGGAAGCCTCCTTCCAAGAGGTTGGAAGCCTCCTTTCAAGAGGCTCGGAAGCCTCCTTTCAAGAGGCTCGGAAGGCTCCTTTCAAGAGGCTCGGAAGCCTCCTTCCTTGAGGTAATTCTTCGGAAATTCCTTGAGACTTTGCTTTTCTCGCAAGTTCATAAAAAAATCTGGAAACTTCTTGAGAATTTTTTTTGACAATTCCGTAAAGAATTTCTTGGGAAATTTCTGAAATTCATTGAGGAATTCTTTCGGAAACACCATGATAAACCTCTTAGCAATGTTCTGGAGAATTTTTATTCGGAAAATCCTTCGGATAAATCCATTGGTATTATTTTTGATTGATTTTTCATTGGCGGTGAGATGAATTACCTGTCTTTGTAAGATAGTTCCCACGCTATCAGCCAAGCCATTCCTGGGAGGACGTTAGGCTAAATAACAGCAATTTCAATTTCGTGTTGTTCTTCAATGGCTCTCTGCTTACTTTTCAACTTCTATACGATTTCATACTTGTCGCTCACTTACGATAACTTTCGATTCTTTGCTTCATCGTACGTTTTGTTCTTTTCACTTAAGTTGAGCTTTGGTAGTTCGTCTCACCGATAAAAACCAATGAAAAACGAATCAATATGTTTCTCGCGGTAATGACATTTCATTAACATGGATTTATTTTTGGAAATTCCTAGAGGGTGCTTTCCCGTGAATTCCTTTCCGAGGAGCACCTTAACGAATTCCTTCAGAAATTCCTACGGAATTTCTTCAGGATTATGGAAAGATTTTTTCAGAGGAGCCACTGTTTATGATAGAACGCAAAATTCACAATAATAAAGCAAGAAATAAGACAAATTCGAAAAAAACAGAAATTTATGAATGAATTCTTTCCAAAAAAAATCCCGGCAATAATTCTGAATTTTCTTTAGGAATATCTTCAATAATTTCATGAATTCCTGATCTAGAATTCCTTTGAATATTTATACTGAAATTCTCCTGGAAGTTCCTCCTGGAATTTATTCTGAAAAGTTAAATGACCTATCTAGAATTCATCTACCTGCTAAGAATCGTGATGGAACGCCGAAAGAAATTGAGTTTAAATAAAATTCTGAAATGAAAACTAAACTAAAATTCAAATTGCAAAAAAAAAAAATCTATAGAAATTTCCTATAGAACTAATTCACGAATTCTGAAACAGTTGCCATCGAGCAAGTAAGTGCAGTGCGTGTTTTAGTCGTCGGGAAAATAATAAAATATACATTTGGTGCTCGGTGGCTTATGCGCATGTATTGCGCTTTGCTTCGGTCGAGACAAGTGCGATCTTCTATAGTTTACAGTAGCTATCGGCAAGTAAGTACAGAATGCTGCGCGTCCGTTCGGTCGTCCAAAACGCGATTCTTCTCAGTTTTCATATGCCAAGCTATATGCATGGTTTAACTTTTTTCATGTGGCAAGACAGCGAATTAGTGTTATTTCCCATCCCATAGATCACATCACTTACCGAAGTGAATCCACCAGATAAATTATCCTTTGTAATATAAAACGATATCCTATCCCAATACAACCGTGGAGATGCAGAGATATACGGTCTCTAGTAGTAACGAGGAGCCCTCCTTAGCCGTGCGGTAAAATGCGAGGGTGGCTGGGTTCGTTTCCCGATGCTGGTCTAGGCAATTTTCGGATTGGAAATTGTCTCGACATCCCTGGGCATAAAAGTACGGAGCGTGATAATATGGTCCACACAGGATTTTCCGGCACGGAATCCGGCTTGCTGCCGCCAGAGAGTAACATCGATCTTTTTCTGAATCCGGGCTAGGATAACTTTGCATAGAACTTTGAGAACGGTACACAGCAACATAATGCCTCGCAAGTTATCGCATACAGTCAGGTCACCCATTTTGGGTACCTTCACTAAGATGCCTTGCATCCAGTCGACCGGGAAAATTGCGGTGTCCCAGATATTACGAAATAAACGATGCAGTAGTTGAGCGGAAGTCATGGGGTCAGCTTTGAGCATCTCAGCTGATGTGCGAACAACCCCTGGGGCTTTATTCGATTTCATGCTTTGGATGGCTGTTTGAATCTCTAGCAGTGAAGGAGCTCCGGTATTGACGCGTGTTATACGTCGGATCCTGGGCAGATCATGCCAAGGTGGTGGTGGCTTGACTGGCACTTGAAAAGGTTGTTCGAAGTGCTCGAACCAGCGCTTCAGCTGGTCAGTTGGGTCGGTCAATAACTGATCATTCGCGTCTTTCACAGGCATCGTTGCATTCATCTTCGCCCAACTTACGCGTTGTGAGATATCGTAGAGGAGGCGAATGTACCCGCACGATTAAAATCAAGGATATGTTATATGTTTGCTTCACACAAAACGGATCTAATGCAGAACAACACCTAGATGAGCGACAGTTACACAGCCACAAAAATAGCTTGTGTGGTTTTATTGAAGCTTGGATTTCAATATTTTCAACAGTATTGGGTTCACTTGTCATAAGACGAGTTTGTACAATCCCATTTAATTCCACCACTTAATTGTACCTTGACAGATACGTATTTCGACCTCAACAGTAAGGTCGTCTTCAGTGTCTCGTACTTGACTCGACTTGAGTTCCTCATGAAACAAGGAATCTGTACAAACGTTTACATGTTAAAAAGGACCGTTATCACGACCATACGAGGCATTTTTGTGCCTGTGTAACTGTCGCTCATCTAGGTGTTGTTCTGCATTAGGTCCGTTTTGTGTAAAGCAAACACATCTCTGTGTTATTGATTTTAAGCGTGCGGCTGCTGCGGCTCTCTCTCCTTCTGAGTCTGCCCACGCTCGCTTGTCCCGTCGACATGAGCGTTTTACTTCCTTCTCAAGAGCCGAGTATCGTTAACGGGCTAAGACTTTAGCTCCTCTGGTTTTTGATCGCAGCTTTGGCTTCTCTTCGCTCCTCTATCTTGCTCCAGGTCTCATCGGTGGTCCATTGTTTTCTCTGGGTGTGCAGTTCGCCCAGATTATTCTCGCTGGCGTCTCCAGTTCTTCAACGAAGGACCGTTTCACCGTGGCATCTTCCAGCCGGCGCGTGTTGAACCGTCTTCCAAATATCTCCTCCTGCCGACGAATCCGCGCAATGCGCAGGCGTCATAGGCAGCATCCAACAGATGGGACTGACTTGCAATTCCCAGTAGCAATGGCGTTGTAAAACATATTTTGTTCAAGTTGGTACTCGATGTGCCAAATGCCTTTGCGTTTCATCACAGTAGCCCGAATTTCTTGAGAACGAACAATCCAAAACAATAAATTTGACATTCAAAGTACCGACCAAACTCTTTATGCGAAATCTGGGTAACTATGATTGAATGATGTAGATCAAATAGTTGTATGGGATAACAGCGCCTCTAGCAGTTGATTCTACTTATGCTTCTACTCCCCTAGCATTCTAGTACTTCTGCTTTTACGATCGACATGTGAATTGTGCAATACTTTATAGAGTAGGGATCTTCTATGCTTTCAATGTTTTAAAGCGTTACATATTAGATTTAATCAGACCTTTGGTCGTTAGTGTTACCTCACGAATGCTCCACGAGATGTTTCAAACTAATCCAACTCTAACCCAAAGTGAACCGCTGACTGGTTATTTGAACCTATTAAATGGCCATAAATCTTCTGTTTCCGTATCAGCAGGTGGTACAGCTTCTCATCTCTGATTAAAATCTGAGGCCCTTAGCTTCTCACACATCGTATTGAAGTGTTAAAGAGAGAAGAAATTCCACCTACGAAAACGAAAGATTCCGTTTCTTCAGCCATAAAATTCCATTGATATCGTGTGCAATTAAAAGTGAAATAAAACGATGAACGACCGGGACCAGCTACACCAGATCCCGATCTGAGACCCATAAATTAACAAAGACAATAAATGAAACGAAAGAGTGGAAAACGATTCGTGCTGATCATGCTCCGTCCAGTTTTGAGAGGAAAGATGATCTTCACACTCGGCCTTAACAGCATCGAGCAGTCATCACGCGGTTATGTTTCTTCCCTATGCATGGTCATTTGTATGGTAATAGCCGCCGGGTAATTCATTATAGGAATATCATGACCATATTATGTAAATTGCACAAGAAAGAAAGAAAGGAAAATACCTTGTTGAATGGCGTCCACGGCCGGCGATCTGACAGTTCCCACCAGCAAAGTTAAGGCATTATTGGCGAACAAGGGGCAAACTCGTCGTCGCTTATCGGGCGGGGTAGATCCGAAACCGAAACAACTCTTGTGAAGCTGCTGCTTATGGTTAGCACATTCTCCTCCCAAATCGGACGAATGGAATGAGCGGATTGAAAAGGAACAAGAAGGGGAGCAAGACTGGAGAAATGCCAAGCCAAGCAAGCACTTTCAAACGTGAACGAATCGTCGAACGAAAGTGCAAGTGGTGTGTCTTCCTGATGCTTTGCGCGTTCCGACTGGTTCCTGACGGGTTTCTGGTCCAACAGGTTTTAGAGGCTTGACGCGCCGATGGCTATGTAACCGGGATACACGTAAGTGCCGATTACGTCTGGTGAATGTTGAAAGGGGATCAGTTTTTTTTTATAATACCAGGGGGATAAAAGGGTGGACCGAGTAACAAATTGAACGAATTTAATTCTGTCGGTGAAACGCATGGAATTCCATTGTTATGATATTTCTTCCCAACAATATTATACAACAGAGGAGTGACGCACTTAATCTTTCATTTTCATACACAGTGCAATTTAAGCTAATTGTGTGTTGAAGAAAGGTTTAAGAAGTTGCATGTCATTCGTTTTTTTATAACTTGTAGAATACTGTCCTTACGTGCCTAATTGTAATATTTTTGACAGCCCTGTTTGTACTCAAAACGCAATAATAATGCTTGTAATCAACCTGTTACCCTTATTCGTATCATAAGGGTTACTGCTCCTGGGTTTCATCTCATAGCTCCGATATTCATCCCATGAAAAAACAAAGCAATGAAAAGAAATTTGGTTTGTTTATCATTTTTGTGTTTTTTCAGCAGAAAGCCCGCATGTTAGCAAAAACAAGCGACGAAATTGGTGCTGTATTTCTTTGTTTCGTAATGAGATGAATATAGGTTCAGGGAGATGCACAACGGAACAGCTCTATACGTGAAACTGGAGGTTGACTCATGATAAGTAATTCTCTAACAAAATGTGAATTAAGAACATTATTTATTTATTCAGACTAAGGCCGAAGTGGCCTATGCGGCACATAAGAGTCTTCTCCATTCGGCTTGGTGCATGGCTACACGTCGCCAACCACGCAGTCTGCGGAGGGTCCGCAAGTCACCTGGTCGATCCACTATGCCTGCTGCGCACTTCGCTTTCTTGTGCCCGTAGGATCGTTATCGAGAACCATTTTCACCGAGTTACTGTTCGACTTTCTGGCTACGTGGATTGTCAGTTAGTCAGCGAACTCTATTCTTGCGGAGTCCAAAGTACGTACGATTTCCAGCCACTATGCGTCTCCGAATTCCTCATTTTCGGCAGTCACTAGTACACCCATTCTTCTACCACCTAGATTTCGTCACCATTGATGCAAACTGTAGGTTGAAAAAAAAAGGGTATTGAAGGAATGATAACGTTTGGAAACTCGAAATACACTCGAAACTTCTTCTTCTTCTTCTTCTTTATTGGCATTACATCCCCCACTGGGACATTGCCGCCTCGCAGCTTAGTGTTCATTAAGCACTTCCACAGTTATTAACTGCGAGGTTTCTAAGCCAAGTTACCATTTCTGCATTCGTATATCATGAGGCTAACACGATGATACTTTTATGCCCAGAGAAGTCGAGACAATTTCCAATCCGAAAATTGCCTAGACCGGCACCGGGAATCGAACCCAGCCACCCTCAGCATGGTCTTGCTTCGCAGCCGCGCATCTTACCGCACGACTAAGGAGGGCCCCACGCTCCCTTCCCTTCCCTTCGGAATCCTGTTCGGATTCCCTTCGGAATCCTGTTCGGATTCCCTTCGGAATCCTGTTCGGATTCCCTTCGGAATCCTGTTCGGATTCCCTTCGGAATCCTGTTCGGATTCCCTTCGGAATCCTGTTCGGATTCCCTTCGGATTCCCTTCGGAATCCTGTTCGGATTCCCTTCGGAATCCTGTTCGGATTCCCTTCGGAATCCTGTTCGGATTCCCTTCGGAATCCTGTTCGGATTCCCTTCGGAATCCTGTTCGGATTCCCTTCGGAATCCTGTTCGGATTCCCTTCGGAATCCTGTTCGGATTCCCTTCGGAATCCTGTTCGGATTCCCTTCGGAATCCTGTTCGGATTCCCTTCGGAATCCTGTTCGGATTCCCTTCGGAATCCTGTTCGGATTCCCTTCGGAATCCTGTTCGGATTCCCTTCGGAATCCTGTTCGGATTCCTTTCGGATTCCCTTCGGACTTCCTTCGGAATCCTGTTCGGACTTCCTTCGGAATCCTGTTCGGACTTCCTTCGGAATCCTGTTCGGACTTCCTTCGGAATCCTGTTCGGATTCCCTTCGGAATCCTGTGCGGATTCCCTTCGGAATCCTGTGCGGATTCCCTTCGGAATCCTGTGCGGGTTCCCTTCGGAATCCTGTTCGGATTCCTGTTCGGATTCCCTTCGGAATCCTGTTCGGATTCCCTTCGGAATCCTGTTCGGGTTCCCTTCGGAATCCTGTTCGGATTCCCTTCGGAATCCTGTTCGGATTCCCTTCGGAATCCTGTTCGGATTCCCTTCGGAATCCTGTTCGGATTCCCTTCGGAATCCTGTTCGGATTCCCTTCGGAATCCTGTTCGGATTCCCTTCGGAATCCTGTTCGGATTCCCTTCGGAATCCTGTTCGGATCCTCACGCTAAAAATCAACTACTCAGTGCCTGGCTAATATTGACTCATTTTTGCCGTCTCCATACACGCTAAAAATGAACTACTCAAAATTGAGTCGAATCCGACTCATTTTCATTAAAAACGGGACAACTCAAAATTTGAGTAAAAGATACTACTTCAATAAAATGATGATTTCACGAAAGTTAAGCTTGGCCTTCCATCAATTTTTAATACGACAGATGCGAATCAAGTTCATCTATCTATCTAAGTGCATTTTACGACAAACAGGCTCCTAGTTTAAGTGCAATTATCATTTTATTGTAGTAGTATCTTTTACTCAAATTTTGAGTTGTCCCGTTTTTAATGAAAATGAGTCGGATTCGACTCAATTTTGAGTAGTTCATTTTTAGCGTGTAGAGTAGACAAACATTGAGTAAATCTGTTTTGGGCGTTTGAGGTTATTTTACTCAGTATATTTTGTAATAATAAGATGACTCGATTTTGAGTAAAATCGTGTTGTTCGAATTTAAATTTCGAAGATCTGAAAAATCACAAATTTGAAGCATTTTCCATTTTGTTTACGTGGGAACAGTTCATCAGACGCGAGCGATTTATATTTTGCAAATGAGCGTTTTAGAAAAAATAAAAACATGAGTTCCCCGGTAATAAATAAAAAGTGATTTTCGTGCGAAAGAATGTTTTACGGTGATTATTTAGCATTTCAGTCACATCTTGGACAACGGTGTGCTTCTATTTGAGCAAAGATCCAATAAGGGTCAAAAGTCAGCAGAAGATAACATAATTGTATGGTTTCATCCAAAGCGAGACTGAAATGCCTAATAAATCGCCGTAAACAATTATTCCGTACAGGATGTTACGAGAGGTTATTAATAAAATCGTTTCAACCACTGAGTCAAATGTAAGCAAATTCATTCCACAATCTCATGAGCATCATTTACTCATTATGGCGTTCATAACGCTTTACTCAAAATTGAGTAAAATTGTGTTTACTCAATTTTTGGGTTGTCCCGTTTTTAACTAAAATGAGTCGAATTCGACTCAATTTTGAGTAGCTGAGGCTTAGCGTGCTGTTCGGATTCCCTTGGGAATCCTGTTCGGATCAAAAATTCCAGTTCGAGACAGCAACACGTACGGACGTGTTTTTTGCTCGCGCATTTTTTCGAAGTGTTTTTTCTCGTTCGTTCGCTGCTTACGTTTTCGCTTGTCGCGTTGGCGTTATTTTCTCCCGGACCCGTCATGGGAGACTCGGTGGCCGATTCGGTCGCTGGAAAAGTGCCTAAGCGCACTGCTCTTGGAGGCGCGGGTAACCCCTCCAAGCAGCTTTTGCAGAGCAACGTGTTCTCGCCGTTGCTGCTTCATGACGCCGGCGATCCGCCGAAAAAGAAGAAGCAGCAATCGCAGCTGCCGCAGGTGCAACCGGAGCGGAAGGAGAAGTGCCCGCCCGTGTTTGTGAAGGGCGACCGCCGGATTTACGCCCAAAAATTCGCCAGCTGATCGCTAAGGGGCTGAAATGTACTTTTCGGCTCTGCAGCGAGGGCGTGAAAGTGATGCCGGCCAACAGGGACCATCATCAATCCGTCGTGGAGTTCCTCGAGGTCCACAAGTATGAGTACTACACTCATGACCATCCCGGCACGGAGCCGCTCAAGGCTTTGCTGCGAGGACTTCACGACATGAAGGAGGAAGAGCTCCAAGCAGAGCTTGAAAGTTGCGGACTGAAGCCAGTAGCCGTCCACAAGATCGCTCGTCACGACAAGGCGAGGAAATATCGCGACCAGCTTTACCTGATCCATCTGGAGCACGGCTCCACTACCTGGAAGGACCTGAAGCTGGTTGGCGTTATAAATTACACCGTCGTTGACTGGGAGCGATATCGGCCAGTGCACCGCGATGTCACGCAATGCACCAACTGCTTCAATTACGGGCACGGCACCAGGAACTGCCGCATGAAGCCGCGCTGCAACAAGTGTGGCGAACCCCATCCGACTGACGAGTGCGACAAAATGGAGGTGGCCGATCCCAAGTGCGCCAACTGTGGCGACAAACATCGGGCCACCACAAAGGGCTGCCCAAAGCGAGCCGAGTTCCTGGAAATCCGGAAGAAGGCTTCCACCAGGACCATTCCGAAGAAGAACCGTGTTCCTGTAATCAACGAGGTGAACTTTCCAGCTATCCCGGCTCCCCGTCGTGTGATTCCAATACTCCCACCGCTACAGCCGCACAAGCGACTGGCAGCGGCAGCTGCATCGGTCCAAGCTCCAGCATCGTCGGCACCATCCACCAGCGAATGGCCTAGGTTCCGTCGGCAGTCGGAGAACGAAGCCGTCCCACCGGAAGAATCTGCCCCGCTGTACACTCCGGAGCAACTGATGCCGATCTTCGCGCAGCTCGCCACTCGACTGCGCGGCTGCAAACCCGATTCGACCAGGTCTTCACACTTGGCATGTTCATCATTGAAAATGGCTGCTAGGGTGGGCCTGGTCAACTGGAACGCTTGCTCGCTAAAGAGCAAAACAATCGAGCTGAAGGATTTCCTTGAGGAGAAGGAAATAGACGTGGCGTTCATCACCGAAACGCACCTAAAACCGGAGGTGAACATCAACATCCCGGACTTCCGCATCGTGCGACTCGACCGACCGACCAGGGGAGGTGGTGTGGCCATCGCTCTTCGCTACAACATCAACTGTCGTCTGCTTCCAAGCTTCCAGCTCAGTGTCATCGAGGCCATCGGTGTCATCGTCAAGCTGACGCGGAGGCAAGGCCAGTATGTCATTGCCGGCGACTTGAATGCCAAACATCAAGCCTGGGGCAACAGTCGCGGCAATCGAAACGGCACCATCTGGAGCAACGACATGGAGGAAGGCCACTACACGATCCTGAGCCCGGATTCCCCCACTCGGCTGAGTCGGTCCGGTGCCCACGCAACGCTCGACCTCTACGTAACAAACCTGAGTGACCACGTCTCGCAGCCGGTTGTATACCAGGAGCTCAGTTCGGATCACTATCCGGTGGTGGCGGAACTGGGCTCCTCGGTCAATCGGCACCAGCAGTTACGGCGGAACTACCACCGAGTGAACTGGCAGCGTTTCCAGCAGTGCGTCGATAACACCGTCGACTACGAGGTGCGTCCGGAGACGCCGGAAAGTATCGACCGCCAGCTGTGCGCTATCGAGGAGGCGATCACGGCGGCCCGAGAGCAACACGTACCGACGGCTCGGCAGGTAAGCAACTCCTTAAACATCGATACACTCACCAAAGATTTGATTCGATTGCGGAATGTCACTCGCAGGCAGTTTCAGCGTACTGGACTGCTCTGAGCTTAAGGCACGCTGCAATCGAATCACAAAATTATCAAGGCCAGAATGGTGGACCTCAAAATAACCACTTCTCGAATAAGATCCGCACTCTCCCAGATTATGCTAAGCCGTTCTGGAAAATGACAAAAATTCTAAAATCCAAGTCTCGGCCCATTCCACCTTTGATCCCACTAGACAATAATGGCTCTAAGGATCGCTTGATAACTCCTGTAGAGAAGGTCGCTGAAATAGTTCGTCACTTCGTCAGCTCACACAATCTTGGGCAGAACATCGTCAGTCCACACGAAGCAGCCGTCAACGAGCATGCTAACAACATCCATTTGATTCTCAACGACTTCTCGGAGGAGTTGGAGATCTCAGCTGACGAATTGACGGCCTATATCAAATCGTCGAAGAACATGAAGGCCCCAGGCTTCGACAGCATCCTGAATCTCGAGCTCAAACACATGAGTGCTCCGTTCTTTGAGCACCCCTCGCTGATCTTTAATCAGTGTCTCCGGCTTAGCTACTTCCCATCGTCCTGGAAGTCAGCGAAAGTCATCCCCATCCGGAAGCCTGGGAAGGATCCTTCCTCCCCTAAAAGTTATCGACCCATCAGCCTTCTCTCAGGGTTATCCAAGCTATTCGAAAAAGCTATTCATCATCGGTTACTTGAGTCTGCCGAAAATCTCAACATCTTGCTCGAGGAACAGTTTGGTTTCCGACGCGGTCGGTCAACTGTACACCAACTGACCCGAGTTACCAACGTCCTCAGACGGAACAAGTTTGTCTCGAAAACATCCGCCATGGCCTTACTCGATGTCGAGAAGGCATTTGACAATGTATGGCATGATGGCCTGGTGTACAAACTACAACGCTACAATCTTCCCAGCTACCTGTTGAAAATCATCAACAATTACATGTCGGCAAGGACATTCCGGGTCTCAATCAGCGGAGCGAGTTCCAATGCGCACAACATCGTCGCAGGCGTTCCCCAGGGCAGTATCCTTGGGCCCCTGCTTTTCAATCTGTTCACCTCCGACATGCCAGAACCTCCAGAAGGCGGCATTCTGTCTCTGTTCGCAGATGACACATCCATCGTCTACAACGGTAGAGTGATCAGAGCGCTAGTGGCAAAACTCCAACGAGGCCTGGATGCCCTGACAGAGTACCTTACCAGCTGGAAGATCTGTATCAACGCGGCGAAGACCCAGGTCATCATTTTCCCCCACTCCAAATCCCCTAAACTTGTTCCGCCTGGGGACTGTAAAATCATCCTCAATGGCACGACTGTGGAATGGGCCAATGAGGCCGGCTACCTTGGCTTGACCCTCGACAGCAAGCTTATTTTCAGGCAACAGGTTGACAAAACGGTGACAAAGTGTAACGTCTTGTTGAAACTACTGTACCCTTTGATCAACCGCCGGTCGTCATTGTCCCTGAAAAGTAAGCTTGCCGTCTACAAGCAAATCATCCTCCCTGTGATCGAATATGGCATGCCGGTCTGGGAGAGCTGCGCTAAAACCCACCACCTCAAACTTCAACGGGTCCAAAACAAATTCCTGAGGATGATCCTCAACACCCCTCCCAGGACAAGAACATCCGAGGTCCACCGTCTGGCCGGAATAAAAACCTTACATGAACGCTTTGGTGAGTGTAAAGAAAAGTTTAGGGTCCGTTGCTTGCATTCGGATCAGGCTCCAATTAGGGCGCTAGTTCCAATCTAGGTTATCAAATTTTTTATTGTAAATATTAGTGTACATAGTAGTTAGGTTATCAAATTTAAAAAAATACACCAGCGCCTCCTAAAGGCCGTCATGATATATCATATTAACACTTAAATAACAATGTAAACATAAAAATTTAAAATTGAAGTTGGAGGGCCAAGCCGGCCGAGCACTGTACATGTAGAAAAATAATAATTGTAGAACAGAAAATGATTAAATAAAGAAAAATTTTACTACTACTACTACTCCTGTTCGGATTCCCTTCGGAATCCTATTCCGGTTCCCTTTGGAATCCCGTCCGGATATTCTTCGGAGTCCTGACTGGCATTCCTTCCGGAAATTTTTTAGTATTCTACAGGCTTCCAAACGCAATTCCTCCCGGATAAGCATCGGAATTTCTTCTGGATTTCCTTTGGAATCATTCGACCTCTAACTTCTAGAGTTTTGGTAAAGTCATATTGGTCATGAAGCTTTACTTGAAGATTCTGAGCTGTTTTGTTTTTTTTTGCAGGATGACGGCCCGATCAGAAAAGAATAACTCAATAATACTACGCTGTTATTAACTTGTTGTTCATAACAGATAAAGTACCAAAGAAGAATTCCAAGAATCATTATGCTATATAAAATATTTCAAGAATGCTCTATTATTACAATGCCAAACGCATAACATTTTATTATTCGTTTGATATAAAAATATCTGAGTGTGTTATGCCTTTATGAAGGTTAAAGGTTTATGAATCACTAATTAGGGCTCCATAGCTCCTAATATTAGAAAAGTCAAAATAATAAATTTAATTGTTAAATAGGGTTATTTAACTTTCTAAGACTCTTTAATGATTCATTCACATCAAGCTTCTTAGAAAGTTTAATTCTTCCTTCTATACCATCTCATCGTCTCCCATAGGGTTTCTTACCCCATTCCTGGCCTAACATGCGTACGACTGCATTATTCAATTGATATTTATGACAGGAAGCAACTTTTCCTGAATTTTGTGGGCTGTATAATACTGCATTGGGGTTCACTTCTGCTTAAAAAATAGCTATTCGTGCTAAATATCGTTCAAGAAAGCTTTTATTTGATTTAAATTAACGAGGTGCAGCACTCATTTCAGTCATAGTGATTTCCATTCGGCATATCATAAAACCAGTTCCCGGCCTAAGCAAAATTTCACTCAATCTCTCAACATTTCTCTCTTATTCTCTCTCGGGACGGTAGAAAATGCGACGTAAACAAAAATATGCACGTTCCACGACAACAAGATGCCAGATGGTATCATTCATAATCATTTTTATTTGGTTGAGAAGATATATTTACTCATCCAAATTTTTTCCAAATACTTAAAAACAATATTTTTTTCACTTTTGAAATCGAGAAAATTATAAATAACATGATAGCGTCAACGTAATAAACAGTTTTTCTATCAACGATGAAGGTTCATTTTCATTCTCCTGGCCTTTTGGCAGCACGGTGCGGCTAGAAGTTTTTGGGCCGAGGTGATTTTTTGTTCGGTTTGAGAATACATTTTTAAATGTATTCTAATTATGTTTATATAAGTTCTAGTGATACGTTCTAGTGATTAGATTGAAGTGCGTGTGTGGAGCATTATGGTGTGGTGATTAAAAGCTTGAAGCAATGATTGTAACGAGCACTAGGATGATTTTCAGGTAGGTGTTTATTTGATGATACCGTTTTGTAAAAGTGGAAAGAATCACTCCGGCTCAGTGGTGTGGCATCGGAGAGTGAGATTTTGAAATCTACATTTTTATTTTCTACAATTGGATCAATTAGGAGTAAAACAATTGATTGAAAGATATTGAATATTGTGAAAAATAAATGGGAGACTTTTTAAAAATTATCAATCATAAACCTACGGCTTCCAAACAGTATAAATCATTAGTTTTCTGTGTAGTGAGCCGGGAACCGGGTCCTTAGGCCCAAGTAGTGATTTACCCTATCTACGAGCAGCCGGTATTCTTCAAATGGCTCGAAGAACAAACAAATGATAGAAGACCTAATAAGCAGTGCCCCCAATGTGATTTTGTATTTGAATAGTTCCTCGATTGATTCAGACCGCGCTCAGCTTCTGTGCATGGGAGAGTTTTTCTGAGAACCATTTTTTTTCTATTCTCCTTAACATTCATCGCCTCATCATTGCAATGGCCAATGGATGAAGCTCTGAAGCTATAAAGACAGGTGCGACTGCAGCAATTCCACCTGATTTAAAGCGCTTCAGTATTTGTTCAGCGGCATGGGATCGTGAATCTCCAATAAGCCGCCGCGCGCCGGTTGAATTGAACAATGACTGTGGAGGGAGCGAAGCTTCAATTGGATAAACGAAGCGATCTCGTTCAATCGGTTCTGTTATATGGCACTTTGGTGGAAGAACAAGCCACTCGCTCGGAGGAAGGTTCAATAAAGGGTGAAAGTGAAATTCTCTGAAATTGAATACTTCAATCAACTAATTGTAGCCATCACTCAACTCAGCAGCGCCACTTTGATAGCTTAATGACAATCATCATCATCATCTTTACGTCATGGTACATAGCTGATGGGATCTCGGGTAGGCATCGGATGGGATCAAAACCAGATCGACGGGTAACATGCGGCTGGTTCATCTTTTTTTGTCATCATAAAATAATTGAAGGGGACCCTTCTTTTTCGATTTTTGTTCGTAATACTTTCCAGTAATTCCATAATAATATAATTCGGAATAGGTTTAATTGAGTTTATTGGGAAACATCTGATGTTTTTATTTACGAACCACATATACCTTATACATTATGTTTGCTATGAAGGAGCCCTAGCACTTATCCTGTTTGAGGTTCTTTTAAGTTTCAATAAGCTTGGGCCCTCCTTAGCCGTGCGGTAAAATGCGCGGCTACAAAGCAAGACCATGCTGAGGGTGGCTGGGTTCGATTCCCGGTGCCGGTCTAGGCAATTTTCGGATTGGAAATTGTCTCGACTTCCCTGGGCATAAAGGTATCATCGTGCTAGCCTCATGATATACAAATGCAAAAATGGTAACTTGGCTTAGAAACCTCGCAGTTAATAACTGTGGAAGTGCTTAATGAACACTAAGCTGTGAGGCGGCTCTGTCCCAGTGTGGGGATGTAATGCCAATAAGAAGAAGAAGAAGAAGAAGAAGCTTGTCATTAATCACATAGATGTACTACTTTGATGTGATTGGATAACAAGTAGGATCTTACCTTGAGAACAATGCTTTCACTGTCCTAGTATGTAGTATTTCAGCAGACCTCTGTCTCCGGTCGTTTGATTTCATTTGCTCTAGTTTGTTGCAGCTTTCTTCTTACTTCTAGGCAAGTTCTATGAAAAACCATAATCGTTTTATTTGAACGGTAGGGTTATGCGCTAATTCGTCCATGGCGCTAGTATTCGTCATATCAAATTCTAAATCACTAAATACTCGCGAATCGTAAACTAGCATAATAAACTAATCATCTGGCGAGATAGAAAAAAGTGTACACTACGATCTGCATTCATTTAAATTACATTCCGGTGTTACTTACTTGAAATACAGTTAAATTTTACTTTGCGACTGTGATTTTTTGCACAATTTCCTACGTTATCCGTGCGACGAAGGAAAATCCAGTTCGTTCACTGCTGTAGAAGACGCGCAACACCTTCACCAAAATCAACGTAATTCACTGATTTTCACCGCACTTTTTCACATAAATTTCTCACTGCGCACTAAATAAAAGCAATGTTTATTGCTGAAGTGAAAACTAATTGAAAAATAACTACCGGAAGGCGTTCAAATGATCTGTTTTTTCAAACTTTAGAGCGTTTGAAATTTATTTTCTTCGTCGCCTTGTTTATAGTCGAAAAACGCGTTGCCAAACTGGCGGTTTGAACTGAAATAATCTTATGTTACACATCTGATAATATATCATGCAGTCAATAAAAGTAGGTTTTTCAATTCTTTTCCGCTAGCGTAATAAAAGTAAAGTCTTCCAAATAAATATTTTTCATGCACACTCGTCATTCATACTAAAATTTTCTACTATTCCAAAAGTTTGAAACAGGAGAAATAATTTCATGATAGAAATTTGTTGGCAGCACTACCCACGTACATGTTAAGCATGTGTGTTAGTTGTTCGACAGACTAAGGCATTTAACTGAATGACAGCACAATCAAAACCATTTTTATGCGGTCGAAATGGGATTGCACTAGGAAATTTTTGTTAACTGGAACCGAAATAAACTTTTAAATTTGACTTTAAAATTGACCGAAATGATATTTATTCTGCATGAAGTCACAGATACGTCATCCAGTTATCCAAGGCTTGAGCTCAGGAACAAAGATTTGCAGTCCTGTTTTAAGTATGGTACATGCTCCTTGTGGTACAGAGAAAGGATACATAGATGATAAATTTCCGGTTTCAAATATGGAACATGCTCTCTGTAGTACAAAGAATAGAATGTGTTCACAGCATATGTTCTTGGTCATCCAAGAAATCTCTGGAGTAAGGCCTTTCGATCTACACGCGTAACTGAAGATCAGTTTTCCCGTTTCAAATATGGTACATGCTCTGTGTAGTATAAAGAGCAGAATGCGTTCACAGCATATGTTCTTGGTCATCCAAGAAATCTCTGGAGTAAGGGCTTTCGATCTACACGCGTAACTGACGATCAGTTTTCCCGTTTCAAATATGGTACATGCTCTCTATAGTACAAAGAACAGAATGCGTTCACAGCATATGTTCTTGGTCATCCAAGAAATCCCTGGAGTAAGGCCTTTCGAGCTACATGCGTAACTGAAAATCAGTTTTCCGGTTTCAAATATGGTACATGCTCTGTGTAGTATAAAGAGCAGAATGCGTTCAAAACATATGTTCTAAGTCATCCAAGAAATCCCTGGAGTAAGGCCTTTTGATCTACACGCGTAACTGAAGATCAGTTTTCCAGTTTCAAATATGGTACATGCTCTCTGTAGTACAAAGAACAGAATGCGTTCACAGCATATGTTCTTGGTCATCTAAGAAATCCTTGGAGTAAGGCCTTTTGATCTACACGCGTAACTAAGAATTAGTTTTCCGGTTTCAAATATGGTACATGCTCTTCGTAGTACAAAGAACAGAATGCGTTCACAGCATATGTTCATGGTCATCCAAGAAATCCCTGGAGTAAGGCCTTTCGATCTACATGCGTAACTGAAGATCAGTTTTCCGGTTTCAAATATGGTACATGCTCTCTGTAGTACAAAGAACAGAATGTGTTCTAAGGCAAATGTTCTTGGTCACCCAAGAAATCCCTGGAGTAAGGCATTTTGATCTACGCGCGTAACTAAAGATCAATTTTCCGGTTTCAAATATGGTACATGCTCTCTGAAGTACAAAGAACAGAATGCGTTCACAACATATGTTCATGGTCATCCAAGAAATCCCTGGAGTAAGGCCTTTCGATCTACACACGTAACTAGATCGTGTAACGTGTAGATCATTGGTTATACCTGTAGACCTGATGGCCTTCACTTCAGGGGTTTCTTGGATAATCGTGAAGATCTTTCATATGCAGATTCTATCATATGTACCACAATGGTTGATCATTGGTTGCGCGTAAATATCTGAATGCCTCCACTTCAGGTGTTTCTTGGATAACCGCGAACATGCTTCATACACATATTCTATTCTATGTTTCACAATGTACACATATCATATTCACAACAGGCCAATATTAATTGAATTTATGTTATTTTTATTTACCACGGTATGATACCGCATAAAAAACTAATTTGGTGTACTTGTAGAAATCGCACACCAATACCAACAGATTTATTTGACAGCAATCCATCGAATTTTAGACTGGACGAATGAAAATTCTCATGGACGGAAACAGATTTTCATAAAAGAAATTTAAAAAATTTGAAGGGTGTTTTGGATTGCCGATTCTCAATAAACTATGATTTGTTCAATGCGCTAATAGTACACAATGAAAACTAGGAACTCCAAAATACGTGATACATACAACTTAGATAGAGTAAGTAGTTGGGATAGCGTATAAATTAGATTTGAAAATCAAGCACTACCTACTACGACGGGAATTAGCTCGCAACTCTATATGCTTTTTTGCGTGGTCATGGTCGTGCTAGACGCGCGTGTCCGTACTCCCGAAAGCCGCCACCACACATTTTTAGTGGATTGTGTTCGTTAAGAGCTCTGAGTCGAACTGTGAGACATTCCATGTCCAATAACAGCTTAGCCGATTCTTGTCAATCCATGTGGGTTTCATTGTGAAAATTAACCTTTAGGGCCGATGTCCACGTAGCGGTTTTTTTTCCGCTGCGTTCACGCGTACCCAGTATCAAATGGAGTAATGCACACGTAAACGTGTGCACGACTACATTTAATGCTGGGTACCTTGCGTGGACGCGGCGTGCACGCAGCTTGAAAAAACGCTAAGTGGGCATCGGCCCTAATGCTGGGTACCTTGCGTGGACGCGGCGTGCAAGCAGCTTGAAAAAACGCAACGTGGGCATCGGCCCTTAAGGAACGAATGATCTTATCAATTGTATGTCGACCAGGAGCGACAGCAAAGCTACTTCGGTTTCCAACTCAGTGACCGGCTGATAGGGTGGCTGTTCTTGTCTTGTTACGAAGCAGAGCTTGCTACACGGTCTAGTCCTTCAATTCCATCTTTGCAGAATTTGTGGTTGCAGGCTTGATGTGGTTGATCAATGATAAATGGACATACCGACCGATTTTAATTTGATACTTGCCAGTACTGAAAAAAAAAACCAACCCCTAACCTGAGGCAACCAAGCGCCTCAACATTTGTGCGAGTTAAGGACTGAGAGACTTAGCGAAGATGTAGAAGACGAAGACGTAGACGAAGAAAGTTAACTTGCGCAACCCGAACCGGATACCATCCTGTGGAGTGAAACCGGCCCACAGTACCAGGTTCATCGTCGAAGTGTTTCTGCTGGTCAGTGCGACACCAATCGATCAGTGGACACCAGATTCCTTCTCTACTGGTGAACAAGATGACCACCACCAAAAGTGGAAGTGCGTGGAATTATAAGCCGTGAAACCTTTGAACATTGCAATGTTTTGATTCGTTGTCGCGAAAATCAAGAACTCGTACGTTGTGCAAAAGTGAAAAATGTACATTACCAAAACAGTGCACACGTGCCGTTCGTTGCGTTTCGAACATTGGACAATACCTAATTCATCGCGCAGTGAATCATTCGAAACACAACACAAGGATTTGTTGGAGATGCAATCGCAACGTAGTTGGCCTGGAATATCAAAGCATCGTGGTTGTCAGGTTCTGGAAAGGCTCCAAACGGCCGTGAAGGAAGTTAAAAGGCACACGCTGCGACCCCCGCTTCTAAATTCTTAAAAGAACACACCGTCATTTCGAGTGCCCACGTTTCAACAAGTGATCCCCAATAGAACCCAGTGCAAAGGTAAAGGAGTTGAATTTGTGTTTCAATTGCCGTCGATTGTTCATCAAAGAAGACCTGCTCGAGATGTCAGCGAAAGCACCACACTCTTCTACATGAAGAACCGAAGCAACACCAGAGAAACCGGATCAACTTTTGCAGAAAGAAAGCACCATGTTCGTCAAGTAAATGCAACCATCAATAAGACAATTTTCGAATACCGCTGTTCCTAGCAATCATGTCATGGAAAACAAAACCGCTGTGCTCATGACAGCCATAGTGATTCTGAAGGATATGTGCAACCGAAAGGTACCTTGCCTAGGGCTAGATTCCGGTTCTCAGGTAAGCTTTATTTTAAAGCCCATGGCTGAGCGTCTCTCCGTGCGAAGAATTCCTACCCTTGTTCCTGTTACAGAAGTTGGAGCAGCTAAGAACTGTGTACGCGAGTAAATTTTAGTAGCCGTCGAATCCAGATACTCGGACTATTCCAATGGTTGAGTGCCTCGTGGTTCCAAAGGTGTTATTCCTAAGGTGTTGAAGCTAATAAGCCTAAGCAACGACGATGAAGGAGTGATGAAAACTTTGGGTTTAACTTGGAGACATCAACGAGACGAACTATCCTTTGTTGTGAACCTAACCGATGCCAAGAAAACCACCAACCAAGCGATCCGTCCTGTCTGAAATATACTCTATTGCCAATATAGTCGTTTTCACGGAAGGCATGCTATGCTTCAGGAGTGGCAACAGTTTTGAACTGCCCTGCGACATGTCAGCAGAATCAAGATTCCTCGGTGTACGTACATCGCTGCAGATGTGCATGGATTTTTTAATCAAAATCACGACGCATCAAAATCAGCTTATGGAACAGTGAATCTACGACAAAAAGTCGAAAGACAAAAGGTTGAAAGAGCAAAATGTAGAAAAGACAAGAGTTCGAAAAAAAAAACAAAATATCAAAAGGACAAGAGCTCGAAAAGACAAAACGTCGAAAGGGACAGACAAGGACAAAAGGTCGAAAGGGACAAAAGTGCAATCATGAACTAGTTAAAAACAAGTTGAGTGTATTTCAAAGGTATTTGTGAAATGCATTTAACTTCAAGCGGAAGTAATACACTTATTTGATCAGTCAAAGGTGAATAATAAGCAATTTTCAAAGAGTAATTACTATGAAACAATATTATGAATATCTAGATAGTTCTGTTTGAGATAAAAATTATTGTTGATTTATGAAATTTATAAAAATTGTATTGTGCGAGGTTGATTCTCTCCGTTTTAGTTTCTTGTGTATTTCGACCTTTTGTTCTTTTCGGCCTTTTTTCTCTTTCTACATTTTGTCCCATTGGACTTTTTGTCCTTTCGACCTTTTGTCCTGTTTGATGTTGTATCCTTTAGATCTTTCAACCATTTGTCCCTTCGTCCTTTTGTCCTTTCGACCTTTTGTCCCTAACCCGTAGCAGTGGTGTACCTTCGTCTCATTTTCCCCGATGGTACTGCAAGTCTTCATTTGCTATGTAGCAAATCAAAGGTACATAAGCCCCTACGAAATAAGTAACCATTCCTCGTCTGGAGCTACTTGGACCATATCTTCTGGCTCGAATAATTTCTAAGTTCTAGGAGTCACTCAACATCGACAACAACAACATCGTTCTTTGGTTGAAGAGCATATTCGACGATTTTATCGAAACAATAGAACTTGATTGAATAACCCAACAAACATTTACTAGTTGAACTAACATCAGTGGGATGATTTAATTCAGCGCTGTGTTGAATTATGTCCGAACTATTTCTTATCACAACTTCTGTTCAAGCTTTATTCACACAATTTTGGCGAAGTTATACAACTACAACATCCCATTTTGAAAAACAACTTTATTAACTGATTCGTTAAATCTTTAATAAGCATTTTACTAAGCCTCAATTCAGCTACATGTGAATTCTTCGAAAATAATAACGCATAGAAGGTAACATCAGTAAGATATCCAATGAACGCATTTTGAAGCAACTGCAATTTTCATATAATCATTTTAAAATTTTCCTAAATCGGGTCTCGAACTGCTGTCATTTGATCATCCGCCGGTAACGTTGTCATCCGCGCCATCCTTGATTGGTTAGATATGGCTCATTCAATGCATAACATAAATAATCTTATAGCTGAATATGAATCATAATTGGACTCTTATTCAATAAGTCGATCTGTCAAACTACAGTTTGTTAATAACTGTTCAAGATTTTTATTTCAACCATTGCTGTTCAGCCAGTCATAACCATCGCACACTAGGAAAAATACGTAAAAATAATGTCGATAAGCCAGCGGTTCTCAACCTTTTTTTGGAGAGGTACCCCTTCGAACTTTTCATTAATTGAGGTACCCCCTCTCGAAAGTAGGCTTCCAATCCTCTTGAAAAAATAATTCCGAGCTCTTTGAAGGGAAGCTCCTTTCAGCTTTTGAATCCCTTTACAGTAGGCTTCAGTAGAGACTCTTGAAGGCGGTTTCAAGCCACTTAAAAGAAAACTTCCTTTGCATCTTGAAAGGACGCTTCCAAGCCTCTTGAAATAAAAATTTCAAGCTTCTTGAAGCGAGGCTTCCGAGCCTTTTGAAAGGAGGCTTTCGAACCACTTGAAAGTAGACTTTCGAGCCTCTTAAAAGGAGGCTTCTTAGCCTCTTGAAAGAAGGCTTCGTAGCCTCTTGAAAGGAGGCTTCCGAGCCTCTTGAAAGGAGGCTTCCGAGCCTCTTGAAAGGAGGCTTCCGAGCCTCTTGAAAGGAGGCTTCCGAGCCTCTTGAAAGGAGGCTTGAGGCCTCTTGAAAGGAGGCTTGAGCCTCTTGAAAGGAGGCTTCCGAGCCTCTTGAAAGGAGGCTTCCGAGCCTCTTGAAAGGAGGCTTCCGAGCCTCTTGAAAGGAGGCTTCCGAGCCTCTTGAAAGGAGGCTTCCGAGCCTCTTGAAGCAGGCTTGAAACAGGCTTCCGAGAAGCGTAGAAGAATCCTTGTAACCCTCTTGCAACGAAGCGAACGAGCTTTAGTGGAAAAAAATCATTTTGTTCATTTGACGTTTTGTTCGTTTGATCTTTTGTTCCGCAGCCCTTAATACATTGTGCTGGTTGTGGAAGGCAGGATTCAATTGGCATTCATTGATTCCTTTGCATATTATGTACAATATAAATTCGGTGTTGAGCTTAATTCAAAATTAAAAAAAAAAAGATTATTAAGAAAAAAATGAAAATACAAAATAAATTTTTGATTTAAAAATACACAATTGTCAAAACGTTATTAATCATTTTTGATTGGAATTGTAATACGTCCGCCATTACGCATTGTTGTCCGAGGTGCCCCCTTGGGCCAGCGAAGGTACCCTCAGGGGTACATGTACCCCAGGTTGAGAACCGCTGCGATAAGCGATAAAATAAAATCCGTCCCCAATGCTATTTATGAATTTATGAAAATAAAATCAATGTATATTCGGCCTTCCTCAGAATCTCTTGATAATCGGTTGCGATATGATTGTCAAATGCTAAGATTATTCCAATTTCGCCGCAATAAAGATCAACATCCGTGCGATAATATTGGGATTCCACACATGAGAGATTCAATAATTTTCCGATGTTATTCAACGGCGTTATGTCCGGCTTTTAGTAAATTTAGTTCCGCATGAATGCATGATTTTTTTTATTGATCCAGCAGTTTTGTTCGTTATAATCTCCGACAGTTTAATAAATCACGAAAATAAAAAGCATGTCTTGAAAATAAATCATTATTTTTCTATAAATCAAATTTCCCAGATCTAGAATCCAGATTTTCTCTCAAACTGAAAAAGCATCACTTGTCATAAGACGAGTTTGTACAATCCCAATGAATTCCACCACTTAAGTAATTCAATGGGATTGTACAAACTCGTCTTATGACAAGTGAAGACATTCCACTAAAAAGCTCAAAATAATTTTCTTGAAAAAGCATGTTTTTTCCCACTGTGTGATAGATCTGATAAACGTGAAATCCAATGGTTAAGAAGGACAAAGGTTAAGAAGGATGTCTAATGCCTGCTTATTAATTTACTATTCAAACTCAATTCGACCACAGAGAACTTTAAAAATCATTAGTTCAGTACATTGTTAAACTTCCCCAATGTGCTGAAATGTGATAAAACGAAAACGTATGTTCAACTTCAAATAAAGGTAGTAAACAAATAAAAGGCCATGTCGAATATTAGTTAGATTAAATGCTGAAATGAAATCTGTCTAGCAAATTATTCAGCATCCATTTTATTCAGCTACAAAGATCACAAATAAACAATAATTCAACTTAGATGCTTATTTGTAGCTTGTCGTTGTTTGTTGGGAAGAGCTCGTCGTTTTAATTTGTATGCATTATTGTTTGTTTCATAATAAGATAAACTATTCTAACAAAGTTGAAATGGATTTTTTCAGAGGTCTTGCATGGTCCATCTGGTCTATTAGTTTATTGGAAACCTATCGTCTTGCAGAGTGATTCAAGCACATTACGCTGGTCCAGTCCAGTACTGGTTAAAGAGGGCCGGTACAAACCACGTTTGGTCAAGTCCTGTACCGCTCTATTTATTTGTATGGCAACGAAAGCTGTGCATCTAGAATAGGTGTCCGAAATGTCTAGTGAAGCCTTCCTAGCATCGTTTCATCGATTCACCAGTAGATGAGGCATAAGCAAGGAAATATTTTCGGGTAATGGTAGCAACTTTGAATGTGTCAAATACGAACTGCACGAGTTGTACTTATTGTTCAGAAATAGAGAAGCTATTCGACACATAGAGGAATATTGTCAACCGAAGGAAATCTTTTGGCATTTTATTCCACCTGTGAAAAGCGCCTAATATTATCTCAAGCGAACACTCAAGAATGCCAATCTAACATATGAAGAATATCCGAATGATCCGCTTATTGCAACACCTGTACCCAGATATGAGGAAGTACCAATGAATTGGTGACAGTATTTGCAGAAGCTTCGAGACCAATTCTGGCGACAATGAAGAAGGGATTATTTGTTAAGCCTACAACCACGAAACAAAAATCAACAGGCATATCCAAACATTCGTCCAGAAATGATTGTTTTGGTTGAAGAAAGGGAACTTCTTTCAGAATGCTGGAAGATGGGGAGAATTGTCAACCTTTTTTGTACAGTAGACAAACTAGTGCGAGCTGTGGACATTAAGATTGGTCGGAACATCTAACGACGAACTGTATCAACATACATTATTATTTTTTTTAGCTAATTTTATTTGCTAATTATCTAATACATGCATTTATCTCTTAGACTAGGTGTTCCGTGTTTTCTTAACACTATCATCCTTATTTGCTATGTTACGCTTTTAGTTATTATTAATACATTTCAATTGCCTCTCGCAGTTAGGATATTTCCTCTGGTTGAATTAAACCATGTAGGAATTACAATGTTTTCTACTTAAACTAAACTTAACCTAATTTATACTAAGAGTACAAGGAGCTAATCGTTGCAATAGAAGATTGCAACGATTTTTGTCTAAAATTCGAAATTATTTTGTTGGACATTTCCCAAGCAACACGCGCAACATCTTTCAAATAGGTGTTTGTTCCTAATAAATTGCATTGAAGACACTGTCAATACATCGAGTCACATTAAAGCCACTTCCCTGTTTCAGAAAATCTCAATGTTTCATTTCCGTTTAAGTGGCGTCGCAATATTCTACCCATCTGACTTCTTGGGTGGTTTAAAATTCGATGTGTTTCATATCAGAAACAAAACAGATAAGTTGCAGAATTAATAACACTTCGGTTCATTGCTGTTACGACAATGTTTCTGATATGTTGCAAAACACTTGAGCTCAGCTGAGCAGTCCCCTGTATGTTCCTTATTTTTGACAGTCCCCTGTATGTTCCGTATAAGGTACAATGAAGTTACAAATGACTTTGTTGTTTATGTAGTGCACTTGTAGCAGAATCTCCAAATAGATTTGTTGGTGATGGTTATAATACAAGGTTGCAAATCTCAAGGTCCATGGTTCGATTCCCGGTTGGTTTTTGTGTTTTTATTTTCATTGTAGCCGCAAGATGTTGCAAATAGGCTCCACCTCTTGCGCTTTTTGAGTCACAAAGGAGTTCCAAATACGACGCGTTGTGCATAAGTCAGATCTTTAGTAAGTCACACCACAGTTGTTGTTACTCACTGAGAAACAGGAGGTGCTGCTTGGTTGTTGCAATGACTCAATATTAGAAATTCTATGAAGTTCATTGGTACTATACCACGGAGGCAACTTCAGAATCATTTTCAAATTTTTATTTTGAATCCTCTGAAGTGCCTTCTTTCTGGTATTGCAGCAACTAGTCCATATTGGCACTTCAAAATTGGAACAACTTTGGCGTTTTTCCATTTATCTGGGAAGTATGCCAATTGAAAACATTTGGTTAATAAATTAACCAAAAAGGATAAAGAGCTCTCAGGAAGTTTTTTGATAAGTATGTAGAAAATACCATCATCACCCGGGGCTTTCATATTTTTAAATAGATAGTAATAGATCTAGGGGCCCTCCTTAGCCGTGCGGTAAGACGCGCGGCTACAAAGCAAGACCATGCTGAGGGTGGCTGTGTTCGATTCCCGGTGCCGGTCTAGGCAATTTTCGGATTGGAAATTGTCTCGACTTCCCTGGGCATAAAAGTATCATCGTGTTAGCCTCATGATATACGAATGCAAAAATGGTAACCCGGCTTAGAAACCTCGCAGTTAATAACCGTGGAAGTGCTTAATGAACAATAAGTTGCGAGGCGGCTCTGTCCCAGTGTGGGGATGTAATGCCAATAAGAAGAAGAAGAAGAATAGCTCTAGTAATAGATCTCACTTCATCCAAATTAGTTCCCAACGAAGGGTCAAAAACATTCTCTTGGTTGAGAATGTCTTCGAAGCTCCGTGTAATCTGATCCTCAATTGGACTAGTGAGACCTAGACTAAAATTATGGGCACTCTCTACCTGCTGAGCAAGTTTTTGAGCCTTTTCGCCATTTGTTAATAAAATTTTATTTCTATCTTTAAGCGCTGGAATTAGCTCTTGAGGTTTTTTAAAAATTTTCGTAATTTCCAAAAGGGTTTCGAACTGGGATCTAATTTCGAGGCATTATTCTCAAAGTTGGTATTTCTCAGAATAGTGAAACGTTTTTTAATTTCATTTTGTAAATCTCGCCAAATAATTTTCAAAGCGGGATCGCGAGTTCTTTGGTATTGCCTTTGCCTCACATTTTTAAGACGGATCAGTAGCTAAAGATCGTCGTCAATAATAATGGAGTTGAATTTAATTTCACATTTAGGAATTGCAATGCCTCTGGCTTCGACAATTAAATTTGTCAAAGATACGAGCGCATTGTCAATATTTTTGGTATCCAAAGGAATATTAACATCAAAATTCCTATCGATATATGTTTTATATAAATCCCAATCAGCTCTACGATAATTAAAAGTAGAGCTGATTGGATTATAAATGGCTTCTTGTGAGATTTCAAATGTCACGGGAAGGTGATCAGAGTCAAAGTCAGCATGAGTTACCAATTGGCCACACAGCTGACTTGAATCCTTTTGAACCAAATCAATTGTCGAAGGATTTCGAGTGGATGAAAAACAAGTTGGTCCATTGGGATATTGAATAGTATAATATCCCGCAGAACAATCTTCAAATAAAATTTTGCCGTTGGAATTGCTTTGAACATTATTCCATAAACGGGGTTTGGCATTGAAGTCACCAATTACGAAGAATTTTGATTTGTTGCGAGTCAGAATTTGAAGATCAGCTTTCAACAAATTCTTTTGCTGCCCATTGCATTGGAAAGGCAAGTAGGCTGCAATGAAGGAAAATTGTCCAAAATTTGTTTCAACAGAAACTCCCAAGGTTTCAAAAACTTTGGTTTCGAACGAAGAAAATAATTTATGTTTGATACGTCTATTAATGACAATGGCGACCCCACCACAGGCGCTGTCAAGACGATCATTTCTGTAGATAAAATAATTTGGATTAACACACATACATGTACTCTCCATATAGAAGCCAACTGTAATCCAGATTCCAGTGTTCCAGTGCTTCAATGGACACTTACTCGTGGAATTATGCTAACATTGTTAACTATCAAAGCAGCCATTTGAAGATTTGGCGTAATCACAGTAAGCGAGTAAATTGTACATAACAATCAGCCATGGTACATAGAATCCACGAAGATGCCCTCACTTGCAAAACAAGTATCAGCGTCGTTGTCATGGTCACCACAGAATTGTTGAATTTCCGTTCCAGAATGTTTAAAACTTCTTGTGGCGGGCTATAAAAGTAGTGTACCTACGAAAATGTGAAATCTAATCAGTGTTGTACTACCAGGCTAATGGTTAAGTTCTGCTAGTTTAGTAAATAAATTAGCAGCACTCCAGTGATATTTTTTCGCGTGATTCTAACTCTGGCTTCGTTGCAGTTCGTAATAAGAAATGCGCATCTAATCTCTATATATAAAAATGAGTATGCATTTCCTTTGAGGCAATATAACTCACGAACGGATGGACCAATTTAAAAGATTCCCTCACTAATCGATTCGTCTTGGGGTCATATATCTATGGAAAATGGAAGATTTTGCCGGATTTTTTTTCCATAGTACAACGTTTGCCTTTACATATGTTCTGAAGAAAGTCATCAAGTTCAAACTAAAATCGATCTAGAGTGCGACGCTGCAATCAACTAAACAATTGACAGTTAGATTTAGATCGAAGAAAAACAATACGAGCAAGATCGGGCAGGTTCGTCTAGTAAAGAAAATAAATTGGTTCTTTTCAGCGTCGTATGGATGGCGTCAGTAGCAATCAGGTAAAATTTTCTTTGGAAATTTTTATTTTTGTTCTGTCAGTTTTTTAAATTTTGATTTTGGCTCTGGTCAGTGAAATTTGGACAGTATTAGACCCTATCCCATTTGTATGAGTCGTAACATTTGATCTGGCTTCCTCCTCCTCCTACAGCGTTACATAATTTGTGAACAATCCCGAAGTACAAAACACAATCGCTTGGCGAGGGCAGAAAGAACAATCACAACGATGGCCCTACGTTGTCCAACGTCCTTTTTTTTGAAATTCACCATACGGTTTTCTACTCCTATTATCAAAAGTTCAAATCTAGCGTAATAATGAATCGCCTGCTTTGAGCGTAATTACAGCGGCACACTAGGAGTTAACTTTCTGAAATCAGTATGGCGAAAGGCATCTAAGGTTCGATTTCTCAAAATTAAGCACCTTCATCGAAAAAATATTTGGTAGGCGTAGTAGCGGACACCTTCCTACATAACCGGTACCAAATAGTTTTTCATGAAAAGTTTGTAATTTTGAGAAATCCCGCGTTAGATGTCTTTCGCCATACAAATTTCTGGCGGATAACTCATGCTGGCTATTTGCGCATATATGATAGCGCCTGGATGTGGAAGCGGCGAGTAGGAAATCAGCCACTGCCAATAATTCATTTTCGTAAAATGCTGAAATTAAAGTCGATTGTAAGCAAACGATCTGCGGATGTTTCATCCCCATGGGCGTTGTTTTTCTCTCAATTCGTGCTCTTGAAAAATCGCTTGAAAAAGCACGTGGCTACCAAGATGGCCGATTTGTAGCTTTGTTGTAAAACCACCTTAAGTTGACATTTTGTGCCAACTTAAGAAGTCCATGATTGTGAATAAACACTTCATTTTTCAAAAAAAAGTTCCTAATTTCTCAAGAAACCTGTGAATTCTGAGGTTACAAAAATAATCCTGGCACTTTTTGAAAAGATTTTGGAATATGAGCTCCGATTTTGGAATATGAGCTCCGAACTTTAATATTAATTATTTAATCACACAACCATCATCGGGTTTACATGTTTTATGCAATAAAACCTTTCTAACTCTTTATGTTTTTCGTGAAATATTCGTCTAAAAATCTGGTAATTTTTTATATTCTAAATGCAGGTTATGTAAGGTTTAATACATGTATAAAAATCCTTTATCATTCGTTTTAAACTAATGAGTTGTTATATGAGTTATATAAGTTATCTTCATAACATACTTCGATAATACAATTTACCAGTAACTAATTATTCTTTTCTGTATTTCTCCTTTCAGGTGAGCTCCTTTTCTTTACTAGCAGCACCATGCGCTTCATCACAAGGGTTAATTGCAATATGAATACCATAGTCGATTCAAATGATACGTCCCAGAGGTATCATAGGTCAATGTCGATCAATCAAAAATGGTGAAATTAGGCTCACCAACCAGCCGAACCGCCTTAAAGCAAGTTCCACCATTCTTATGCTCGTACTGATGCATGCACAATGGAAAGCCGAGATCAAGGCCCACTCGAGTTGTGCAGACCCGGTGGTAAAATTGCCAATCATTGTGCGGTGTGATAGGTTCAGGTTCACTATCGGATTGAGGCGATCATGGGAACGGATCCGTTGATTTGTAACAGCATAATTGGCTGCCGTGAATACATATTATTGGATTCTATTTGAACATGCAACGTGTAAAAAACAAGAAAAGCGGTGGAATCTATGTGGCCAATAATAGCACCTTCCACGAAAAAAACAGTTGATCGCCGCCACGTCAGGTATTTATCGAATCTTACTGGACAAATTAAATTGTTAGTGCATTTCCATACTATATATAATAGCCCTGTTTGTCTGTCCGGTGACTAGCCAACCAGACGCAGCACGCGGGGAAATTCTCACAAAAATTAAATATTTCACACTTCAATTCTTTTTACTTTCAGCTGCAGAAAACAAAACCAGTGACACCCTTAGACAACCAGACACAGCATTTGATAAAAAAAAATCACAGACAACAGACGTTGAAAATTTTGATTGAAAAAAAAACACTTGCCACGGGCGCTACAGCGTCCATAAATAAACTAGTTTTTTATACTTTTTAGGTTAAAATGCATAATTTGGCTTATTTTGGGCACTTTAGATGTATTATTCACTCGAAACAAATCATTTGTCTTATTCTAACAAACCTAGTTTCATTCAAGAATAAAATTGGCCCACCGTACACTGCTCGTTAATTATGTGATCGCGGCTTTCAATCATTATGTCTTTTGTATATGCACAAGAAGACTGATGGATTGAGGCACAGGGCCATAGTCCAACCTTTACGAAGTAAGCCCACTAAGATGCGAGAATGAGAATCCAAAATTTGAGTTTGTTTTGCCTTTCAAGCGCACTATTTCCATTCCATCAGAATGGCTTTTGTTTTCACTGAATGAGCAAAAGTGAGTGTAAATGACCTTTTCCGTATGTGTTGGACTTGAGCGGTTCAAGGCCGAGGATTGTAGATCGATTGATCGGCGTGTGGAGAGAATGGTGGTTTAAGAATGTTGTAGTTTTCACTGCTGAAGGCAGTTAGTTAGCAGCAGTTTTTTTTTCAAATTCGGCCGCTTTTTTTTGCTGATATAGGATAAATGCATACATACCTACCGGGCAGCAAAATTTACTTAATTTTAGCAAAAAATCTAAAAAGTTGGGATCGTAGTCTTCGTAGGGCAGTACAGTAACACAACACCTAGTGGACCAATAATTTTTTTTTCACTTTACGAAAATGTTCTCTCGTGATACCAGGATGAAAACTCGAATTTTGGTGGTAGACAACTGGTAGTTTCAAATCGATACACTTAATTTAGAACATTGCGGTTATTAATGAGATTTGATTTATCAAATGCAGTTATTCGGATATTTTGTGATATTGTTAAGATAATTAACATGGAATTAATTTTTTCTCACCTATAATGACGTAGCGTGGCGAATATGATAACCTGGTGTATCCTTCAGTGTCATAAACATATCAAAGATCGATAAAATGCGATTCCACAGTCGCCACCGCAGGTCATCGATCATGAAATCTCTTTTAGTCATGCCCGATTATCGGCAATCTTGGCAGCTACGAGCACTCGGCCTCGTGTTTTGGCTCAACTTACCGCAGCACCACGAACGGGCAGCCACGCCGCATCAGTTGCCGGGTCCGAAAACAAGCATGCTAACTCGTCATTCTACAAGAAAACTTTCTCTTTCGTTACAAGCGGTTTTTTTTTCTTTCTTCCTGTTGTCTGCCGTCGCTCGGCGGCTACATTCACGACTTTGCAGGCACTGGACCCCGAGCAAGGTGAGGTCCCAAATGTCGTGATTAATGATCGTCAGAAGTCAACACTGCCGCGACCACGTAAAAACATAATAATGCGCGCGTTGGTCCTCCCGTCCCGTCAGTCAGTTAGTTCAGCTGAAGGGTGACACGATGCTTTCCCACTGCTCGGCAAGCAGCGACCGATCGGGCGCAACAACCAGTGAACCCATAAATCGGGATCTCGGTGTTTTACCGACAGGCGGCAGGCGAGGAACAGGATTACTTCTGTTGTTTTGCTGGTGATGATTTATAGCGTCAATAAGATGGACAACGACAACTAAATCTGGATAACGGTGGGTGCCCAACTTTCACCGTTGTTCTCGATCTCGATCGGTGCTTATGATCAGAACCTGTTCTAATGAGACTATTGGAATCGAGTTTCACTATGCATAGGGTTTCCATATGAATGAAGCCTTCGTTAAAAGCCTTTATTTTGCCATGGCAGATATATGAAATTATGCTTCCGATGATTTATTTATTTTAATTTTTGTCGGGCGGATCGCGAATAGCGGGAGGAGATCCAGCTCAATGAGTGGGCAGAAAGCAATCTGTTTCATACCGGCCTACTCTTTACATATTTGAGGTATTTGTAAGATCAGTGTGACATAGGTACTTCAAGTATCATTTCCATCGCATCATGGATGAGGTGCTGTTTGCAGGACATATAATGCTTAGCCCAAAATCTGTGGCGATGCTGGTCGCAGAAATATGTGAGCAACAGGGAATGTAAAACAACAACACTGCTAATGACAACAACATTGTCCTCTCTTGTGAATGTTGGGACAAACTGCAACAGAATAGGACAATAATCGCCTGCCGCGCATTTAGAGAAGAAGTCGGTTTTCGATGATGTTTTTGGTTAAATAAGTAACAGTTATCAATGTTTACACATAAACTCAACCATCTGTTAACGAGATTTGTGTTTTACTTCTAAAATATACAAGTTATCGCAGTTAGAAAAGTTCACAACAATTACCTCTCCATGTTTGTTGCAAATAAAATGGAACGCAACATTGTCTTCATCCTCTCCACCACCTCCACCTCCAACAGCAAACGAGGGAGGCAGGACTACATCTCCGACCCGCTAAACCGTTTCCATTGCCGCCAAGCCCGTCGTCCCTTCGGTACCACCAGAAAGTAATGTAAGGCCAGTGCACAACGCACCCTCGAGGTTAGCTGCGTGTCCTTGCAGCATCGAACATCGTGACTCGCTTTTTTAGAAGAACACCATGGTATCGTGCCAGCGCATTGCCGGCTTTCCAGGTGGCCTTACCACTCCCTATGTCCTCGGAAGTAGGGAAGGGTCGACTTGGCGCCTGCTTCCCTCTGCACGACTGGTATCAAGAATGATGATGCTGCGTGCACCCCAAATTGACCTCTCTGCGATAGGGTCTATTCGCCAACACACAGAGGGACTTGCCGACGCGGTGCCTACGCCTGCCCCATCCTTGACGAGAACCCCTTTCCGTCCTCGGGCTCGGAACCCGCCCGGTTGACCGACGCCGCGATAGCGACGATACCATGTTGTTCTTCGCGCGGCCACTTGTTTGATAAAAGGATCGAGTTCGACCACAGGACATGACTACCGGTCTGACCCATGAAGCCGACTCCGAACCCTTGGACCACCCCCTGAACTAGCCATCCTTGAGTCCACGCGCCACCTTTTGTGTAGCTCCGAGACGATTTGGGCGATAGCCGATAAAACGGCGTTCCAGCCAACATCATCTTTACACATCCTCCGAACTAGGTTGCCGGGGTAGTGTCCAGACCACATGTGGCAAGCATGTGGTCACGCATTGCGCGAAAACGTGGGCACACGAACAACACGTGTTCCGCCGTTTCCTCTAAACATGCGCACACCAAACACTCGGGCGAGGCCGAGCAAACCAGCTGCGTTACTTGCACTGTGATTTTGCAGCACGCTTAAACGCCGGGCACTTCGAACCCCGCATTGGGTGCTTACTGTTCACAGCTTTGTGTTGTTCCCATCAGCATTGTGCCTTATGTCCCTCCAATTCGCAGCGTCGGCAGAGATTGCTTCTGTCAGAGCCTTTTCAGTCCCATTGGTTCCAGGACTTGAAGCAAACTTCGGGTTGCTCGTATATGCCCACAGGGCACACCGACCATCCCACCTTGACGCTCCCTAACTTGACTACCTTGGAGGCGTCCGCTGCAAATAGTCGAACCGACGCTACCTCAGTCCATGCCGGACCTTTCCGTAGCCGAACGGCTGTGGTGGGCGTCTCCACTTCACGCTGTCGCCGCAGTGCCGTGACGAGCTCTTCGACCTCGGTAATATCGTCCAGGTCCTTAACCCTTAGATTCACCTCCGTTGTGAGTGCCCTCACCTTGACCGTCTCGCCTAGGACTTCCTCCGCCAACTTCTTGTAGGCGGCGCCCTTTTGCGAGACGCCCCGCTTCAGCTCGAGGATCATCTCGCCCATCCGAGTACGTCGTATTTGACGTACGTCGGCGCCGAGTTCACGAGCTTGACGTCACTCCTCATCGCCTTCAAGACGTCCGAATACTTAGACTCGTCCGTCTTGATGACTAGGGCCTCGCTCCTGGAGCGATTGGCGTCTACCCTAGACTTCTTGCTACCCTCATTCGCCAGGGCCTTCTTTTCGGCCCTTGACGTCTTCGGTTTCCTCTTGTTCTTGACCAGGGTCCAGGAGGCGTCATCCCCCTCTATTTCCCTGGTCTGGTGCGGCTGAGAGCTCTCAGCCTGCCGTAACCCCTTACCACCGTCTTTCCTGGGTGGACGGACCTTTCCAGGTCCTTCCTTCCCCGGTTTTGGAGCTACCTGGCCGGGGTTCAGCTTCCCAGCCCCACTACCCTTGTTCGGGTAGTAACTCATCCCCTGGAGACTGTCTTCCCAGTTTTTGTGTCTGCTCCGTTGAAGCAGTCACCCCCGACGTGCCCGCGAATACTTGAGCCTCAGTCTGGGTAGACTTTGGCACCACCGTCTTCGGTGGCTCGCCCTCGGTCGATTCGACCTTGCCCGAGTCCACAAATCCTTTGGCCTCAGTCTGGGTGTCCTCGACTCCACGGATTTCACGGGTTTACACTTGGCCGTCCCGACCGCCCTCTCCAGCTTGGCGTCCAAGTTGATGTCTGTGTGTATGTGTTTGTGTGTATGTGTGTGTGTCTGTGCGCACCCACCCAAGAAAAATGTCACTCATTTATCAGGTACTTATCCTTAACCGATTTACTCGCAAGTTGCATTCGATGAAGAATACTCTACCATTGTTAAAGTACACCGGGGCAAGTTGAAACGGTTTTTTCAAAGTTGAAATTCGAAGTGCTGTAAAAAAATCACCCTTTGATATATTTTGAATCCGTTTGCGGTGTTTGCTAGTTCAGGCCAAATATTATACATAAAAAATAAACAACTTCAACAAACTTTTTTATAAATATTTTTTATATTTAAAATATTTTTTTATATGCATCATTTCAACTTGCCCCGCGAATCGGGGCATTGTCCCATTGCAATAAATACGGATAAAAAATATAATGTCAATTTTTTGGAAAGATACCATTTATTTTTTTCAATTTATTAGATTTTTTTTGTATTTCTCCATGTAAAACAAGTTTGATAAATTCAACGGCATATTACTCAAGTCGGCGAAACTGACATGGGACTCTTATGCGAATAAGGGCAGTGTACAACATAGTAACAAGCGTATTTTCAGAGACACTTTCAGAGACCACTCGGATTACTATTCAGGATGCTTCATTATTTGGTTCACTTGTATATTACGCAGTTGATTAATTCTGTTGTGGCTTCTTCATGAATGCACATTAAATCCAGCCATCATATCTCTCATAAACTCTTCGATTGCAGAAATAGACAGCTGGGGAAGTGAAAGGTGGAGTTAACGAAATGTTTACATACTCTATGTTTTCTTTTCTGAGTGTCAGTGCTCAGAAGATTGAGAATCTCAAAACTGCAGTTTAAACATGACCCCTTTTTATTCTAGTGGAGATTGTGGGAAGGTTACATTCATGACAGAATGGGCGGAAATTAATTAAATTTATGTTCAGAAGTTTGCATGTTTTTTCAAATTTATGTTTTTTGAATGTATTTACGGACCATGTTGAATTTTGAAAAAAAAATACGTTTAATTGCGAGGGTGACGTTTTGAATCGTTGTTTCAATTTGCCCCGCACCGCGCATTTCTATTTGCCCCGATGAGTTGAACATGCAGAGCAATATCAAACAACCAAAATACAAAAATTAAAACGGGTCTTTCATCGATTTTTCATAATCATTATGCTTATTCAACATTGAATGATTACCTCCGTGAAAATTTGATGAAAAACTCTTCAAACATCGTTTTGAGACCTGTTTCATTGGCACGTCAAATAGTTGGTTTGGATTTTGCAAAGGGCGAAAAATAAACAATGGCAGGGATTGCTTTTGAAAGCTGCAATCTTTCGGGAATGGCAGTCAGAAGGAGCGTTTAGGCGAGTAGTTTGTTGAAAAAATGATCAAAACATTCGGTCATTTCCTTTCTGAATCACAGCTTCTGTTTCAACTTACCCTGCATTTCAACTTGCCCCGGTGTACCTTACCTATTGAAAATTGGCTAGATCGGACTATGGGCTCGAGAGTTGTGGTCAAAATACAATTTTTTTTATAGACAAATTGAGTAAAAAAATGTCACTCATTTTTCAGGCACTTATCCTTAGCATTAGTATTGTTACGATATAATTCGTAGATTGGACACTAGTGATACTCATGTTTTACTTTTGAGATCCTTATCTAGAATACTATCAGAAATCAAGAAGTGGTCCTTGATTCCAGTCTTAAACAAAAATAACAAAAGCATGAGGATTACTATTCCTGGCCACGCCCATCTTCACCGTAACTAGGGAGAGGAAGGAAGTCGAAATTAATTTATTGGCTTTTTTCGGTGATAATTATACTACTCAAAGCGAAAGGGAGTAGATGAAAGTAATGAAGATACAGATTCGATTGACACCGCAAGCGAGCGGCAAGTGTGAAATGAATAGAAACTGAAGATTAGCAAAGGGCCATATGAGAGAACAAGCATTGTTGAAATCGCTGTTATTCTGCCTAACGTCCACCCAGGAACGGCTTGGATAGTGACGTGGTGATCACTGTACCAAGACAGGCAAAATAACAGCGATTTCAACCTGCTAAAGTGCTGTTCGGCTAGCGTAAACAGTTCTATTGATTCGTGGCATATTTTCAGAGATTCATACAAGAGCGCGCTAAATCTCTTCACGCATAACTCTCGCAAGCTCATACTTCGCCCAAATTGAATCTTATTCGAACTGTATTTCATCAATTTTTTGCCAATTGGATTCTATAATTAGGAAAGCTTTGATCACCGCGTGACTTTATCGAAATTAATTTATTGGCTTTTTTCGGTGATAATTATACTACTCAAAGCGGAGTAGATAATGAAGATACAGATTCGATTGACACCGCAAGCGAGCGGCAATTGTGAAATGAATAGAAACTGAGATTAGCGAAGGGCCATATTAGAGAACAAGCATTGTTGAAATCGCTGTTATTCTACCTAACGTCCACCCAGGAACGGCTTGGATAGTGACGTGGTGATCACCAAGACGTTAGGCAGAATAACAGCGATTTCAACCTGCTAAAAGTGCTGTTCGGCTAGCGTAAACAGTTCTATTGATTCGTGGCATATTTTCAGAGATTCATACAAGAGCGCGCTAAATCTCTTCACGCATAACTCTCGCAAGCTCATACTTCGCCCAAATTGAATCTTATTCGAACTGTATTTCATCAATTTTTTGCCAATTGGATTCTATAATTAGGAAAGCTTTGATCACCGCGTGACTTTATCGAAATTAATTTATTGGCTTTTTCCGGTGATAATTATACTACTCAACACGAAAGAGTAATGAAGATACAGATTCGATTGACGCCGCAAGCGAGCGACAAGTGTGAAATGAATAGAAACTGAAGATTAGCAAAGGGCCATATGAGAGAACAAGCATTGTTGAAATCGCTGTTATTCTGCCTAACGTCCACCCAGGAACGGCTTGGATAGTGACGTGGTGATCACTGTACCAAGACAGGCAAAATAACAGCGATTTCAACCTGCTAAAGTGCTGTTCGGCAAGCCGCTCGAATCAATCGAATCTGTATCTTCATTACTTTCATCTACTCCCTTTCGCTTTGAGTAGTATAATTATCACCGAAAAAAGCCAATAAATTAATTTCGATAAAGTCACGCGGTGATCAAAGCTTTCCTAATTATAGAATCCAATTGGCAAAAAATTGATGAAATACAGTTCGAATAAGATTCAATTTGGGCGAAGTATGAGCTTGCGAGAGTTATGCGTGAAGAGATTTAGCGCGCTCTTGTATGAATCTCTGAAAATATGCCACGAATCAATAGAACTGTTTACGCTAGCCGAACAGCACTTTAGCAGGTTGAAATCGCTGTTATTTTGCCTGTCTTGGTACAGTGATCACCACGTCACTATCCAAGCCGTTCCTGGGTGGACGTTAGGCAGAATAACAGCGATTTCAACAATGCTTGTTCTCTCATATGGCCCTTTGCTAATCTTCAGTTTCTATTCATTTCACACTTGCCGCTCGCTTGCGGTGTCAATCGAATCTGTATCTTCATTACTTTCATCTACTCCCTTTCGCTTTGAGTAGTATAATTATCACCGAAAAAAGCCAATAAATTAATTTCGATAAAGTCACGCGGTGATCAAAGCTTTCCTAATTAGAGGAAGGAAGTGTTGATGTAGTACTTACTCAACGAGAGGCCACCGACTTAGCGACACCCTCTTAAGTACCACGGAGTTGGATAATGAGGAAGGTATTCGTTGGGTCAGGATTTGCCTGTAGCTGGCAATGTAACCGTGGTAGATCTTACCCCGTAACACACCACGTAAAGGTATCTACCCAGCATCACGGGTATCATTTTTCAGGCACTTATTCTTAACCGCAACAAGTTGCATTCGACGCAGGATACTCTACCATTCAGTGGCGTAGCCACGGGGGTGGTTTTGGACATAAAACCCCCCCCAAAGTCAACATTTTTGGAAGGATTTTTTTTCTCAAAAAAAAAATGTTCAGAAAACCACCCCCAGACCAATTTTTTGGCTACGTCACTGCTACCATTGTTTCCTATTGAAAATTGGCCAGATCGGACTATGGGCTCAAGAGTAATGGCCAAAATACTATTTTTATAATGCACGAGAAAAGCACCATCACCGCTAGGTGGATTAATCTTGGTTTTTAGTGTATCATCAATGAACGCCATAGATAAATCCTTTGATTTTTCTACATGTGGGCGCTTCTTATGTACACGCAAAAAAAGCGTTCTCGAATTCTTGAACCAGCAAAAATACACCCTGATTTATTTCATGGATTCGGGAGCACCAGTCATGTTTTCCAGACCGTTCCAGAAAACGTGACTGTTGTTCCTGAATCCGTCACTCTTATTCCCGGAAAAATTACATCGTGTTACTTCACGAATTTATGAACGCTTATTTTTGCTTATATCAACTCTCTTTTTACGACACTTATTAGGGGGACGTAAACCGAATGTGACGTACAAAAATTTTTGCTAAAATTTCTAGCATTTCACTTAATTTATTGATCGTTGGATACTTTTAAATACATTCACTTGCGTTTTTCATGAGGTATTGTAAGATATCTCCAAATCACGGCATATCAGATGTTATAAGATCTCCAAATTGACCTGGAGTTTGAATCAAATGGTCTACCGAATCAACCAAAGCCTTCATGATGTCCTGAGCCGTTGGATCAACTCAATTATGTTCTCCGAGTCTTTGTCTTTCACTTTCATCTCAAAACAAGACATATGAGGTGTTGTAAAATCTCCAAATTGCCCTGGAGTTTGAATCAAATGATCTACCGAATCAACTGAGGCTTGTATGATGTCCTCAGCGGCGGTATCATCCCAATCATGCCTTCCGAGTATCTGTCTTTCACTTGCGTCTCAGGTCCAGGTATATGAGATGCTTTAGGATCTCCTAATTGGTCTGGAGTTTAAATCAAATGGTCTATCGAATCAACCAAAGCCTTCATGATGTCCCAAGCAGTGGTATCAACTCAATTATGTTCTCCGAATATCTTTCACTTGCGTCTCAAAACAAGACATATGAGGTATTGTAAGATCTCCAAATTGTCCTGGAGCTTGAATCAAATTGTCTACCGAATCAAACAAGGCTTCCATTATGTCCCCAGCCACGATATCAACGCCATTATGTCCACTAAGTGTATTTAGATTACTTACCAAATGAACAACGACTTGCATGATGTCCTTAGCAACGGTATCAATAGTTGAAGGCGTATTCACTTTGGTTCTATGGATCAAAAAGGGCATGGCCCAATTTATATGTGACCGGAATTGGTCACAATCAAATTGCTACAACCATTTTTGTCTGACTTGTGCTGCTCGGGTTGTTACCGCGGCTGAGGACATCATGAGGGCCTTGGTTGATTTGGCAGACCATTTGATTCAAACATTAGGACAATTTGGAGATCCTACAACACATCATATGCCTGGATTGGAGACGCAAGTGAAAGACAGATACTCGGAGAACATAATAGGGTTGATACCGTGGCTGGGGACATCATGGAAGACTTGGTTGATTCGGTAGACCATTTGATTCAAACTCCAGAACCATTTGGAGATCTTGCAACATCTCATTTGCCTAGATTTGAGACGCAAGTGACAGACAAATACTCGGAGGACATAATTGGGTTGATACCGTGGCTGGGGACATCACTCAAGCCTCAGTTGATTCGGTAGACCATTTGATTCAAACTCCAGGACAATTTGGAGATCTTAGAACAACTCATATGGCTATATTTTAGACGCAAGTAAAAGACAAATACTCGGCTGACATATTTGGGATGAAACTGTGGCTGAGGAGTCTAAGGAATTCTTGGATGACTTGGAAAGGAACGGCTGCTTAAGGCATATTGAGTTCGGTTTAACAGATCATATAGGGCTTGAACCATTTTCGAAAAGAGATAACAGCCCTTCGGTAACGCGGGTAGACCTCAAGACTTATAGGAATAAGACTCGAATAGGGCATAAACCATTTTTAAAAAGAGATAACAGCTCTTGTAGACCTCAGGTCCTTGATTACGAGTGTAGACTCCAGGAAATTCTTGAGTGACCTGAAATGGAACAATTGTTGAAGGCAAATGATGAATATACAAAGCATTTACTTTGTTCTTTGGGTTTCTAAGAGTGCCTTCCTTACTTTTGGATGTCAATAATGTTTCAAATTCTTTTTACGTCACGTGCTATAAAAAAGGGGCCCTCCTTAGCCGTGCGGTAAAATGCGCGGCTACAAAGCAAAACCATGCTGAGGGTGGCTGGGTTCGATTCCCGGTGCCGGTCTAGGTAATTTTCGGATTGGAAATTGTCTCGACTTCCCTGGGCTTGAAAGTATCTTCGTGTTAGCTTCATGATATACAAATGCAAAAATGGTAACTTGGCTTAGAAACCTCGCAGTTAATAACTGTGGAAGTGCTTAATGAACACTAAGCTGCGAAGCGGCTCTGTCCCAGTGTGGGGATGTAATGCCAATAAGAAGAAGAAGCTATAAAAAAGGAGGCCGTAAAACGAAGTGATGTATAAAAAGCTGCCGTAAAAAGAGGATTGAGTGTACTTTATCATACAGTATTGGACAAAACTTTACGGTTTTATTGGTTTTTTCATAAAGTTTAAAAAATCAAAGCCACAAATTTGTCATTTTACATCAATAGTATTATATTCCAGTCACCGCCGGCCGTTTAAAGGTCACCCACATCAAAAAATTTATGCACGAACTGTAAGGATCTATATTAAACTAGCTGACCCGGCGAACTTTGTCTCGCCCAAAACTGATCAATTTGCTGATACATTTTTTTTCGTATACAATTTATTTAAAAAACAAAACGGTTTTTCAAAATATTTTTTTCTTTTTTTGACATCTTTATTATATATATATATATAGATGATCAAAATTGAAAAAAATCATGTAAATTTGTACGAAAAACCATTTCAACGAAAAGATTGGGCATTGATCTTTAAAGTATTCCATTTCATCTTAACATTTTTCCTCGTAAATAGAAGAAGAAAAGGGATATAAATTAGCAAAAATTGGGTTGTGTATTCTTGAGTGATGCGCGGTCGTACAAATGCCAACTTTGTTTTACATATATATAGATAGTTATGCATAAGAACTATTCAAGTAATGTTATCTTTTCACCGTCAGCCTACTATATAAGATCGTTTTAATTTATTTTTTAATACATGCAAGCACCTTCCCCTTCTTTTTCAAACAAGGGAGAATGCATTTACGCACTGGCCCAGCACAAGTGCTTCATAATTGCCAAACTACCACATGGAATTGTGCTGAAATGTGGAACTCGTCCAGTCGTGACGGGCTCTACCCACGAAACTCACCTTAGACTTCCCCCACAACTTTTATCCAGAATGCTTTCAGGATTACTTCTGGGGGATATGTTGTACCTACAGTACAGTACAGTACAGTAGTATGAGCTCTGCAGTTTCATCAACACCTGGGTAGTCTGGGCAGACGGAAATTCACGCGTGCCCAAGCCTGTGGAGGTACTGTCGGAAGCAGCCCTAAGCAGCACAACTTGTTTCACTACTGAACATTTCACTGTGTTGCAACTATTCGGAAAGAAACAATCTTTGCGTATGTGCCATCAAATATAACTCTCTTGCAATCTAAAAAGCGCAAGAGGTGGAGCCTACGGAAACATCCTTCGATTGCAGTAGAATTGCAAAAAAATTGCTAAATACTACAGCGGAAAAAAATAAAATAAAAATATAAAACTGGATTCGATGTATGGATCTTGTGATTGATAGTCCTCGACTCTATCACAGCACCATTCAACACTTCGAAGGGACTACATGTTGACTCACCATAAAACCATACGATTATGAAGTTTTGTATTCGGGTTTTCTGTTACTTGATTGCACCATCACCGGAAAAAATTGTGAGTTGTCAAAACGTTGAACGATGCTAAATTAAACATGAAGACACACTTAACTTATCTGCAACTTAACTTAAACGAACAAATAAATTTTAAAAGACGCATTGAAGTAACATGGTAAAAAATATGCAACTTGATGATTTTGTTTCGTGTTTGAAACATAAAGTGCAGTATTCTTTGATTATTTGTTTCCAAATGTCAAACACGTACTGCATTGCAATGTTATTGAAACATGGATCACAATTCGAACGTTTTTGACATCTTGATGCAACTTTTTCGTGCTTTGATGTTTTTCCAATGCCTTTAATGAAGCTGAATAGAAACAAGGTGCTTTTCGGAAGATGTTGCGCGTGCTACTTGGGAGCCATGGCCTGACAGGAAATGTGTCTGATGGAAGTGAAGTTCCCCAAGGGGTCCCCTCACCCTGAATATTGCACTATAATATGAAATACCGCCATCGGGGGTGACAATGGGTCTGGGGGGTGAGTATGGGTCATCCCTCTCACCGGCAGCCTGGAGGTCGGATAGCAAAATCGTTCAAAAAGGTCTTTTATATTTTAGTCTTCTTGGCCTCAGATACATTCAATCTATTCTACAAGAATTCTAAGTACTTGAAACAGTGACCCATTCTCACCCCCGACGACGGTACTGTTGAAGATTTTCATTCGCCATGTACCGAACATTGCTGATAATCACAAATGTAGAGCCAACTAGAGATGTCGTAAAATCTCGATTAATCGATTAGTAACTAATCGATTACTCTCGATTCTTGACGATTATTGAATCGATTCATCGTTGAGTAGTAATCGATTATCACAACGATGAATCGATTAATCAAAGTAATCGAATCTAAGCGTTTTCGTAAAATCCCGATTAATCGATTAGTAACTAATCGATTACTCTCGATTCTTGTCGATTATTGAATCGATTAATCGTTGGGAAGTAATCGATTCAAAATTAATCGATTATCACAACGATTAATCGATTAATCGAAGTAATCGATTAATTTGCGACATCTTTAGCGTCAACACGTTTTCTTGAATATCAACCAAAATCGTGAGCGGCTGAAGCCAATAAACATTTGCAAGCCGTTACACAAAAAAATACTCTGTTTTTAAATCTTTTTTAAATACAGTCAAACCTACATGAGTCGATGTTTTATGACTCGATATCGACTCATGGAAAAAAAATTATTCCACATCAAAAAATATTTTCTGGGTTACTGTGATGGTCCCTTCAAATTGCTTCCTAGGGATTTTCTTTTCCAAATACAGTCAAACCACAGAGAACAGACGTTCATCTTCATTCGCGTTGTTGTGTAAAAGTTTGTACTGGTCTTTTTTAAGTATGTCGTTATGCCTCCGTTGCGCGGTGCTAGTGTGCTGATGGATATGGTTAAAAATTGCCGTGTTTTGCTTTTTAGCGCTAGTGTTCATTCCGAATTGCTCCTAGGCTCGCTCCTAGATGGCAGCACTACATTGTTTATGTAGTGTATGCTAACGCCATCGCTTAGTGAGGTTGAGTTTTTATGTCGGGCAGCCTGCGTTGGCGGCGCTGAGGTGCGATTTAAATCTTTAGACACCTTTTAAACGAAATTTTGTTCGAGCATCCATGTCTGTTCTCTGTGGTCAAACCTCCATGAGTCAATATTGAAGAGACCATCGATTCATGGATATATCCAGATGTGGAATAGAAAACCTTTGGAAAGCTGTCTGAAGGGACCATCACAGTAACCCAGAACATATTTTTTAATATGGCATAATTTGCTTCCATGAGTCGATATCGAGTCATAGAACATTGACTCATAGAGGTTTGACTGTATCGATATTTCCATGAGTCGACGGTCCTTTCAACTCATGGAGGTTTGACTGTACAATGTTTTTTGGCTCTTTCCAGTGGAATTTGGGTGTTTACGTCAACAATTCTTTATATTTACACGGAGAAAAAGGCTTTTAGTTTAAAACATCCAAATCGTTGGTTGAAATACAAACCAATTTTTTGTTTGTTTCAAACTAAAAAATTGTTGATACTAGTTCGTATTTTTGGTTATATTAACCAGTAGATTTTGCTTTGAACAAACTATGAAATTTAGTTCTTTCAAAGCTATATTTGTTTGTTTGAAACAATTATTATTATTATTCCAAACAAAATATTAAGTTATTTCATCCGTTGATTTGATTTGACGACAACCATATTCTTCTTTGAAGTAACATAAATCAATTTTAAAAACAAACTGAAATGATAGTTCATACACTTCACGTCTTCAAAACTCTTCACATTAGGAAAATCGTGTTGACTTCCTGTTCTTACGATTTATCCGAGAATTCGACAGGTAATAAATTTATAGCTTTCTTTCGGAATTTCCACATATTCAAATATTGTTAGATTTTTGTGTCGCTAGCAAATTACCCAGTTTGTGCGCATCCTGTTCGAAGCTGCGGTTTTGAAAACCCCGTACAGCGATGGATATGGCTAGAATTTTACATTATATTGTACGTGGATTTCCCTATTGGACCCGACCGTTCGAAATAGTCGCTCCTTGAACGGTCGTTGAAATCGCCGTTTACACCTTCACACCCATCTTTATAGTAAAATCTGTCAAAATTGGCAAGTCTGCCATGTGCTTTTTGCTGTTTCCCTCGGACTTCTCTTTCTTTTTCCGATGTTTTCCCGAATAAAAAAGTCCAATAGAATTACAATAGAAATTATTGTAACAATACGATGAATTTAATTGTAATTACAATAAACTCTATTGCTGTTCACAATAAAATAACAATTAAGAATATTGTTTTCCACCATAAAGCCTATTGTAAATGGAAGTTTTACAATAGAAAATAGGGGTTGTTAGTTACCGTAACAATAAAAAAAAATCGTTTATTTCTCGAATAAATTTTTGCTATTACAATAGAATTTATTGTTATTCTATTGTCAACATTTTTCTGTCAATAGATTTTATTGTACGTTTATTGGAACAACAATAAAAGGCAATTTAATTGGTACAATAAAAGAACAATAGAAATGAATGTTCATCAATAAAATTTATTGTAATTTTATGATATTTTAATGTAAATCTATTGTATTTTCTATTCGGGTTGACATCTGTTTTGATAGACAAGGAGCAAAAAACAAGGCAATCTACCAAACATTTATTGAGTTTGGCAAACCTTGCTGGAAAAGGGAACGTTTGAAATAGGCAAGTGAACCGACCTTCGAATCCATTGGTCAATAATTTGTAAGCAATTGAAATAAACATAAAACATAATTTACCCCAAAAAATATCGCGAATTAAAAAAATAAACAAGAAAGAAACATTGCTGGTCAAGGTACAATTCATGTTTGTTTCAAACTAGAAATGCATTTGAATCAAATCGAAATTTTGTTATTTCAAACTAAATTTCTTATTTCTTATCTGTAAAAAATATTGGAATATTTTGATAATTATTTTTGGGTGGCGCATATTGCCCAACGTCATTCATTTTAAACCGAAATACCTACACTATTTTGGAATGAGATCATTTTCTTGTAATATTTTTGGTTTTTCATGAAAATTCTTGGAACGTATAATGACTGATATGTTAGATTATGATTAACACTTCGAAAATACATTCGGATGAAATCACAGTTAAATTGAGAGATTTGCTAAGGAGGCGCATATTGACGATGTTTTATCGGGTATGTTGATCGGTAATTAATCGTAATTGATGGTGTAATGCATGAGGTAAGGTTCTTACTGAATATTTTTAGAATTTGGCGCTTTAATTCTTGATGAAACTAATATCGCTTTGTATTTCCAAACAAACTCTATATTTGCAGCCGGCAAGCATTTTACCCTAACCGTTTGCTCCCGCTTAGATCGCTTGGCATGCTGACTGGTAATTGTCGACTTGGCTTCTGCTTACCAACTCATTGAAGTCCCCATAAAGCTTATCTCAATTTGCTACGCCACAATTAAAGTAATCGTTGCAAAACCGCCGCCGTCGCTGCCATACTGATGATGGGCCCAAATCGACCGAGTTCATCCAAACCATTTGCATTGTTTTGTTTACATTCTTCGGTGGATAATTGTTCGTTCGGAGCCAGCAGCAACGCGTGCTCTGCAATCAGACGCCGCATGCCCGGCCGCACATTACATCATCCATGGTGGCGGCGCGGCGTGACGTCGGCATTATAGGTGATGGAGATCATTTATGTGGATCTTCTTTGTACAAATGATGCCACGCTGAAGCCGTGTTTTATTTGTGGCTGCGAGTGTTATACATTTGTCATCTCAGCGGTATTTCTTCGGAAAAGAAGACAAGTGACAAACTATAAACTCGAATAAAGCAAGTGTTCAACATAAGTGGTTTTTCATCTTTCCAGCTTTTCCAGAACTGTCATTAATATTTTTTTATTTATAACGTTTAGACAGTTCGGATTCACTAAAGCTTGTACGCATAATGCCTGAGGAGGTCTCAAATTTAAAAAAAAATTACAAGTATTCGTTCATATAAGTTTTTAAATGAGCGCGTTTCACAGGATTTGGCATTGAGAAAAAAAAATCTACTAAATTTAAAATTCATAGGCACTAAACTCGATGAAATGTTTTTTCAGAGCCGTTCCCTTTAGCTACAATATTGTAAAACTAAAAAAAGGGAAAAAGCTATTGAAAGCATTGTAATTAATGGATAGTTTCTAAGATTGAATCTGTGGTTCCTCAGAAAAGCAGTTGAAGTTATGTTATGGACGCACTTTTGAACGCATTACTGTTCGTGAGTACATGTACATACGAACATTGAATTCAAAACCTCGCGCCAAGGTGTCTACCCGTGAAACTGTGTTATGAGTTATTGAATGTGATCGCGTTTTTGCTGGTTTTCGTTGTATACTTTTCTTTCAAGTGGTTTTCCCTTAACTTTGCTCAACTGGTATCTCAGCCAGTCAGTCAGTCTGCCAGTCAGCCAATGTTTGTAAATAATGTGTACGCGATTTTCAGGTGATGGCTTTGGAAATGCGCCAGACCCAGCTGAAAATAAGAAATAACCCTCACTCAATCGTGATGAGAGATGCTGTAAGATGCAGCTCTATGTAGCGTGGTTGCTTGTTTTGTTTTGATTCATTTGAAAATGTGTACGCATTTGACTCGAACAAACATTGACACCGTCGAAATGAGCGTTCGAGTGTGGATAAACCAGAGACGTTGTAATTATATAGAGACACGCAGAGAGAATAAAAGCAATTCTGGCTTCACGGCCCGCAGATATAAACAATCCTGTGCGATTGGCAACATATAAAATTGTGAGAACTTGAAGTGACTCTCAGTATGAGGAATTATTTCATTTGCCTCACCGCCATATCCTGCCTTTTTAGCACCATTGCCAAATATTCAACAACAAATATAATTAAATATAATATTTAAACTTGCTATGAGAACTCTGAAAACAGCTTGATTTACTTAACTTTTCAAACTTTTTCATAATTTATATAATGTTGATGACAATACTTATCTCGCATTTAGCATCGATTGGTAATGTTTGTTTACTTTGCTCGTTTGGTATCGTTCGATTGGTACTTTCGGCTTCACTCTTCGCGGGTCTCTATCTATAAACAACGTCTCTGGGATAAACGATGTGAATGGTTTGTTTTTAATTTCAAACAAGTGGCCGGAAATGTATGATTCTATTCATCCATTTTATTTTCGTGACACAACACAACACTCAGCGAATCACAACATTAAGGTTCGTTATGGAAATAATACTTTTTTTTTCAAATGTTCAAGTAACATCATGAAAAAAAATTGTTTTCGTATTCGTTGCTCCTCTATTAATGACCTTTTTAGTTTTTACTGCACTATGAATGTACACAAAGCGAAGGTGTGAAAACACTTTTCTTGTTACATGTTAAGGGTCATTATTTACGTGGATTTTTTTTGAAGAAAGGCAACAAGATAAGTAGTTATGTTTGGTAAGTAGTAGCAGAGATAGAAAACATATTTCCGTGTATGATGTTTGTCATTTGAAGTGATGTACGAATGATGTCAGCCACGTAATAATTGAGCTTTACAACAACTCCCGTTCGTACACAATATTAACCTTTCTGGCTTTCTTATAAAACCAAAACCAGACTTTTGATGTTCATATTCATAAAGAACCAGCGAAAGAATCAAGGTTTTATACACGGCTGATTTTGTTTTCATTTGCATGTTACGGAACCAAGGCTGGTTACGTAAACCGTAGAAGAACCTGTTCGCAGAAGCAACACATCTTTTTCCTGTACATTCATAATCACCCGATTTACCTAGCTCCGAAGAGCCTTTTGCTGTAATGACTGAAACCAGGAGGTAGTGGTTTGGGTTTATGTAGATTTCAGATAAATAATTCGAAATAACTTCATGTAGCTTGAATTACGAGGAGTTATATCAAGGGATTTCGGTTACTAAAAATTTGATTTGTATAAGTTGTTAATAGGGCATGAATTGTTGGGCTGCGAAATGGTGAGTTGACATCCGGGAAGGGGCGCCTAACATAGCTCTGGTCCTCACAAGTTCCAATACTCACGCTTCCACGGGTCTCCTGATGACAATTGACCGCCAGCTAAGGGTTGCGTACTTAGCTGGTAGTGCAGCCTGGGCACTGTTGTCCTTCTGACATCAGCTAGAGTGAGAGGGTGCGTACTATGGGGTCTGCCTAGGATGTGGTGGGGTTCGACAGTGGGCTCTGTTGAACTTCTATAAAAGCTGCATGTGTCCCCAAGCAGGCCCTATCAAAGCGACCGTGTGCCGCTCAAAGCGCACTAGCCTAGTCCTGGTGTTGGGTGGGACTTTAAACAAATTTGACCCGACTGATCGAGCGTCTGTCCACCAAGGAGGTGCGGCTCCAACAGCGTCTGTTCTGGCATCCAGCGGCTGAGTATGAAATGCTATTCCCCGGAAGCTATACCTAAGATGGCAGCCCCATCCCGGTGGATAGGGAACCTTGGGCCAACAACCTACTGTTCCCGAAACATCAATTTGTTCGAGAATCCGATAATGAAAGAATACGGACTGATTTTACGGCGACGACTCTTAGCGCGAAACAACGGACACGAATAGGAACATGGAACGTTTTAACCCTAGCCTAGTAGGGTGAATTGGCACAACTTGCCAATGAGGCATGCCGGATGAAACTTGAGATCCTGGGACTGAGTGAAGTCCGTTGGCCAAACTTTGGAGAACACAGAACGCCGTCGGAACAAGTTCTGCTATACTCTGGTTTACGAGGTGAACACGCTCCCCGGCATCGCGGTGTTGGCTTCCTACTAAGCGCTCAGGCACACTCTGCGCTTATGAAGTGGGAACCTATAAGTGAAAGGATAATCGTTGCCAGATTTAGAACACGGGTCCGAAACCTTACTATAATCCAATGTTATGCGCCAACCGATGCTGCCGATCTGCAAGACAAAGAGAACTTCTACAGTCAACTCAATGCCGTCGTAGATAGAATTCCGAAGGGTGATATCAAGATCTGTTTGGGTGACTTCAATGCGAAGATCGGATCCGACAACTCGAACCATGAGCGCATTATGGGACGCCATGGTCTCGGAGAAATGAGCGAAAACGGAGAGCTGTTCGCAGAATTTTGTGGTAATAACAACATGGTGATCGGGGATCGCTCTTCCCTCATCGACCGGTTCACAAGGTCACGTGGGTCTCCCGTGACGGCTTTACAGAAAATCAAATCGACCACATCTGCATCAGCCGAAAATGGAAACGGAGCCTTCTTGATGTACGGAATAAACGTAGTGCCGATATCGCGTCTGATCATCACCTCCTCATCGGCGAAATACGCCTGCGCATTGCGCGGATTCGTCGGCAGGAGGAAAGAGTTGGACGACGATTCAACACACGCCGACTGGAAGATGCCACGGTGAAACGGTCCTTCGTTGAAGAACTGGAGACGCGTGCTGCAGATATTCCGGAAGGTGGCAGCGTGGAAGACCAATGGACCGCCATCAAGAATGCCTTCATCGCCACCAGCGAGAACAATCTGGGTGAACTACGCACCCAGAAAACAATGGATCACCGATGAGACCTGGAGGAAGATAGAGGAGCGAAGAGAAGCCAAAGCCGCGATAGAGCGATCGAAAACCAGAGGAGCCAAAGTCTTAGCCCGTCAACGATACACGGCTCTTGAGAAGGAAGTAAAACGCTCATGTCGACGGGACAAGCGAGCGTGGGCAGACTCTCTGGCCGACGAAGGAGAGAGAGCCGCCGCAACCGGGGACATTCGCCTCCTCTACGATATCTCACGACGCTTAAGCGGGGCGAAGATGAATGCAACGATGCCTGTGAAAGACGCGAATGATCAGTTATTGACCGACCCAACTGACCAGCTGAAACGCTGGTTCGAGCACTTCGAACAACTTTTTCAAGTGCCAACCAGGCCATCACCACCTCGGCATGATCTGCCTAGGATCCGACGTATAACACGTGTCAATACCGAAGCTCCATCACTGCTAGAGATTAAAACAGCCATCCAAAGCATGAAATCGAATAAAGCTCCAGGGGTCGACCGCATATCAGCCGAGATGCTCAAAGCTGACCCCATGACATCCGCTCAACTACTGCATCGTTTATTTCGTAATATCTGGGACACCGCAACTTTCCCGGTCGACTGGATGCAAGGTATCTTAGTGAAGGTGCCCAAAAAGGGTGACCTGACTGTATGCGATAACTGGCGAGGCATTATGTTGCTGTGTACCGTTCTCAAAGTTCTGTGCAAAATTATCCTAGCCCGGATTCAGGAGAAGATCGATGCGACTCTCCGGCGGCAGCAAGCCGGATTCCGTGCCGGAAGATCCTGTGTGGACCATATTGTCACGCTCCGCATCATTTTGGAGCAGGTCAACGAATTCCAAGAGTCCCTTTACTTGGAATTCATCGACCACGAAAATGCTTTCGACCGTCTCAATCACGAAACGCAAGGAGGTTCATGAGAAAATCATCGGCCTCATCGAAGCACAGTACGAGGCCTTTTCGTGTAGAGTGCTGCACAATGGGGTCCTGTCCGACCCTATCCGGGTCGTAGCTGGTGTGAGGCAAGGATGTATTCTATCACCGTTACTGTTCCTCATTGTAATCGATGAGATTCTGGTAGATGCGATTGACCGTGAACCAAACCGCGGGCTGTTATGGCAGCCTATAACCATGGAGCACCTAAACGACTTCGAATTGGCGGATGACGTTGCACTACTCGCGCAACGGCGCTCTGATATGCAGAGTAAGCTCAACGACCTTGCCGATCGCTCCTCCTCGGCAGGTTTAGTCATCAACGTCAACAAAACCAAATCGTTGGATGTAAACACGGTGACTCCTTCCAGTTTCACAGTAACCGGGCAACCAGTGGAGAATGTTGAAAGCTTCCAATATCTTGGTAACCAAATGGCGTCAGACGGCGGTACCAAGATCGACATAGGCGCACGGATCAAGAAAGCAAGGGCTGCCTTTGCGAGTTTAAGAAATATCTGGAAAAACAGGCAGATAAGCGAACGCACCAAAATACGAATTTTCAACTCTAACGTGAAATCTGTGCTGTTATACGCTAGCGAAACATGGTGTGTATCAGTGGAGAACACTCAACGGCTGCAGGTGTTCATTAACAGATGCCTGCGGTATATAATTCGGGCCTGGTGGCCTCACAACTGGATCTCAAACAACGAGCTCCATCGTCGTTGTCACCAGAGGCCGATAGCAACAGAAATTCGGGATCGGAAGTGGGGCTGGGTCGGCCACACTCTACGTAGGGGCGGAAACGAAATCTGTAAGCAAGCATTAGACTGGAACCCAGCGGGACATCGCAGCAGAGGCAGACCCAGAGGCTCATGGCGGCGAAGCCTCAATAAAGAAATAAAAGAAGTCGACCGAAATCTAACCTGGCAACAGGTTAAAGCGATAGCCGGGCATCGCTCAGGATGGAGATCTTTCAAGTCGGCCCTTTGCACCACCGGAGGTGTACAGGATCCATAAGTAAGTAAGAATTGTTGGGTAAAGGATGTTTATCGCGGAATTTTCTTCTTTTCCTCCTCCTATCGTCGACCCCTGTCAGACCCACCCCGGAGTCGGATTTTCCTTGATACGATTAGATTCGTTGGCGATTTCGTACACCATTCAATCCTAAACTGTCTTGTCCTGTTTTCTTGAAGATTTTTAAATAATAGGCTCAGTATTTTAATAGCAATCGCATTTGTGTAATCAGGGCCGGGTTTAACCGGAAGGGGGCCCGGGGCCGACAGCTCGGATATGTGATTTTGATGCGATTGGTGGGCTTACGTCATTAGCACTGAGATGGCAACCAAAGACATATCCTGTCGTGGTGGTATCACATGTTGACTATTTTTGTTTGGTGCCGCGTTACATATCTGGCATTGACGCACTGATTTTACGCATGTGCAAGTGATACAACAGACATTGTGTCTTGGAGCCTTGAATGGTAGTGCAGTCAAGCAGAGGCCTTTTTCATCTGTGATAATGATGTGAGATCACTTCTTTTTGGCAATACTTTTCTGATGCGTTCCCTGTGACGATGAGTCGTAGCTACGCTCATATTTTGCTAGCTGGCCATTTATTGATAAACGATGTATTCAAGATATTCTTAGGGAATCGACTGGAATCACCGAGTAGAAGTCTTTTTTTTTTCAAAACTGGGAACGTGCCGCCAGTCTTGTTATGTCTCACTACGAAGAGCCATAATAAAAAATTCCACACATTATAATAATGGTATAAGAACTATCTTATGACAGCTTCATTCTAGATAAATTTTACTAATAGATTGGGAATATGCGTGATGAAGCTTTACTTTGCCACCGAAAAGTGAATCCTATAGCTGACCTATACATAATTAGATTTTTTAGATAATCACCGTAGTTAAACAATGATAAGGCTACTTTACTTGTTAGAACAGTTTAAAGTTGTAGGCAACCTTGACAAAGAATTGATAATAAACTAAAATAAATTCTTTAACACATTCATGATATATTTTACATTGAGTTTGATAGTTTTGCATTAGTTTCGGGTCGAACCTCACTTTAACCCATCCTTATCATACGCCATGGCGTTCAAGTGGACATTTCTGCAATTACCCTCTCTAATATCGGCCTTGGGCTGACTTGCGCTCTCATTGCCCCACCAAACGCTGTAAAATGAAAATAAAAAATGAAATCAGCTTGCCAACTTCGTTGATAAAGCATACACTCTATATGTCACTGTTACTCTATTCGAGAATCAAAATGCTTGCCTTATCTAATATCAACAATATTTTATTTTTGCACAACTCTTTTACGATAGACTATAAATAATTGTAAGGATTTGAATACAAACCAATTTGGCCTTTCGCATTAGACTTGGAAGATCAAGTCAATAGGGGCATCAAGTCTCCCGCAAGTTTTGAAAATGCCAAATTTTCCATCTTTCAGATATTAACGTAACTAAGGGGGAAGCGTATTACCTGTAGTATTACTTTATGCATGTTACATAATGAGAAATATCCGAAACAAAAAATGGGGATCATCATGTGTGTCCAGTTTCCCCTATTATTAGATTCATTTTGAGTTAGCTCCTGCTCGAGATCCACGCGTGTGAGCTCATAACCACTAAGGAAATCCTCCTTTGCTACCGTATCTCGATCCAGTTCTTGATAGCTGAGTATACGTTTTCATCGAGTTCTTCAGAAACCTCATTAACCTAGAGGTTCGCCTGTTTCACCGCTAAGCGCAAGTTGATTGAGAGAATTGAGAACTGCCTTAGCTGTACGGATTTTGATCCTTTGATTTTGATTTTGATCCTTTGACACGGTGGACGGTTTTCAGTTCAAGAAGTATTGATTTAATTCATTGTTTTATCATGTTATTAGTAGTTTCTAATTTCTAATGTGTAACACTTCAAAAGTAGAAGCCTTAGTGCTCCTGTATCAACGTTTCATTTGCATTCAATTCCTATTTTCTGGATACTTTTTCATATACTGAGGTGCCTAAGTGTACGGATTTCGATGCCCCACGGTATAAGTACAATCTGAACTTCTGGTTGTTTGGGTACAGTTAACATACTAGGTATTCGTTTCGACCCTTCTTCAAAATAATTCGAATCCCTCGCGAAAAAAAGAGCAGCTTGCACTGGACTAGTTTCTTTAATTATTTCCTCGAGCAAATTACGAGAAAAAAAATAGTTTCATTAGATTCTGAAGGTATTTCAATTTCCGGATCTGACTTTCCTGCTTTACTCTTCGAAAAGTCGGCAGCGTTTTCATCGAACGGGAAAAGTCCACAAACTATTGTCGAATTCGTTTTTAAACCTGGATCAGTGCCAACCCGAACCCTGAATAAAAAAACGTTTTCAGTTCCATCTGTCATTGGATATGGTGGTGTGCGTGGCATCGTGTTTGTTTTGATTCGAAACAATGATCACCATACCGGACTTTACCAGTGCACTTGCAGTTTGTGGGCCACAACGAACCAGAGCAAGATAAAAACGATCAAGTACCTACGCGCTATGATTATCTGGAATTCTTCTTCTTCTTCTTATTGGCATTACATCCCCACACTGGGACAGAGCCGCCTCGAAGCTTAGTGTTCATTAAGCACTTCCACAGTTATTAACTGCGAGGTTTCTAAGAAAAGATATTTTAGTTACTAGATAAAGATTGTCGCTGTCGTCGCTGTCCGGAACATCTTTTGCTGGCGAGGATAGGGGAGCTAAATGTCAAAGAAGAAAAATCCATACGATTTGACAGGTATGTACCACACATGTTTCGGACAGCAGAACAAAGGGAACAGAAGCGACAATCTTTATCTAGTAACTAAAATATCTTTTTTTCTAAGCCAGGTTACCATTTTTGCATTCGTATATCATGAGTAGGGTGGCTCAAAAAACACTTTTTCAAATTTTTTGATGGGCCGCCCTCTTATTCGGTTCTATTTGATGCCCTGATGCTCTGGACAAAATTTCAGCCAAATCGGTCGACGTTTGGGCGATGCTAAACTCGTTGGAAGTTTATATGGAAAAATGTATGCAGAAATATCCAAAAACAGTGATTTGCAGTTGGACGGTACAATTTACGATCAAGAACCATGATACTCTTTCAGTTCTTGTAGAATTAAATACAGAATGTTATGCTGAAAACCGCGAGAAGATTAGAGTTTTTTAGGAAAAGATATTAGCATTTTACTGGAGTGATGTAGGGGTGAATTTATTTCTTTTCAAAGGTAAAAGAAACGAAATTTGCTCAAACCCCACTTCAGAGAAATGCTAATAACTTAGCCGGGCAAACTCTAATCTTCTCGCGGTTTTCTGCATAGCATTCTGTATTAAATTCTTCAAGATCTGACTGAGTATCATAGTTCTTCATCTTAAGTTGTGCCGTCCAACTGCAATTCACTGTTTTGGGATGTTTCTGCATACATTTTTGCATATAAACTTCCAACGAGTTTAGCACTGCCCAAACGTTGACCGATTTGGCTGAAATTTTGTCCAGAGCATCAGGGCATCAAATAGAACCGACAAAAGGGCGGGCGGCCCATCAAAAAAATTGAAAAAGTTTTCCCCATACTAATTTGAGCCACCCTAATCATGAGGCTAACACGATGATACTTTTACCTCATATATATGAGGCTAACACGATGATACTTTTATGCCCAGGGAAGTCGAGACAATTTCCAATCCGAAAATTGCCTAGACCGGCACCGGGAATCGAACCCAGCCACCCTCAGCATGGTCTTGCTTTGTAGCCGCGCATCTTACCGCACGGCTAAGGAGGGATTTTCGCGAATTACGAAATGGATATATCTACCCCGGATTCTCTATTCCTTTCTGCTCCTTCAGGAATTCCTCCACTAGTTCATTCAGGCTTTTACTCGAAGTTTCCTTGTGGAATTCCTTTGCAAGTTCTTGCAGGCATTTACTCAAAGTTTCTTTCCGGAATTCTCCCGAAAGTTTCTTGGGAAATTTCTTCAGGAATTGCTCTGGAAGTTCTTTCAAGAATCCATTCACAAGTTCCTCTTTTTTCCCGAAGTTAAGTTAGGAGCCCGGGAGTTCGTTAGAAAAGTTCGGAAGTTCCTTCAAAAAGTCTTTCGGAACTTCCTTCAGAAAATACTTGGAACATTCCTTCAGGAATTCCTTTGAAAATTAATTTAACAAAAAATCTTCCGGAAGTTTCTTCAGTAAATCATTTGGAAATTCATTCACGAAATCCTACTCATATTCCTTCAGGAATTCCTCCAGAAGTACCGTCAGAAATTTCTCCGGAAGTTCCTCTAGAATTTCCTCTGAAAGTTCCTCCAGGAATTCCTTCGGTGGTTTCTCCAAAGATTCCTCTGGAAGTTTCTCCAGGAATTCCTATAGAACTTCCTCCAGGAATTTCTCAGGAAGTTCCTCCAGGAATTCCTCCAGGAATTCCTCCGGTGGTTCTTTCAGGAATTCCTCCCGAAGTTCCTCCTGGAATTCCTCCGGAAGTTCCTCCAAAAACTCCTCCGGAAGTTTCTCCATGAAATCCTCCAGGAGTTCCTCCAGAAATTCCTTCGGAAGTTCCTCCAGAAATACCTCCGGAAGTTCCTCCAGAAATTCCTCCGGGTGTTCCTCCAAAAATTCTTCCGGAAGTTCCTCCAGAAATTCCTCTGGAAGTTCTTCCAGGAATTTCTCAGGAAGTTCCTCCAGAATTTCCTCCGGCTATTCCTCCAGGAATTCCTACGGTGGTTCCTCCAGAAATTACTCCGGAAGTTCCTCCAGAAATTCTTCCGGATGTTCCTCCAGAAATTCGTCCGGAAGTTCCTCCGAAAATTTTATTTTATTTTATTTCGTCAACCAACGTAGACTAGTACATATACATATACATGTTTGTTTTTGTAATGCTATAGTATAATTAAATAATAGGTTTTTTTTAGTAAAGTGATGTATAATTTTGATTTTGAATTTATATTGCTGAATTTGTAATGTTTGTTCTTTGGAAATACTGTCTAATGTTATGCCGAGACATTGTTAAGTCAATAGTTTCGCAGTGTTGATTGTAAACGGCCATCATTCGGTTGAGAGGCCCAAATTTGGCGTAATTTGTTCGGTAGTGGTTGGTTAAAAATAATGTTCTATGTCGAAGTAGCCGAGAAGGTATGTAAAAGTTAAATTTCGATAAAATTTCAGTTGAATCAACACGTTGAGAAACTATATCGTTAACAAATGAAACCGTTGCACATTCTCGACGCTCTTTCAAAGTTTGTATATTTATAAGCATGCAACGTGCTTCATAAGATGGAAGAGGAAATGACGTCCAACCTAATTTACGAAGAGCGTATAATAGAAATTGTTTTTGTACTGACTCTATTCTTTCTTCATGTGTGGTTGTATAAGGCGACCATACAATGCTAAAATATTCCAGTATAGATCGTACATATGAAATATATAGTGTTTTGATTGTGTAGGGATCCTGAAAGTTGAAGCAAAAACGCTTGATAAAGCCTAGCATATTATTAGCTTTGTGGATGATTGTATTATAGTGATCAACAAGAGTTAGTTTCGAATCTAAAATCACTCCTAAATCCCTAACTCTTTCGTGTCTTTCTACAGTATTGTTCCCTAATACAATTCGTCCGGAAGTTCCTCCAGGAATTCGCCTAGAAGCTCCTCCAGGAGCTCGTCCGGAAGTTCCTCCAGAAATCTCCGGAAGTTCTTCCATAAATTTATCCGGAAGTTCCTCCAGGAATTCCTCCGGCTGTTCCTCCAAGAATTCCTCCTGTGGTTCCTCCAGAAATTCCTGGAGGAACTTCCACAGGAATTCCTGTAGGAATTTTCGGAGGAATTCCTGGAGGAACTTGCGGAGGAATTCCTGGCAGAACTTCCGGAGGAATTTCTGGAAGAACTTCCGGAGGAATCTCTGTAGGAACTTCCGGAGGAATTCCTGGAGGAACTTCCGGAGGAATTTCTTGAAGAACTTTCGGACGAATTTCTGGATGAACTTCCGAAACTTGGAAGAATTTCTGGAGGGACTTCCGGAGGTATTTCTGGACGAACTTCTAGAAGAATTCTGGAGGAAATTCCGGAGAAACTTTCGGAAGAATTTCTGAAGAAACTTTTGTTTTGTTTTGAAGTTTTGAAGGGACTTCCGGAGGAATTTTTTGAGAGACTTCCGGAACTCCGGTACTTCCCAAGGAATTTCTGGAAGAACTTTCAGAGGAATTCTAGGACGAGCTTTCGGAAAACTTCCATTTCCGAAGGAATTCTTAAAGGGACTACCGGAGGAATTCCTGGATAGACTTCGGGTGGAATTTCTGTAGGAATTTCCGGAGAAATCTTTCGAGGGACTTCCGGATAAACTTATGGAGGAACTTTCAAAGAACTTCCAGAGAAATTCTTGGAAGAAATTTCGTAGGATCTCTTGGAGGAATTTCCAGATGAATTTCTGGGAAAAAGTATGAAGGAATGCCTGAAATATTGCTCTAATGCATCCCTGGAAGAATTTGCAATGGAATGCATACAAGACTTCAAGGAGGAAAACCTGGAAGAATTGTAAGAATTCTTTGAAGAACTTCTGTTTTGATTTTTTTGAACTAGTGCGAATCTAGTTCCAACCTGAGTGAATAAAAGAACGTTTTGACAGCAGTTAGAACTTTTTAAAAACGAATTCGACATATGATTTCATTCATTATTCTTTTCGGTTTGAAAGATGCGGACATTGCCTGGTCTAACATTTCGCCAAATCCGTTCATTCGTATAACTTTATTTATTGAGAAATATGTTATAGGGAAACTTCTCCTGGAATTTATCGCATGGCTCCGATATTTATTCCATGAAAAACAAAGCAGTGCGCACTGCAGTGGAAAGCAATGTGATTTGTATCTGATTTTAGCGATTTTTTTCAGCAGTGAGCACGCATGTTGACAAAAAGAAGCAATGAAAGTAAAGCCGTATTACTTTGTTTCGCGATGAGATGAATATATGTTCAATGAGATGGAGATCGGAACAGTTCCACTAAAATGTATACAATTTTTAGTGGCATAAAGATCAGAAATAGTGATGCAATATATTACCGGAATTTCCTTGCTTCCGTGGTCCAACCAGTCTTCAGGGAACGACAACGGATAACTACAAAAACGGAGAAGTGCGCAATGAGATATCTCTCAATATAAAAATGAGTTAACATTTCCATTGAGGTGAACTCACGAATGCATGGACCGATGTGAAAGATTTTCTCATCAATCGATTCGTCTTGAGGTCAGCTGTGTTTATATGAACAAAAAGTTTGAAAATTTGACGAGTAAGTTTGAAAAATTGTCAAAATACGAGTTGGGAGAAACCCATGGTGCAATGGTGCAATCAACTAAACCAGCGGTTCTCAACCTTTTTCTTGGGAGGTACCCCTTTGATCTTTTGCGTTCATTGAGGTACCCCCTCTTTTTATCGCCCTAATGAAAATAAGCGTAACTAATATATATGATAAACGGTCCTGACTAACGGGATATGTGACTCTCTATTATTCACATAGTTCTATCCAAAGATTTTTTTAAAACGTGAAGCTTTCAAAATCAAATAATGTTTATACATCAAGACTTTAAAGATCCGAGCCTCTTAAAAGGAGGCTTCCGAGCCTCTTGAAAGGAGGCTTCCGAGCCTCTTGAAAGGAGGCTTCCGAGCCTCTTGAAAGGAGGCTTCCGAGCCTCTTGAAAGGAGGCTTCCGAGCCTCTTGAAAGGAGGCTTCCGAGCCTCTTGAAAGGAGGCTTCTGAGCCTCTTGAAAGGAGGCTTTAGAGCCTCTTGAAAGGAGGCTTCTGGGCCTCTCGAAATGAGGCTTCTGGGCCTCTTGAAAGGAGGCTTATGAGCCTCTTGAAAGCAGGCTTCTGACCTTCTTGAAAGGAAGTTTCTGAGCCTCTTGAAAGGAGGCTTCTGAGCCTGTTGAAAGGAGGCTTCTGAGCCTCTTGAGAGGAGGCTCCTGAGCCTCTTGAAAGGAGGCTTCTGAGACTCTTGAAAAGAGGCTTGAGCCTCTTGAAAGGAGGCCTGAGCCTCTTGAAAGGAGGCTTGAGCCTCTTGAAAGGAGGCTTCCGAGCCTCTTGAAAGGAGGCTCTGAGCCTCTTGAAAGGAGGCTGAGCCTCTTGAAAGGAGGCTGAGCCTCTTGAAAGGAGGCTTCCGAGCCTCTTGAAAGGAGGCTTCCGGGCCTCTCGAAATGAGGCTTCTGAGCCTCTTGAAAGGAGGCTTCTGAGCCTGTTGAAAGGAGGCTTCTGAGCCTCTTGAGAGGAGGCTCCTGAGCCTCTTGAAAGGAGGCTTCTGAGACTCTTGAAAGGAGGTTTCTGAGCTTCTTGAAAGGAGGCTTCTGAGCCTCTTGGAAGGAGGCTACTGAGCTTCTTGAAAGAGGCTTCTGAGCCTCTTAAAAGGAGGCTTCTGAGCCTCTTGAAAGGGGCCTGAGCCTCTTGAAAGGAGGCTTCTGAGCCTCTTGAAAGGAGGCTTCTGAGCCTCTTGAAAGGAGGCTTCTGAGGCCTCTTGAAAGGAGGCTTCCTGAGCCTCTTGAAAGGAGGCCTGAGCCTCTTGAAAGGAGGCCTGAGCCTCTTGAAAGGAGGCTTCTGAGCCTCTTGAAAGGAGGCTCTGAGCCTCTTGAAAGGAGGCTTCTGGAGCCTTTGAAAGAAGACTTCTGAGCATTTTGAAAGGTGGCTGAGGTCTCTTGAAAGGAGGCTCTGAGCCTCTTGAAAGGAGGTTTCTGGGCCTCTTGAAAGGAGGCTTCTGAGCCTCTTGAAAGGAGGCTTGAGCCTCTTGAAAGGAGGCTGAGCCTCTTGAAAGGAGGCTTCTGAGCCTCTTGAAAGGAGGCTTTCGAGCCTCTTGAAAGGAGGCTTCCAGCCTCTTGAAAGGAGGCCTGAGCCTCTTGAAAGGAGGCCTGAGCCTCTTGAAAGGAGGCTTCCGAGCCTCTTGAAAGGAGGCTTCCGAGCCTCTTGAAAGGAGGCTTCCGAGTCTTTTGAAAGGAGGCTTCCGAGCCTCTTGAAAGGAGGCTTCCGAGCCTCTTAAAAAGAGGCTTACGAGCCTCTTGAAAGAAGGCTTCCGAGCCTCTTGAAAGGAGGCTTCCGAGCCTCTTGAAAGGAGGCTTCCGAGCCTCTTGAAAGGAGGCTTCCGAGCCTCTTGAAAGGAGGCTTCCGAGCCTCTTGAAAGAAGATTTCCGAGCCTTTTGAAAGAAGACTTCTGAGCATTTTGAAAGGTGGCTTCCGAGTCTCTTAAAAAGAGGCCTCTGAGACATTTGGATGGGATTTTCGAGCTTCTTGAAAGAAGGCTTCCGTCCATTTTGAAAGAGGCTTCCGAACCTTTTGAAAGGAGATCAAGCCTCTTAAAAGAAGGGTTCCGAGCCTTTTGAAAGGGGTGTTCAAGCCTCTTGAAAGAAGGCTTCTGAAATACTTGAAATGAGGCTTCCGTGTCTTTTGAAAGGAGTTTACCGAGGCTCTTAAAAGGAGGCTTCCGAGCCTCTTAAAAAGCCGTTTGAAAGGAGGCTTTCGAGTCGCTTTGAGGGGGCTTTAAAGCTTATTAGCTTTTAGGAAAAAAGTCTTTTAAGCTTCTCAAATGGGGATGGATTTTAGTTCAGAAGCATATTCTTGACATATAAATATTTTTCTAACATATACTTATTTTTTGTTTCAATCAGATTTTCAAAATTTGTTCCTTCTTCGTTTGGTCTTTAACCTTTTTGTGCTACAGCCCTTCATGTACTGTGCTGGTTGTGGTAGGCAAGATCAACTAGGATTTAGTTTGCTGATTGGATTTGCGTGTATTTTATGTACAATGCAAAGTTTTTGAATAAAAAATTAAACAATTATCAAAACTTTATCAATCAAGGAATTTTATTACATCCGCCATTGCGCATTTTTCCCGAGGTACCCCCAGGGGTACATGTACCCCAGGTTGAGAACCGCTGAACTAAACGATTGACGATAGGGTCGAAACTAAAACAAAAAGAATCCGAGCAAGATCGAGCAGATTCGACTACCTAGTACCTATTGAATATTTCCAATTTGGCGAAATGCTTAGATAGCCAACAATTGGTATTCTCCTTTAAATAATGTTTCAATATTTCGGCCAATATGTGAATTGTTTCTTGTACAAAAAGAAGTGCTGGACTGCAAACGTGCCCAAAGCATTTATAATTTTTACAGGTTAAGGTGACACGGGAAGCACTAACAATCATCAAATCGTCATCATTTCCATCATTGAATGCTTAACTTTTTTCTACAACAAATATGATTTTGAAAAAGTATCACCGGCGCGTGCTTACTCGCAATCTACATGCTGATACATTTACAGTTATATCAAACAACTGAACACCGAAATACGCCGCTCCAAAGTTGCGAGGTGATAATGCTAGAAAGAGACGAAAGATAGGAGAAATAACACGTTGTTTAGTGCCTTCCCGAGTCACCTTAAATCAATAAATCCATTTAAAATGTGTACACAACAAAATACAATTTTCTTCTTCAAAGTCACGTTCTTATTTCAAAACCAAGAGCAGTAAATTTATGTTGTCAAGGCTTGTACTCATAATTAAATAACCATCTAACACGCATAGCCAATTATGCCACACAACCCGCCCAAAATGGTCCATCATTATGATCATGGTCCGGTCTTCAGTCCGATCACGTCCGTTGGATCATGCCGCGGGCGATATGGGATCCATTCATCTGCGATTTATCGCATCCGTGATGGCAGCGTAGCGCACCGTGTCGAATGTCTTCAGACTTTATAACTTTTGAGGTGTTTCGGATCTTTTTCGGCTGAAATCTGAATATTGTTCGCTGAAAGACAGGCCAAACCTTTTCGCTTTCGTCTTCCCTGCCTCAGTGATTTGACGACAATAGGTAGCCCGGTAATAGAGCAGCTAGCGAAGATCTGCTCTTTTCCTTGTTTAATTGGCAGCTGTGACGAATGTGGTTGACGGAGATCACGATCATAAGAGTATGCGCTATTGCGAGTTCCGTTCAACTTCTGGTAAATTGATTGTGTGTGGTTATTCTTCTTTGGGTTGATATGTTCCCTAAAATGCTTAGCATTGCTAATCAATTAACTCCATTTGACCATAATACATAATTGAAATTGTTGTATTATACTCAACTACGAAGCTGAATTTTGCAACCTCAGCTTTTCAGCCGTGAAAATTTACCTTGTCTGTCTTGGTTTCGGCATTGTGTTGAACATTGTCATCAGTATGTAAAATTCCCGCATTTATAATCATTAATCTCATATCACACACCTTTTAGATCATGACAATAATCGTTGGTTGGCACCCGACGTGGTGGTCTGCTTAATCACCATCCATGCTACTGGTGTGTGGAAGATAAATTCAAATTTCTTCTAATTAAAAGTAATATGGTTTTATGTCTTTTTCCATTATTCTGCAGGTTTGAGAGATAGAAGCACGTGTTTGGTAATAAAAACCTGCACACGGCCACACTTGAGACCGTATCAGGGAACGAGATGAAGCGATAGTTGCTGTTTGTCATTATAGCGGCTAATTTGTTTATCTCCTTTGTGTTTTGAATTCCGCCTAATCACCTTTCTCTAATCAGATTTTATTTTCTTTTGTTTTTCCAGCTGATAGCCGTGTTGGCATTGTATCAACGCGTTGAGGCGCAAAATGCAACTTCAAAAGCGACAGACGCAGACAGCAGTGCTTCCGACAAAAAGGAAAAAGTCACCGAAGAGAAGACAAAAGAGACCACCAACCCAGATGCTCGCGGAAAGCGAAACTTGGAGTTGGGGAACCATGGCTACAACTACTACCAGACTGTTCCATTTCGAGCGGATCGTCGAATCTCGAATGCCTACCAAGACTCCCGTCCACCCTACTATCATCCCAATAACTATGTCCATCATCCACAATCGCTAGTCGGTCCTCCGCCGTCCCACCAATATCACGGTAAACCTCCTCCTTATGCGGTCCAGATGGAACCGCTCTTGAAGCACTCCGAACACGATCCTCTTTATCCTTCTCATGTTCATCCCACAGGTTTCGAGAGTGACATCTCCAACTCCGTTCACAATTATCAGCCGTCGGGACCACATCACCATCAACCAGTCTACTTAGAAGCTCCAGAGCCGATCATTGAAATTATCATCAAGGAGAGCAACGAATCGGCCCCTTACGAACCTCAGCCAGTTTACCCTTCTCAGAAAAAGAAGAAGGAAGAAGTGCAAGTATTCTACGTGAAGTATCATAAAGACGACAAGCATGGAATCGTGCTGGATTCCCCGGTTCCTGCTTTGAAGCCATTGCCTGACGAGAGCGAAGAAGAAGGTGACGCAAGTTCACTGCACGATCAGCCTATTATAGTTACACCAAGCCCACCATTGAAGACGACTACCCTGAGAGCCATCATAAATCCAGATTCAGAGAAATATCACAGCAACAGTGGCATCCGTATCTCATTTGGCATTGAGGACAAGCATCAGGCTGGACATCAGATTTCAGAAACTGAGAGTGAAAGTGTTGCTCAACCAGTCGTTGCTCTTCCCCAAGGTCATGCCTTGCCCCAACCACAAGCACTGACGCAACCGCAGCATCAAACTGTTCATCAACAAGCCCACCTGCAACAGGCACCGCAACCTTACCATCAGCACCTTTCTAGTCAACATAAGGCTGATCAGTTCTATCAACAGCATCAGCAATTCGTCCAACAGAGGTCCTTCCCAACTGCTGCTCCATTTTCTGGCCAACCCCAATACCATCAACAATCTTCTCAGCTTCATCAAAATTTTGTACAGAGCTTCGGTCCCTCGAGCCCTGCCCCTCAATTCCGTCCTCAACCACAATATCAATTCCAGCAGTTTCCACCCCAATCTCACCGATTCCAAAGCTTTGATCAGGGTAGAAATTACGTTCAACACCAACCTCAACCGCAATTTAGGGGTTCAATTTCTCAACCTCAGCAATACGTACAGCCACCTCGTCAGCAAGTACATTTCAGCGCCCCAGTTGTGCCACAGCCTCAGCAGCAACCTCAGCCTCAACCTCAGCCGCAACCTCAGCCACAACCCCAGCCACATTTTTTCCCACAGCCTCAGCAGCTTCGTCATCCTCAGCCTCAAGACTTCCAACAACAGCCCGCTCAACCCAAACCCATTCCAATCCCACTGCACAACATCAATAACCAACCTCCGCTAAGGCACCAATACACTCAAGCTCCTCAGCAAAATCAATTCAATCAACCTTTCAACAATTTCCACAAGCATCAACAAACTCTTCAACCACCCAAGCCTCCCCATCACAACCTACCTCCTCCTCCTCCTCCTGCACCACAATCTCCACCTCAACCACCACAACAAACTCGATTCCAAGAAAACAATCGCCCAGCATATCGCGGAAACTTTGTGGAAATTCCACGGCCCGTCCAAGGAGGACTCGTCCAACAAGCTGCTCCAAATCTTGGCCCCACTCGGACGCCTGACTACCAAGCTTCCAGCTCCGATCACCAAAACAACCTTCGTAACATTCTGCCCGCTGGAGGCGAGCTTGTCCAAAGTGTGCCCAAATATGAATCCCACATCACCGAACACATCAAACCCGACGGACGGAAACAAAGCTTCTTGTCCACTGACACATACAACATCCAACCTTCCCAAGAACTGATCAGTCACTCAGTAGCCCCACAATTGGAAAACACCCTTCCGAAGAACTATGCACAATCTAGTTCAGCTCCTCCACTTCCAACTCCTCAGCAGTACATCAGCAAACCCCTCCCAACGCCTCAGATCATCCCGAACTCCGAACCAATCAACCAAAGTCTTCGGGTGGCCAATCAGGTCACACAACTCATCAACGTCTCTCCTCGTAGCAACTTCCAATCGCAGCAATCTCAACCACAACCTCAGCCTCAACCGCAACGGCATCAACCCGCCCAGCAAACGAACTTCGTTTGGAACGGAGGTCCCACCTTCTCATCGTCCCCCAAACCCCAACAACAATACCAGCCACAATCCCAGCCCACATTTGGCACTCGCTCATCTGCTACCTATTCCAAAACGACTCCACTCCTTCCCACAACCACCACTACCCAGCGCCCCACGACCACCACCCCAGCATCCGCAGTTAGCTCAGAAAAGAAGCAGAAAGCCATCCTAGACCTTCCCGACGAAGTCCCTGATGACATCCGTCAACATTTGCTCTCGTCCGGCATTCTCGACAATGCCGATATCAGCGTCCTGGACTACGATAAGCTTGGAGAGACTGCCTTGGAAAACCTACCGCCAGAGCATTTGGCCAACTTCTTCAGCTCGGGAGGTGCATCGCAGCTGGCCGGTTCCAGCAATGTGGTCTCCGTCGTTAAGCCAAACGGCGAAAAGGTAGCCGAAAAGTTTATCTCCAAAAATTACGACACCAAGGACAAGCGCAGTAAATCAAACTACGAAGAGCAACTGTCAGCTACGATGCCGGAGAAGCAGAACGTTGACTTGAAGGTCGTACGATTCGACTCGTCCAGCCAGAAGAACGTCACCGATCGGTACATCAAACAGGACTCGACCATTTTGCCATCGGTTGACATCACTGCTGGAGCAGCGAATCCCGAGCAGAACGAACAAGCCTACAACCGGTACCTGCCGTTGAAAATTAACGGAGCCCAATTCCCGATTCCGGATGCGGTCGAACTGCGGGGTCGACGTATCTCCAGTGTGGTCGTACTGGCCCCGGTGGACAACATCATGCCGAATCGGAACTTCGTGATCAACGCCGAGGCGGAGCAGTCGTCGTCTTTTGCCTCCAACGAGGAAGAATCCGAACAGTCACGATTCGAGCGGGATACGCTACTGGACTCGCAGAAAATCAAATTCATTGCCGGCGAAGCGTTGAAGCAGCTGATCAAGAAACCATCGACGGAGAACTTCAAGCGGTGGTTGGAGCGCGAGGGCAAAACCGATGTCGACCTGCAGAGCGTTGTTCTTCTTGTTACTCGGTGAGTGTTGGGTTTTCTTGGGTGGAAAATTTCTTTTGGGGCTGTCCATAAACCACGTGGACCAAATTTTCACATATACCTTGACCCTTCCCCTCACAGTACTTTTGTATATTTAACCGAATCCCATCCCCTTGAACTAGAGTAGACTTTTCCATATTTCGAAATAATGTGGAGATCAATCAAGTTCAAAGTGATTCAGTTATTCTAATCCATTTTATTCTGAAAATATCAAAACAAAATCAAATTCCAAACAACACAAAATCAAATTAGGTAATCAAAATCGAACAAAACAAAAATCAATTTAAAAAAATTTCAAAATAGTACTCTGTCCACGGCTGCTGAAACCAGATCTTGAAGTCAACTAGTGGAATTGCTGATGGATTCCATTCTTCCTGTGCACCACTGCTGCCGACAATTTTTAACATCGCGTTATCGCTGACATTTTTGTACAGGCGCGCCTTATCCACGCCAGTTCAAATTCGCAGAAATCTGTAAATTTTCAATGCAAATTACGAAGACATGCAAGTGGAAAGCAAGTTTGAAGAATATCAAGTTGAAATACCAAAGAATTTTCCGTATGAAAATTCCGTAGAGATTCCCGATTTATAACGCTAAAACTTTTTATTTGTACTCCAACAAACTTTCCTTTCCATTGGCAATCCATAAGAAATTTACCGAAATACAGTCTGACACTGCTAAGATGATACACTTGAAAGCTATATACATGAAAATGAACTAATGTCTGACACTTATAGACTCGGAAACCAGTGCACTGAACCGATCGGCGTGAATATTTGTATGCTTTTTGGGGTCGGGGAGGTGTAAAGGTGTGCGCCACAGCTGCCGACAGTTTTTGTATCGGCGCGACGCTGATCTTTAATTTACCACGATGATTCTTATTTACGGGAGTCTGCAGATTTTTTCGTGGAATTTTGCCCAAAACATTCCGTTGAAACTCCAGAGAATTTTTCGTGAAAATATGTACCAATGATTTTCTTGAAAATTCTGAATACGTTTCATTTGAAATTACGAGGAGTTTTCCAAAAAAAATCCCAGTGAAAATTACAAAAATATTCCTTTCGAAATTCCGAGCAGTGTTGGTAGAATCATACTCATATTTCAATTATCGAAGCTTCATGCACGAGCAAACTTGGTTGCATTTCTGCAGGGAGAGCATGACTCTTAAGTATTCACCGAAAAATGATTTCGCTCCAAATGCGTCGAAAACTATCTCGAGCGTAGTTTTTACATATGGACTTATAATCCATTACTTTAAGGACAAACACGTCAGAGCTCAAAATTGGCTGCCACAATGGCCGTCCTAGCTCTCACTTTGCGTTTTTGCGACACAAATGTCAATTTATAGGTGATTAGCATCAAAAATAAAAAAAAAACGTTTTTCATGCGTGCTGCAACTTATTAACGATGAACAACTGATTTTTGCTATTGCCTGTCGCTTGCTTTTTAAGGTATGTGCGTCTGTAAGCGTGACGTAGTTTAGGAATTAAATTTGAACGCAGTTCACCTTAGGCAGAAAATGATAATTTTAAGTATTTGACAAAGCATAAATCGTCTAAATCATGCAATAGTGCAAACCGCGTGTAGAATCATGAGCGTTTAACTGGGCCATGATTCTGATAAGATTTGACTCGGACCTGATTTGCATCACTCATTAGATTTGAAAATTTGAGATTTTACCAACACTGATACCGAGTAAATTTCTGCTAAAATTTGTCTGAAATCTTCAAGTGGACATACCGGACAATCTTCCATGGAGATTTTAAACAAAATCTGTTCAGAATTCGAACAACTTCCTATGCACACTCTAAATAATTTCTTAATGTTTTGAAATCAAATTATTCAACGGGGAAGGATTGTTTAGCGACATATCACGTTCGTCCGAGCTGGCCAAAATGCCGTTTAATCGAAATAATCATTTTTATGAAAATGACCTTTGGCAGAAAAAGCTAATTGACCAACGGGTCATACGACCGAAAATGACGTTTGACCGAACAACAGTGAATGGGAAAAGTGTGAAGGGATTATTGATAATTAAGAGGTGGGAAGTAAGAAATGTTAAACGGGAATTCAGAAGCGGGAAATGAGGGGTGAATACTTCTTCTCTCACTTCTCACTTATCATTTCTCTCTTCTAACTATAATCTGACTTTACACTTTTTATATCTGAGAGGAGCGAGAAATGAAAATTGAAAAGAAACAAGAAAAAAGAAACGTCTCACTTCTCACTCCGCATTTCTTGGTTCTCATTTCTTACATCTCAGTTCTCACGTTTTACGATGAGAAGTGAGATATGAGGTATAATAAGTGTAGTATATGTATAATAATAATAGTAAGTCGATTCACTTTTTACTCCTCATTTCTTGCTTCTCATTTGTTATTTCTCGCTACGCGCTTTTCGCATTTCAGAGAGATGTAAGAAAAGAGGAGAGAGAAGTTAGAAGTGATTTGCCTCACTTCATATTTCTTGCTTCTTATCGTTCAACGCTTCTCGTTTCTTACTTCTCTCTTCTCAATGATCATTAATAAATTCTCACTTTTAACATTCACTATTGTTGGCAATGTGACCCATTCATATGACCCGGTCAAATGCCGCTTTTTGTCAAACGATTATTTCAACCAAACAGTATTTTCGGACAAATGACCTATTCGGCCAAACGACTTTTTCGGTCAAATGTCTTTCTGACATGACACGAACATTTCGACCAAAGGCATTTTTAGCCGAATGGTCATTGAAGCAAACGGTCTTTCGGCGAAATTTCATGTTCGGTCGTTTGTCGCTTCCAGCCAAACCGTTTCGGCATAATACTGTTTTGGCAAAAACGTTAATTTGGTCAATTGACCTTTCCCGTCAAAAAAAATATTCGCTCAATCGATTCTTTATTTTATTTAAGGTCAACTTTCCCAAAGCATCCACATTTTTTGACGCCTCTAAGTATTTTCAAAATTTTAAACAGAAAATCGAAAAATTGCTGTTGTTCAAGATTGGCCTAACATTTGACCGGTTTTGAACGAACATCGGGTGAATATTGGCCGGTTCAAACGCGTTTTTTCGGTTTTTGTTTTTGATTTTTAAAATACGAGGCTTCAAAAAATAATATCCCGGGCCTAATCTAAAGATTTTCTTATGGAAATTCTGAAAAATTATTCTTAGATATTTTGATATTTTGATTTTTTTACTGATGTCCAAATTTTGAACATTTTCTGAAGGATTTGCAGTGGAATTCCGAAGAATACTTATTGAACTACGCGTGAAAATTCCGAACAATTGTCAGATAAGATCCTAAACATTTTTATTTTGGAAAGACTACACAATTTCTCTTAGAAACTTCAGAGCATTTCCAGCGGAAAAGCTGCAAAAAATAAGCCACAAATGATTTGTTTTTTTTTTCGAGAAACTATTATTCGATTTCATAACAGGTATGCTTGCAGGGACAATATGGCTCTCGCGTACTCCCTGTTTTTTGTATGCATTGAGTTCCAAATATTTATTGATGATGGTCCGAACTTTTTATAGGACTCAGTGACTTTCAATCAGCCCAACGAAGTGAGCAAATGTCTGCCCGTTCATATGTACATGTGTGAATGTGTATTTTACAAGCAGTAATCCCAGCACTGTCCCAGCACAAGTGTTTTGGTAGATGCCAAACTATCACACGGCATTGTGCTAGAGAGTCGTGATTGATTCCATCCATTAAATTTTCCTTGGACTTCAATCTAATATCCACTAAAAACTACTTTACGGCATTACTTCAGGGAGACAGGCTGTACTTAATGAAGTATTCCCTACAAGCTGTTGGGTGCCCTCCCTAGTTTTGGAACTGTTGAGCCCTGAGGATCTCATGTTTGTGCTAGTAAGCAACACCAATCCATTGAGCTCTTTGGCTCTTCTTCTCGTGCTATCAAGAGCCACTACATTTTTGAGTCATTACTAAAGAATCATTAGGTCTAGACCTGGTCGCAACCTACTCAGATGATCCTCGGCAGCGGATTTCTCCTGTATTGAAAAGGAGTCTTCCGACAGCGGAAGCTCTCCAGAAACCGGCACAATACTTTTACTTGGTAGTCATATTTATAAGGGGGCCCTCCTTAGCCGTGCGGTAAGACGCGCGGCTACAAAGCAAGACCATGCTGAGGGTGGCTGGGTTCGATTCCCGATGCCGGTCTAGGCAATTTTCGGCTTGGAAATTGTCTCGACTTCCCTGGGCATAAAAGTATCATCGTGTTAGCCTCATGATATACGAATGCAAAAATGGTAACTTGGCTTAGAAACCTCGCAGTTAATAACTGTGGAAGTGCTTAATGAACACTAAGCTGCGAGGCGGCTTTGTCCCAGTGTGGGGATGTCATGCCAATAAGAAGAAGGTCATATTTATAGACCAACGCGAACCCGAAGCTTTTTCAAACTCTTAACCCTTATGTGAGTGACGGGGTACCCGGGTACCCATTCTGATATTGAAAGTTAAATAACTTGTTGTAGATAAGTTCAAATACTTTGAAACTTTCTGACATCTCGTAGAATGTTGAGACGAAGCGATGGGCAAAGTTTGAGGTCCAGGTTGCGATTAGAGCGCTTATTAGGGGTCGAAAACTATTTATACCCCTTAAACGAGTGACGGGGTACCCGGGTACCCAATAATATAACAGAGGGCCTGTATAGTTATATGAGTGTTTGATTATATGAATCATTGCGTATGTCACTGGGACAAAGGCTGCTCAAGTGCATGTACATATTTTTGGAGGTGTGTGTGTTCTAGAGGCCAACGGGTGGCCACCTGGAATATCCGGAACATCCGTAAAAATGGTCAATTCGTAAATTCCATCGTACAGCGACGGGATTTTTGTAGAACCATTTTCTGCCGAAGCCTGAGTATGGAATTGATGCTTTGACCCACTTCCGGCCTTTGTGTCCACTGGGTGGTCCCCTGGAAGATCCGGAACATCCGTAAAAATGGTCAATTCGTAAATTCCATCGTACAGCGACGGGATTTTTTTAGAACCATTTTCTGCCGAAGCCTGAGTATGGAATTGATGCTTTGACCCACTTCCGGCCTTTGTGTCCACTGGGTGGTCCCCTGGAAGATCCGGAACATCCGTAAAAATGGTCAATTCGTAAATTCCATCGTACAGCGACGGGATTTTTAGAACCATTTTCTGACGAACCTGAGTAGGTAATTGATGCTTTGACCCACTTCCGGCCTTTATGTCCACTGGATGGTCCCCTGGAAGATCCGGAACATCCGTAAAAATGGTCAATTCGTAAATTCCATCGTACAGCGACGGGATTTTTTTAGAACCATTTTCTGCCGAACCCTGAGTATGGAATTGATGCTTTGACCCACTTCCGGCCTTTATGTCCACTGGGTGGTCCCCTGGAAGATCCGGAACATCCGTAAAAATGGTCAATTCGTAAATTCCATCGTACAGCGACGGGATTTTTTTAGAACCATTTTCTGCCGAACCCTGAGTATGGAATTGATGCTTTGACCCACTTCCGGCCTTCATGTCCACTGGGTGGTCCCCTGGAAGATCTGGAACATCCGTAAAAATGGTCAATTCGTAAATTCCATCGTACAGCGACGGGATTTTTTAGAATTATGTTTTGCCCAACCCTGAGTATGGAATTGATGCTTCGACCTACATACGGACCATTTTGTCCACTGAGTGGTCCTCTGGAAGATCCGGAACATCCGTAAAAATGGTCAATTCGTAAATTCCATCGTACAGCGACGGGACTTTTTTAGAATTATTTTTTTTGCTGAACCTTGAGTATGGAATTGATGCTTCGACCTACATACGGACCATTGTGTCCACTGGGTTGTCCCCTGGAAGATCCGGAACATCCGTAAAAATGGTCAATTCGTAAATTCCATCGTACAGCGACGGGATTTTTTGAGAACCATTTTCTGCCAAAACCTGAGTATGGAATTGATGCTTTGAGCCACATGCGGACCATTGTGTCCACTGGGTGGTCTTCTGGAAGATCCGGAACATACGTAAAAATGGTCAATTCGTAAATTCCATCGTAGAGCGACGGGACTTTTTTAGAAGGTTTTTTTGCTGAACCCTGAGTATGGAATTGATACTTCGACCTACATACGGACCATTGTGTCCACTGGGTGGTCACAGCGACGGGATTTCTTCTAGAATAATTTTCTGCTGAACCCTGAGTATGGAATTGATACTTCGACCTTCATACGGACCATTGTGTCCACTGGGTGGTCCCCTGGATGATCCGGAACATACGTAAAAATGGTCAATTCGTAAATTCCATCGTACAGCGACGGGATTTTTTTGAATTATTTTTTGCCGAGTCCTGAGTATGAAATTAATGCTTTGACCTAAACACGGACCATTATGTCCACTGGGTGGTCCCCTGGAAGATCCGGAACATCCGTAAAAATAGTCAATTCGTAAATTCCATCGTACAGCGACGGGACTTTTTTAGAATAATTTTTTGCCCAACCCTGAGTCTGGAATTGATGCTTCGACCTACATACGGACCATTGTGTCCACTGGGTGGTCCCCTGGAAAATTCGGAACATCCGTAAAAATGGTCAATTCGTAATTACATCGTACAGCGACGGGATTTTTTTTAGAATTATTTTTTGCTTACAGTTCGACTGGGGTGTTTATTGAAATATTTTGGCTTTTTCAGTCTGATACATTCAAACGGGTTTATATTTGCATTGCCCGACGTGACGACGGGCCGAAACGTCGGGCAATGCAAATATAAACCCGTTTGAATATATCAGACTGAAAAAGCCAAAATATTTCAATTATTTTTTGCTGAACCCTGAGTATGGAATTGATGCTTCGACCTTCATACGGGCCATTGTGTCCACTGGGTGGTCCCCTGGAAGATCCGAAACATCCGTAAAAATGGTCAATTCGTAATTACATCGTAAATCGACGCGATTTTTTTAAAACCATTTTCTGCCAAAACCTGAGTATGGAATTGATGCTTTGAGCCACATGCGGATCATTGTGTCCACTAGGTGGTCTCCTGGAAGATCCGGAACATCCGTAAAATGGTCAATTCGTAAATTTCATCATGATTGACCATTTTTACGGATGTTCCGGACCTTTCTGGGGACCACTTAGTAGACACAATGGTCCGTATGTAGGTCGAAGCATCAATTCCATACTCAGGGTTCAGCAAAAAAAACCTTCTTAAAAAGTCCCGTCGCTGTACGATGGAATTTTCGAATTGACCATTTTTACGGATGTTCCGGATCTTCCAGGGGACCACCCAGTGGACACAATGGTCCGTATGCAGGTCGAAGCATCAATTCCATACTCAGGGTTGGGCAAAACATAATTCTAAAAAAATCCCGTCGCTCTACGATGGAATTTACGAATTGACCATTTTTACGGATGTTCCGGAACTTCCAGGGGATCACCCAGTGGACTCAACGGTCCGTATGCAGGTCAAAGCATCAATTCCATACTCAGGGTTCATCAAAAAATAATTCTAAAAAAATCCCGTCGCTGTTCGATGGAATTTACGAATTGACCATTTTTACGGATGTTCCGAATCTTCCAGGGGACCACCCAGTGGGCACAATGGTCTGTATGAAGGTCGAAGTATCAATAACATAATTCTAAAAAAATCCCGTCGCTCTACGATGGAATTTACGAATTGACCATTTTTACGGATGTTCCGGAACTTCCAGGGGATCACCCAGTGGACTCAACGGTCCGTATGCAGGTCAAAGCATCAATTCCATACTCAGTTCATCAAAAAATAATTCTAAAAAAAATCCCGTCGCTGTATGATGGAATTTACGAATTGACCATTTTTACGGATGTTTCGGATCTTCCAGGGGACCACCCAGTGGACACAAAGGCCGGAAGTGGGTCAAAGCATCATTTCCCTACTCAGGGTTCAGCAAAAAATGGTTCTAAGAAAATCCCGTCGCTGTACGATGGAATTCACGAATTAACCATTTTTACGGATGTTCCGGATCTTCCAGGGGACCACCTAGTGGACACAATGGAACGTATAAAGGTCGAATGGTCCGTATGCATACTCAGGGTTGGGCAAAATAATTCTAAAAAATCCTGTCGCTCTACGATGGAATTTTACGAATTGACCATTTTACGGATGTTCTGGAACTTCCAGGGGATCACCCAGTGAACTCAACGGTCCGTATGCAGGTCAAAGCATCAATTCCATACTCAGGGTTCATCAAAAATAATTCTAAAAAATCCCGTCGCTGTTCGATGGAATTTACGAATTGACCATTTTTACGGATGTTCCGAATCTTCCAGGGGACCACCCAGTGGGCACAATGGTCTGTATGAAGGTCGAAGTATCAATTCCATACTCAGTTCATCAAAAAATAATTCTAAAAAAAATCCCGTCGCTGTATGATGGAATTTACGAATTGACCATTTTACGGATGTTTTGGATCTTCCAGGGGACCACCCAGTGGACACAATGGTCCGTATGCAGGTCGAAGCATCAATTCCATACTCAGGGTTGGGCAAAACATAATTCTATAAAAATCCCGTCGCTCTACGATGGAATTTACGAATTGACCATTTTTACGGATGTTTCGGATCTTCCAGGGGACCACCCAGTGGACACAAAGGCCGGAAGTGGGTCAAAGCATCATTTCCCTACTCAGGGTTCAGCAAAAAATGGTTCTAAGAAAATCCCGTCGCTGTACGATGGAATTCACGAATTAACCATTTTTACGGATGTTCCGGATCTTCCAGGGGACCACCTAGTGGACACAATGGAACGTATGCAGGTCGAATGGTCCGTATGCATACTCAGGGTTGGGCAAAAAATAATTCTAAAAAAATCCCGTCGCTCTACGATGGAATTTACGAATTGACCATTTTTACGGATGTTCCGGAACTTCCAGGGGATCACCCAGTGGGCACAATGGTCTGTATGAAGGTCGAAGTATCAATTCCATACTCAGTTCGTCAAAAAATAATTCTAAAAAAATCCCGTCACTGTTCGATGGAATTTACGAATTGACCATTTTTACGGATGTTCCGAATCTTCCAGGGGACCACCCAGTGGGCACAATGGTCTGTATGAAGGTCGAAGTATCAATTCCATACTCAGTTCGTCAAAAAATAATTCTAAAAAAAATCCCGTCGCTGTATGATGGAATTTACGAATTGACCATTTTTACGGATGTTTTGGATCTTCCAGGGGACCACCCAGTGGACACAATGGTCCGTATGTAGGTCGAAGCATCAATTCCATACTCAGGGTTCAGCAAAAAAAAACCTTCGAAAAAAGTCCCGTCGCTATACGATGGAATTTACGAATTGACCATTTTTACGGATGTTTCGGATCTTCCAGGGGACCACCAAGTGGACACAAAGGCCGGAAGTGGGTCAAAGCATCATTTCCCTACTCAGGGTTCAGCAAAAAATGGTTCTAAGAAAATCCCGTCGCTGTACGATGGAATTCACGAATTAACCATTTTTACGGATGTTCCGGATCTTCCAGGGGACCACCTAGTGGACACAATGGAACGTATGCAGGTCGAATGGTCCGTATGCATACTCAGGGTTGGGCAAAAAATAATTCTAAAAAAATCCCGTCGCTCTACGATGGAATTTACGAATTGACCATTTTTACGGATGTTCTGGAACTTCCAGGGGATCACCCAGTGAACTCAACGGTCCGTATGCAGGTCAAAGCATCAATTCCATACTCAGGGTTCATCAAAAAATAATTCTAAAAAAATCCCGTCACTGTTCGATGGAATTTACGAATTGACCATTTTACGGATGTTCCGAATCTTCCAGGGACCACCCAGTTGGCACAATGGTCTGTATGAAGGGCTAAGTATCAATTCCATACTCAGTTCATCAAAAAATAATTCTAAAAAAATCCCGTCACTGTTCGATGGAATTTACGAATTGACCATTTTTACGGATGTTCCGAATCTTCCAGGGGACCACCCAGTGGGCACAATGGTCTGTATGAAGGTCGAAGTATCAATTCCATACTCAGTTCGTCAAAAAATAATTCTAAAAAAAATCCCGTCGCTGTATGATGGAATTTACGAATTGACCATTTTTACGGATGTTTTGGATCTTCCAGGGGACCACCCAGTGGACACAATGGTCCGTATGTAGGTCGAAGCATCAATTCCATACTCAGGGTTCAGCAAAAAAAAACCTTCGAAAAAAGTCCCGTCGCTATACGATGGAATTTACGAATTGACCATTTTTACGGATGTTTCGGATCTTCCAGGGGACCACCAAGTGGACACAAAGGCCGGAAGTGGGTCAAAGCATCATTTCCCTACTCAGGGTTCAGCAAAATGGTTCTAAGAAAGTCCCGCCGCTGTACGATGGCATTTACGAATTAACCATTTTTACGGATGTTCCGGATCTTCCAGGGGACCACCTAGTGGGCACAATGGAACGTATGCAGGTCGAATGGTCCGTATGCATACTCAGGGTTGGGCAAAAAAT